>NC_053391.1:556548764-556875474 GCF_905171765.1 Bufo bufo
CACCTGTTTACATACTTACCTGTATTTTATTATGTGAGAGAGTGCAGCCATGTAATGTGACGTACCACTTGCGAATTGCTGCCCAGTAAATCCTGGTGATGAGTTCTTATTAGTATATTGAGCTATAGACTTGTGTTACTTATAAACTTTATCATTCATTATGGTTTTCAAGTTTGCCAATACAAATGTTTGGATAAGTTGTCCAGATAAAAAAAATCTGAAAAATCCAACTCTGATGCATATATCCAAACACATGCACACAGAGATATGCATCTATACGCAAATCCACACACAGACAGATATGCCTATATGCATATACATGTATACAGATGCAGTATGCACACACAGACAGATATGCCTATATACATACACGTATATACAGATGCAGTTTGCACACATACACTGATATGCCTATATACATACACGTATATACAGATGCAGTATGCACACAGACAGATATGCTTATATACATACACGTATATACAGATGCAGTATGCACACAGACAGATATGCTTATATACATACATGTATTGTAAGGGATCGCTCTCTCACAGACTTTTCCTCTAATAACTGGGTTCAAGTCCAAATGGTGCTTTATTTTATAATGTCCCCTAATATGTCCTGTAATAGAAAGGCCCCTACAGTGCCTCCCCAATAGCAATGTACCCCACATTGCCCCCATATAGTAATTTCCCTCACACTGTCCTCATATAGTAATATTCCCCACACTGCCCCCATATAGTAATTTCCCCCACACTGCCCCCATATAGTAATTTCTCTCACACTGTCCCCATATAGTAATATCCCCCACACTGCCCCCATATAGTAATTTCTCTCACACTGCCCTCACATAGTAATTTCCACCACACTGCCCCATATAGCAATTCCCCCCACACTGACCCCATGTAGTAGTTTTCCCCCACAAAGTAATTTGCCCCCCACACTGCCCCATGAAGTAATTTGCCCCCACACTGGCCCCATTAAGTAATTTGCCCCCACACTGGCCCCATTAAGTATTTTGCCCCTCACACTGCCCCCATTAAGTATTTTTTTTTAAATCAATAGTTTTTTATTAAATTTTTCAAGAAATCATTTGACATACATTATCGGTATTAAAGTACCGGCATACAATTATACTGTATTTCCTTGAGCAAATTGACATAATCATGTATGTGAATGAAAAGGGGTAGAGGGGAGGGAATGGGGGGGAAGGAGGGGGGTGGGAGGATTGGGGGGGAGAACAGAAACAACACGTAGGAGAACGTACACGAAAGCAAATAAATCAAGTTAGGTACATGCATGTCCGCGCGTTAGGTACAATTACACTTTGTTCAGCAACAACAAGAATCGTTGTACTCGGGTGGAAGCTTGATACACTGAGTCAGGTCAATTGAAGCTTAGCTCTATATTCTTCCCAGCCATGCCATGCTTTATCAAACTTCAGAGAGGGTGGAAAGTTATATGCCAAGATCCTTTCATATGAGTGGGTTTTGTCTACTCTGTCAACTATTTCTTTGACCGTGGGGATTGTCTGTGATTTCCATAAAGTATTTTTTCTCCACACTGCCCCCATTAAGTAATTTGCCCCCACACTGGCCCCATTAGGTAATTTGCCCCCACACTGCCCCATTAAGTAATTTGCCCCCACACTGGCCCCATTAAGTAATTTGCCCCCACACTGCCCCCATTAAGTATTTTTTCTCCACACTGCCGCCATTAAGTAATTTGCCCCCACACTGGCCCCATTAGGTAATTTGCCCCCACACTGCCCCATTAAGTAATTTCCCCCCCATGTAATCATTTGCCCCCACTGTCCCTGCAGTAATATGACTTCCTCTGCCCCCCAAAGTTGGCACACACATACCAAAAAAACAAACAAAACTAAACAAAAAACTAAAGGCTAATACCTATGTCCATGATGGTAAGATAGGCGCGCGTACATCAAAGCCCTGCACCCCGGCACAGGCGCGCAATGACATCATCACGCACGCCTGCGGCGGGCTTTTACTACCACATAGTCCTTAGGCCTACCAGGCCTGAAGCCTATGGTGGTGATAGGCGGCGGAGCAGGGAACTATGTGCTCCTGTGCCCCGCTTTAGTATGTGGGCGTTCGGGGCTGCCGACCAGAACGTCCCTATTATAATCCGCCACTGCTCAACCCTCCTGGCTGAGACCACACAGAGCCTCTCAGGCTCCCCTCTCTCTCTCAGGCTTCCTCAGCCTTTCTTCTCCCAAGTCATACACAGAGGGTTGTTTTATCCCTCCTTGATTACAGCAGCAGGCCTCACCTGCGATCACCTCAGGCAAAAGACAATACATGTAGTGGAAGGGTGAGGACTGGCAGATCCCACTACCAAACCTATCCCCTAGTCCACATGAAATCCACTGCAGCTTTCTGGATTTCAGTTATCTCACCCAGCTGAGGTATCTGGGTGGGATATACATGCCTCCCAACAATTATACTGTATACATCACCACAGTATATACAGATACAGTATGCACACACAGACTGATATGCCTATATACATACACATATATACAGATGCAGTATGCACACACAGACTGATATGCCTATATACATACATATATATACAGATGCAGTATGCACACACAGACTGATATGCCTATATACATACACATATATACAGATGCAGTATGCACACACAGACTGATATGCCTATATACATACACATATATACAGATGCAGTATGCACACACAGACTGATATGCCTATATACATACATATATATACAGATGCAGTATGCACACACAGACTGATATGCCTATATACATACACATATATACAGATGCAGTATGCACACACAGACTGATATGCCTATATACATACACATATATACAGATGCAGTATGCACACACAGACAGATATGACTATATACATACTGTAAGGGATCGCTGCACTTGGGGGGGGGGGGTCATTCTCACAAGAATCTTCGTCCACCACAGCTTTCGGGGCCAAACATTGCATTTATTGGGACATTTTTCATACACGGAACAGTCCAGTTAATAATCACTGGGTGTGATGAGGTTCCCACATACATCAAAACAAAACAAATACCTGCCCGGCGCGGCTCTCACTACACCTGTTAACGTGGCCCTGACTCAGCTACAGAACCCTGTTCACACACGGAACCCATATGCGGCTTTTTCTCAGCCCGTAGTTCCCCAGCCTCTCCGGCTGTAATCAGTCCCGTGCCTGTATGGGGAAGTGTGGCCCAACAGTCCTCCCGACTCCGGCCTTGTGACCCTTGAATCCCGGCGTCATGGCGTTCCCCAAACTTCGGGCTGTCACAATGCCCTGGTCTCTCAGCCTGGTAAGCTGAGACCACGCACAGAGCCTCTGCTCTGGGTCTCTGTATCTCACAGTGTATCTCTTCCCAGACTGACCTACTCTGAGGCGCTTTATGCCAGCCTGATTACAGCAGGCCTCACCTGCAATCACCTCAGGTAGAAAGGAAAACCTGTACTGGAAGGGTGTGGACTGGCAACTCCCTCTACCAAGCCTAGCCACCAGTCCAAGTAAAATCCAGCCCAGAAAACATATACAAAAATGTCTCAGCAAACTATGCTTTACTGAGACTACTGCCACTCTCTGGATTTTATCTGTCTCACCCATCTGAGGTACCTGAAGTGGGACAACACACCTTCCAGCACTGTTCATATTACCACAATACATATACAGATGCAGTATCTGCACTCATGGAAATAAGTAAATAAATAATAATAATAATGGATATACGTCCTATGATGCCTCCGACAGATTGTGAAGGATACGTTACATAATGTAAGCAAGGATACACATCCTCCTAGAGCCCTCCCACCTGCAGTCAATGTTCCCTCTGCCAGCTATTTCCATGTTGCACTCCATGTACTAATACTAGAGGCTCACCTTCCTCATTGTATGACAATTGTCTTTTTTCTCACTCATGTTAATCTGTACTTTTTTTTAACCATCCTGCCCTTGTCGTAATGTCGGTCAATCCTCCATGTAATGACTTCTGTATTGCATCAGCATCCTGTGAAATAATCATTGATGAAGGTTGCTGTCATTTTTTTTTTTTACCTTTATTGCTCCTATCGCCCGTTCTGGGCTGTGGTCACATGACCATGTCCATGCAGCTCTGTCTTATTTCCTGTGACGTTATGTCCATGGGCGGGGCAGTGATAGAGGAGCGTCTATGTAACTAGCTTGGTGGGAGGAGCTATAAAGTAGCTGGGATTTGTTAGGGGCGGTGCTGGAGCTGCAGCAGAGAAAAGAGAACTGCATCATGAGTATGGTTGGACACAGCAACAGGAAGTGCTAAATATAGGATAGAAACAAACCATATTTACATGGTGAAATTGGATGAGGAGAGTCCAAATCGAAGAAAAAAAAGGATAGGGAAGATGTATATCAGGTAAGGGACTGCATGAGTATGGCTGGTAAAAACAATAGTAATCCTGGAAAATCCCTTTAATTTGACCTGAAGCATTTATAAATATGTGTTTTCTTACTTAGGGCGGGTTCACATCAGCGTTACGAATTTCGTTATTGTTTTCCGTTATAACATGGTTATAATGGAAAATAACAGAATTTGTAAGACAGAATTCAAAACGGAAACCTTTAGAGGCATTCCATTGTGATCCATCATAATAGAGCTCTATGGGCAAGCAGAACGGATCTGTGTGGTTTCCGTTATCCAGGATGGAAAAGAAAGTCCTGTCTACTTTCGTGCAAAAAATCTGCTGCGTTGTACAGTACCAGCAAAGTGAATATGTTTTTAGCATTTCTCCGAAAAAATCCTCAGCAGAAACTAACCTGTGATGCGGATTTTAAGGCTGGGTTCAGATGAGACTGATTAGCTGTTAGAAGTGTGTCTGTCGACAAAACATTAACTGATTCCTGAATAGCATACAGGAGAATTCTTGGCTAAATTCCATGATGTAACAGAAGGTCAATCTAAGAAACAAGGCAAAGCATTTAAAATTGTACTCATCTTCTTAGTGAATTATGTCAGAATGATAAAAATGGTGTCTAAAGAGACAAATGACCTTTAGGGCTCATGTACACGACCATTGGTGTTTTTGCAACCGCAAATGGTGGATCTGCAATACACGGATAACGGTCGTGTGTTCTGCATTTAGCAGAACGGAACATCCTGCCCTCTATAGAACAATCCTATCATTTTCCGTAAAACAGACAATAATAGGATGTGTTCTATTTTTTTGTGGGTACTGTGGAACCAACATACAGATGCGGACAGCACACAATGTGCTGTCCACATCTTTTGCGGTCCCATTGAAGTCAAAGGGTCCACATCTGACCTGCAAAAAATAAGAATCGGATGCTGACAAAAATCACGGCCATGTGCATAAACCCTTATGCTGAGAGACATCAATTAATACTAGAGATATTGAGATCTGTAGTCATTAACATTGACAAAGACATATAAAATGCAGTATAATCAGTATACAGTTTATACAGAATAATAAAAGCGCTGTGTGCATGTGATCTTGTGTTAATAGATTAACATGGAAAGTAATTTATATACAGTTAATTTATAAAATATATATACAGTGCCTTTTTTACATTACACTCACAAACTTGAATGTATTTTTGGGGGATTTTATGTGACAGACAAAGTAGCAAGTATTTGTGAAGGGAAAAGAAAATGATACATGGTTTTCAAAAATTTTTATAAATAAAAATGTGGAGTGCATTTGTATTCAGCCCACCTGAGGCAATACTTTGTAGGACCACTTTTCACTGTAATTACAGCTGCAAGTGTTTTGTGGTATGTCTCTACCAGCTTGGCACATCTAGAGGCTGAAATATTTGTCTTTGCAAAATAGGTCAAGCTCAGTCAGATTGGATGGAGAGCGTTTGTGAACAGCAATTTTCAAGTCTTACCATAGATTGGGATTTAGGTCTGGACTTTGGGACATTCTAGCACATGAATATGCTTTGATCTAAACCATTTCATTGTAGCTCTAGTTGTGTGTCTAGGGTCGTTGTCCTGTTGGAAGGTGAACCTCTGCCCCAGTCTCAAGTCCTTTGCAGCCTCTACCAGATTTTCCTCCAGGATTGCCCTGTATTTAGCTCCATCCATCTTCCCATCAACTCTGACCAGCTTTCCTGTCCCTGCTGAAGAATAGCATCCCCACGGCATGATGCTGCCACCACCATGTTTCATAGTGGTGATGGTGTGTTCAGGGTGATGTGTAGAGTTAGTTATCCGCCACACATAGCGTTTTGCATTTAAGCCAAACATTTTGACTTTCCAGAGCACCTTCTTTCACATGTTTGCAAACTGCAAACAGGACTTCTTATAGCTTGCTTTCAAAAATGTCTTTCTTGATCCATAAAGGCCAGATTTGTGGAGTACATGACTAATAGTTGTCCTGTGGACAGATTCTCCCACCTGAACTGTGGATCGCTGCAGCTCCTCTAGAGTGACCATAAGCCTTTTGGCTGCGTCTCTAATTAGTGCTCTCTTTGCCCGGGCTGTCAGTTTAACTGGATTCCATGTTTTGGTAGTTTTGCAGTTGTGCCATACTCCTTCCATTTTCGGATGCTCATTTGAACAGTGCTCTATGAGATGTTGAGAGCTTAAGATATTTTTTTTTTATAACCTAACCCTGCTTTACACTTCTCCACAACTTTATCCCTGACCTGTCTGGTGTGTTCCCTGGTTTTAATAATGCTGTTTGATCACTGATGTTCTCTAACAAACCTCTGAGGCCTTCACAGAGCATCTGTAGTTTTACTAAGACTAAATTACACACAGGCGGCCTCTATTTACTAATTAGGTGACTTCTGAAGGCAATTCGTCAAACTGAATTTTATTAGGGGTATCAAAATGCAGGGGGCTGAAGACAAATACATGCCAAACTTTTCAGAATTTTATTTATTAAACATTTTGAAAACCTTGTCATTTTCGTTTAACTTCACACATGCTTACTATTTTGTGTTGGTCTATCACATAAAATCCCATAAAATGTGAAAAAAATTGGAAAAGTACAAGGGGTATGAATACTTTTTCAAGGCACTGTATTTCTTTATTCTATGGGTTGTTACAACAGAAAGCAGGCCCTAGTATGTGAAGTCAAATAACTGTTTATATGCGTAGAGATTATGTATAAGGGTAGCAGTAAGTTCACATTATATAACATGTCTGTCAAGCAAAGGAAATAATTGTGGAATGTGATTAGGAACCTTTTTTAGCTAGGGTAGATATTTTTATTCTATTCTTACGAAAGCTATCTTCATCTCACAACACCAGAACCTAGAGGATGTCACACTAGCCTTTGTCCTCTAGTGACTGTAAAGCACTACAGAAAAAGTAGCTCTGTTTCAATGAATAGTAGTTTTCAACGATACGGCTGATTGTAAGATCACATAGACAAGATAACACTGATGTGTTGAGTTTTAGTAATGGCAGGTTAAAGGGCATCACTTTTCTTTAAAATAATCATTTATTAAATATCTGTAAAGAATAAATCAAGGCAACTGGACTTACTGTAGATTTCTTGAAAACGTTTCACTCGTTCTTCCAACTAGCTTTCTCAATTCTGTGGAAGGTAGCTGTCATTTTGCAATATATTTATTTTATCTTTATTGCTCCTATCCCCTGTTTTGGGCTGTAGTCACATGATCAAGTCCATGCAGCTCCTCCTTATTTCCTATGATGTTATGTCCATGGGCGGGTCCAAGCAGCAATAGGAACACTGTATATTGGACGGGAATAGAGTCCCTGAGGGCTCATGCACAGAAACTTATTTTTGGTCTGCATCCGATCCACACTTTCTTTGCTGTCCACATCCATAAAAAAACAGAACACCGTTCTGTTCCGCAAAATGTGGAATGCACACGACTCGTATCTGTGTTTTGCGGATCCACAATTTGCAGAGCACAAAACAGCCAATGGTCATGTGCATGAGCCCTGAAGGATAAAGTAAAGCCCCATACACATTAGACTATTGAAGCCCAAACCTGCCATTTTCAACCTTCCGACTCTCCCCTAGCATCATCTGAATTTTTGAACACCTGATCATTTTGCACCCCTGGGGGATAAATGCCAACCAGAGGACATAGCTATGGGCAAACAAGCAATTGTCGGTGGCCAATGGCCGCACGAACAATCATTCATAACTAGTGATGAGTGAACTTTAGTTTTGTAAGTTCGGGTTCGAGTATGTCCTGAATTGCGTTATGGATTTCGTTACTACGGACCATAACGCAATTCCATGACAGAATGCATAATGGAATGCCTTTAGAAGCATTCCGTCATAATAGAAGTCTATGGCCAGCATAACGGATCTGTCCAGTTTCCGTTATGCAGGAGAGGACTCAGTTCGCTCATCACTATTCATAACTTAACATCATTTATTTCCATTACTGTTTGCAGCTCATCCCCTGTTTACATGAGATGGGTTGCCAATGAACAATCTGTTTTTACTGCTGCATACATAAAAGATGCAATCTGCCCACAAATAAGCATTTGGTCATTTGACGGCTGATCACAAGGCCATTTACACAGGGCAATGATGTTACCTATGAACATTCATTCTGCTGATAACTGGCCCATGTAAAAGGCCTTTACACTCTTCTTATGTAGTTGTGACATAGCAAGAGGGTCCTTCTTGGAGATAGTACTATGTTAAAAACTAGAAGTACAAATCTTTCCGAAACCAATTGCTTATACAGTGTTTAAAAGCATAAACTCATAAACCTTCAATAGCTGTTTCCCAAACACTTGATTGGTTAACAAATATATTTTCTGACTCCCCCATAGGGTACAACTGGCCGTGATCTGTTTGGGTCGCGGCCAGCTGCAGTCAAGACCCGTGGCCAATCAGGCCGCAGCTGCCTGATATTTAACTAATGTAGACTGCACTGTATAGGCCAGTGATGGAGAACCTATGGCAGGGGTGCCAGAGGCGGCACTCAGACCCCTCTTTGTGGGCACCCACACCCTGAAAAAAGTCTATGGTGTACCAATATGCCTTGGACTTTTTCTGCCATTCATCAGCGCAGGGCAAGCTATAAACGGCACAGGCAGCACATTGAATGTAGACAGGATATTTTAGCTAAATTATAAAGTACATGGAAGATATACTATAGTGGACTGTAGTATTCAGGTTAAAGGGGTTATCCAACCCCAAAAATGCCCCCCTCAAATGACCGGGCCCCTCACTCCCTGACACCTGTGTTGCTACTGATGCTGGCACAGCCGCTGCTGCATCTCCCCGTCATGCGGGGGGCAGTCAATATCAGGCCACGATGGGAGACTCCCTAGCATCTCAGGTGACACTAGGGAGGCTCGTTCCCATCGTGACCTGCTATTGGCTGACACCCCCCCCGCCCCTCGCTGATGCTTTGAAATACATTGTCAGGACTGCTGTGCATGCACAGTCCTTTCCATTATGTTAGAACAGCAGAGTAGTCCAGACTGTGTATTTCAGTGCAGCTTTGAGCGTTGACAGTGGGGGAACAGGAGGCAGCAGGAAAATGTAAAATAGTGATCTGGACTCCTTATCTGTAGTACTACTCATCTATTACTGTAGATAATAGTCCAAAATTGGGATGACAGATTCCCCATAATGGCAGTATTGAAGGCATTATTAAGAATTTGGATGTCACTTATCTCCCAGGATAACAAAAGGATTGGGTATGAAAATTCAAAGCTCCTGATCCTTCTCTCCCCAAACATTGAGGAAGAGTCAAGAGCTCTCCATATGATGGGTATGTATGACATTAGTATAATGTGTATGGGAGCCTTAAATGTGGTGAGCTGGTCAATAACAATAAAGGCTCAAGAACATGACAGTATTACGCCACCATCCATTGTCGACTGTGTTTTAGGGTGCCATCCTTGGTGAAGATGCCTGGTCCTGGACAAACAGAACAACAATGTGTAAGGATGCAACCATGTGATGGGCTCCATGCAATTTCCAAAAATCAAACCCAGAGGTCTGCCAGCATCCAACCTGAAGTTTCTATTTATTATTAAAAAAAATCATCACCATAAGCTGCCCCTGAACTAGATGTTAAAATATGGCATGGTTCCCTCAGTTTCTACTTAATCCCATCAAAGTAGGATCAGGACAAATGCAGGTAAGGTGGAAGCCTAAGGGAGAAGGGTAGGCCAGGGTCCCTATAAAGTTGTTTTTCCAGCTCACCTCCTTGGCTTTTGCTCTCCCAGGGCCAGGGTCCTGAAAGAAATCCGTTCAGTATGCATCAGGATGTCTTTCGTTCCGTCCCTTGTATGGTATTTGACCGGACAAAATACCGTAGCTTGCTGCTGTATTTTTTCCGGCCAAAATTCCGGAACAATACAGCACTTGCCGGATCTGGCATTAATTTCCTTCGAGATGTATTAAGGCCTGATCCGGTACGAAGTGTTGCCGGTTTTGCGGTCTGCGCCTGTGCCGGGATATAGGAGGAGCTGGTTTCACAGCTTCCTGTTTGCTCCTTATTGCGCCAGCCTGCGAGGGAGTCGGCAGCACGCCATTAAAGGTGAGTATAATTTTTTTTTTGTGCTGCAATAAAAAACGATAATTATAAGCTGTATGTTCTAAGTTTATAGGCGATGCTAGAAGTAGTAGTACCTAGGACTGCAACTCTTAGCATCCCCTATGTACAGTTATGTTCAAAATAATAGCAGTCAGACATCACTAACCTGATCAATCACTGTTTTTGGTAGAAATTATATTTCTACATAGCAAATAATTTACTAGCAGGTGTAGTAGAGTAATAGAAATCCAACAGACCCAACAGTCATGACATGCATGCTGCTGATTCTGTGTAATTGAATCACTAATTGAAAGGGGCATGTTCAAAATAAAAGCAGTGTGGAGTTCAATGAGTGAGGTCATTCATGCTTTGAAAAACAGGTGGCAATTATTGCTCTTATTTAAAGGGGTTCTGTACTTCATTTAAACTGATGCTCTATCCTCTGAATAGATCATCAGCATCTGATCGGCGGGGGTCCGACACCCAGGACCCCCGCTGATCAACTGTTTGAGAAGGCAGAGGCGCTCCAACAGCGCCATGGCCTTCTCACTGTTTACCGCCGGCCCAGTGATGTCACAACTAGTATTAACTTGCCTGGTCAGGGCTAAGCTCCATTCAAGTGAACAGTGAGAAGGCCGCGGCGCTGCTGGAGCGCCGCTGCCTTCTCAAACAGCTGATCGGCGGGGGTCCCGGGTGTCAGACTCCCGCCAATCAGATGCTGATGATCTATCCGGAGAATAGATCATCAGTTTAAACAAAGTGCAGAATCCCTTTAAGGAAGGAAGGCAGCAAATGCTGTACATGCTGGTTACAGTGCATTTCTCTCTGAAATTCTGAGGAAAATGGGTTGTTCCAGACATTGTTCAGAAGAACAGTGTACCTTGATGAAAAAGTTGATTGGAGAGGGGAAAACATATAATGAAGTGTAGAAAATGATAGGCTGCTCAGCTAAAATGATTGCAAATGCTTTAAAATGGCAACCAAAACCTGAAAGACGTGGAAGAAAGCGTAAAACTAGCATTCGAATGGATAGAAGAATAGACAAAATGGCAAGGACTCAGCCAACAATCAGCTCCAGGAAGATCAAAGAAGGTCTAAAGTTACCTGTGAGTACTGTTACAATTAGAAGATGCTTATGTGAAGCCAAGCTATCTGCAAGAAGTCCCCGCAAAGTCCCACTGTTGAAAAAAAGACATGTGCTGAAGAGATTACAATTTGCCAAAGAGCACATTGACTGGCCTAAAGAGACATTTTGTGGACTGATAAAAGTAAGATTGTTCTTTTTGGGTCTAGTGGCCGGAGTCAGTTTGTCAGACGCCCCCCAAATACTGAATTCGAGCCACAGTACACTGTGAAGACAGTGAAGTATGGTGGCACAAGCATCATGATATGGGGATGTTTCTCATACTACGGTGTTGGGCCTATTTATCGCATACCAGGGATCATGGATCAGTTTGAATACATCAGAATACTTGAAGAGGTCATGCTGCCTTATGCCGAAGAGGAAATGCCCTTGAAATGGGTTTTCCAACAAGACAATGACCCCAAACACACCAGTAAACCTGCAACATCTTGGTTCCAAACCAACAAGATTGACGTTATGGAGTGGTCAGCCCAATCCCCGGATCTTAATCCAATAGAAAACTTGTAGTGTGACATCAAAAATGCAGTTTCTGAGGCAAAACCAAGAAATAGAGAAGAACTGTGGAATGTAGTCCAATCATCCTGGGCTGGAATACCTGTTCACACGTGCCAGAAGTCAGTTGACTCCATGCAACACAGATGTACAGCAGTTGTCAGAAACTAACTAAATATTAGTTAAGTGATTCAAAGGAAAGCAAAATCTTCAAACATTTTTCAGTTTATATAGTGAATGTTTGAGTTTGTAAAGAAGAATACAAACACTGCTATATTTTTGAACAGTCTAATATTAACTTTTCTTAATCTTTTTTTAGAGGAACAACACAAATTTGATATATTTTTCTTCATGTTTTGATTTGGAATAGAATGTATAGTGTTCCCAATGCATTTGTGTGTATGGAAATAAAAGCTATTAGAAGGATTTTGAGCTTTATTCACTTTTTTAAACGCACTGCTATTATTTTGAAGAGTAGTAGTACCTAGGTACAAGAATATAACTACCATTCCTCAAATTTATTTTTTAGAAAAAAAAAAAGCCTGTCGCCCAGCCTGCCTGTCAGTCAGCCTGCCCGCCCGCCCGCCAGCCTGCCCGCCCTCCTTCTTGCCTGCCAGCCAGCCTTCTTGCCTGCCAGCCAGCCCTGAAAGTTTCCATAAATGGAAAGTAAGTAATATTTACATGAGTCTGCTTGTCGTGTGTAAAGTTCAAATATTATTATTATTTTTTTTAATAGACATATCTTCTTCAAGTGAGGCCGGGAGCACTCCTCTTCGCCGACGTCGTCGACATGATACGGTGTGTCAAGTTGCATTATAGCAAGCCCCACTGTAATATTTTGTCATTATTCTAATTATGTTTTTTATTTTTTCTCGCAGTCATCGTCTGTAGAGGAGGTGCGTCCCGGCCAAGAAGTAACAGCAGAGGAGAAAAGTGGGGGTGGAGGACAGCAAATTGTAGGTGTTTACTTTTCAATTTTTTTCCCCAAAAATACATGTTATTGTATGTTCTCAAATCATATATTTTACAGCCATCTCAGAGAGGTCATCGAGCCTCCGCCAGGGGAAGTCGTGGAGAGCGCGGCGTTTGGGGTCTTGTGAGTATTTGCAATCAAAGTCTTTTAAATTCAAAAAGTTTCAAACAGTATTTCCAATTTTTTTATATTTTTTTTAGTGTTCCAGAGTCTCCACCAGAATGGATGAGGAGGAGGTCAGTTTTTTTTTAATAGATAACGGCCTCCTCATCCAGATGGTGGAGTCGCGCCCGGTGTTGTGGGACCACACCGACTGCCGCCACGCAGACCACAATGCAACCAGGCTCCTCTGACACGAAATTGGTGAGGTAATAGTGCCGAAATTGGGAGGACCTCGGAGACAGGCAACGGGAGCAGTGTCGTAAGTATACAGTATTTCGTTTCATTTTTTGTTTTCCAGGGGCGACAATCATGGTTCGGTGGCGGTCCATCAGGGACCGCTATAAGAAAGATTACAACGAGGAGTTTTGGGCCCCAAATGGTGTTTGGGAGCAACCTCAAGGCAGAAAGATCGCTATCATTCCGCCTTGGGGTTCCTACGAAGAACCCTAGAGCTGCGAAGGTAAGAGATTATGTTTATAGAGATTCTGAATTATGTTATCCAATCTATGTGTATGGCCCAGGCAGCCTGTCTTTTGGCACTCTGTCTTGGACATCCACATAGTATTTTATGGAGTAGAGATGAGCTAAACGTGCTTAAGATTATACATCTAAAGTTGCTTTCCCCCAAAAAATTCATACTGTACATACTGTAGATACTTCTCTGTACACTAATAGAATGTATGGGCTCTATCTATGTACAGTATTTGTATGACATTTTTTTGCAATGCAACTTTCTATGTAGCATCAGAAGTCGCTTTGCTCACCTCTTTTACAGAGGTTCTCCACTGAAATCCAATTGCTAATTGTGTATTTTTTTTTCTTAGCTTTAGTCGATCCCTGATGAGCCGGCCACCGCGGGCCCCTCTAGTCCTGCTCAAGCAACTGGTCAGGACTCCAATGTTCCCCTACCTCCGCCCCCTGGCGACGCAGTGATGGCCTGATTAGGCCCATTATTTGAGGCCGTCATGAGGCCGTCATGCGTCGCCAGAGGGAAGGTAGGAGCCGTCAGGCGGACTACGAGGATCTCACAAGGCTCGTTTACAAGTACTTGATTGGATTCACAAATAGAGTTGCCAGATTGGAGGATAATTTGCGATGTCTTCAGGAGGGGGCGGTGTTGACATTGCAAATGAGTCCGGTGCAACTGTATTTGAATTAGTTAGTCCCTGTGATGGAACAGTTTACGCCCGACCAATTGTTTGAGGCTAGAAGACACTGTTTGAGAAGTGGACTGCGCCTTGTGGCAGGTGCAATACCACCCCACATCCTTTCCCCCTCCCCAGCCCTATATCCAACTCCAGCCCTATCTCCGATCCCACACCTATCTCCCATCCGACACCTATCCCCTGTAAAACGCCCTACGCCCCAAGAAGTACAGGAGCTTCTTTGGGGCGTATTGTCGCGCATATTGTGGCAGTTTTTCATTGGATGCCTCTGTGGTTAATCACACAAACGCGCGTACTACGCGCATTTCCAAAATACAAAAACGCCCCAAAATACGCCTCAAAAACGCCCGATAAAAACGCCTGTAAAAAGCGCTTATCGAATACGCTCAGGTGTGAACCTAGCCTTAACCTAACCATGCTCTCACTCTAATCATGAGGCCTTGTGAATTGTATTTACACCACTGATTGCAATGTTAATGTAGGGCTGTAAAGCCATCTCTTGTGACCTGCTTATCTCTAAAGCTTTTCAATGGTTCAGAATGAGGAACATTGTTAAAACTTCTATTACATCTATAAATAAAATCTCCAGTGTTGTCTGTTCCAGGATACGTCTTACTTCCTCAAAATACAAGACAGACTGGCATTCTCTGGCATAACTGAATTGCCCTGGAGCTCTATTGGCTATACGACATGTAGGGGATGTGCCATTCCTGTAAAGGGCAACTGTTCCTTCCTTATTTTTAATTGCCGTTAATATATAACTGATTTAAATACCTGTCAAATGTATAATTTCCAGCCTTGTGCGATAGCCTCTATTATAACACTGCAGTAAGGATATCTTGAACCTAAAAGTAAAACGCAAGGACATTTACTTATATTATTTACACTGTTACAAGTCAACAGCATTACTGCGGCAGTGGCCTAGGGCAAATAGGTACAATGTAGCCTGTCATTCCAGTTTTTAAAAACGGGGACAAGTTTAATTAATAAACTCATTCATTATTGTCTTAATCACTGTCAAAACCTGCATTTTAAGGGTGCCATTAATGAAAATCAGCTCCATTCATCTAAATGGGGTTGTTTTGGTGGCGGGAAGCACATGCATTTCTGCAAGCCTCATTCAGGTAAATAAATAAAAAAAATATAAAAATGTAAAGTGAGTGAAGGTGCCCTTAGGGTGACTGCACAATGTGAATTACGTGTGGTTTTCCCCCATACTGATTTATGTGCCCAAAATCTGCAATGTAATAAATACCAGCAAAGTGAATAATTTTTGCCAAATCTCATGTACACATTGCTTATTTTGTATGCGTGGAAATTGACCCTGCAGTACAGATTTTAAAATCTGCGGCATGTCAATTGTTTGTGCGAAGCTGTACCATATGTAAAGTGCAAATAGACTTCAATGAGGTTGTTAACATAAACAGAAAATCCACAACCAAAAACACACAAAAACTGCAATAAATAGTGCAGATTTATGTGCCCTTTTAATCACATTTTTGATGCTGTTTTCATGCAGATTTTCTACATGCAAATCTGCACCTAAAGGTACAAACACATTTTTTGCACAAAATTAGTATATAAGAATCATGTGTGTACAGGGGCAGAGGAAACAGGAAACATTTTTTCCCAAACTGTTTGGATTAAAAAAAGAGTTCTATGAAATGTTACTAGAACTGTTTCTATGAAAAACTCCCATATTGGAACTGCATATGAAAACTGCAATCAGGGTTTTAAGGTCTGCATTTTTCCCTACTGCACATACAGCAGTTTATGTATTTTACATCACTGCAGTCAATACATAGAGAAATCCATACTTAAAGCAAGCCTAACTTTCAGATAACGTTTCATAATAAGCTGCTAATACTTCACATGAGTATGACGCACTATATCTTGCCATTATATGACTTGTATATGGCAATTTCTAGCAGTTTTCTCCTTCATGCTGCATGTCTAATTTTCAGTTATCCCTAAGCTGGTTAATGGAGACTAGCTGTAATAATGTCTCCCCCCAGACTGCATATAGAGACAACAGATTCTGCTTCCTAAATGTCTCAATCCGTTATTTAGAATCACTGAGAAGAACCATATACTGTAGGACATTATAGAGAATTTCCATGCATTCTGATTCTTACTGTGCATGTACAGTGTCCCAGAGCTGGGGGTACTTGCAAATTGTTTGTTGTTAAGTGTTCATGTAATTTAACGCTATGTATACCCAGTATGTTTCTTGTTTGGGTTTCACGCTTCGGTGTGGGAGGGAAACACCACACCGATCATAGAAGGGAAGGGGGAAACAGGTAATCAGGTCTAAGAACTAGGGAAGGAAGGTGGACACCTCCTAGTACTGGTACTAATGGCAGAAACGAGACTACCTGTTCCTCCAAAAGGAAGGACGAACAGGAGTCTACTTCAGGCCTAATACAAACAATAGGTAATTGCAATACACAGAACTCAAACAAAATACAAAAGGGAAAGGAAAGACTTAACTTCAAAGAGGCTATGGAAGCACCAGGAACTCAAGCCGAGATCCAAACACAAACAATCCACAGGCACAGAAGCTATAAACCACACAGCATAGTGGGAGAAGCAACTATAAATAAGGAAGGTTAAATGACCACATAAGTAACACCTGGAGGCAAGGGGTGTGGCCATTACCAGAAACAACACAGACACCTATAGATCGACAAGGAAAACCAGATTAAACCACGTGTTGCCAGTCTCAGAGATCTCCTGACACTCACTGTCCCTGGGATGTCCGTATGTCTCGGTACGTCTGTGACAATGGGTCCTACAGGGTTAACCAATCCTGAGGCAGCCCCTAGAAGAAGCTGGGAGGTGGACTGGTTAGCTCCACCCCTAGCTCAGTCTAGTAAGCTTCTAGTTTGCAGAGGAGGTGAGAGGTTGTGTTTTCCCTCACTCCTCAGTACTAGGCCTCAAGTTGCAGAGACTAACTGGATGTATCAAGAGAGAACTATCTTTACATTGCAGTACTCCAGGAAAGGATATAGCTGGAAGTTCCAGAATCTGTAAGGGCCGAGCAAAAGGAGTCAACAAGCTACTCTGCTTTCAAAAGAAATAGGCCCAGATTTATCATTAGCTCAAGTCAAAATAATGGAGTGAAAAAGTTGCAAATTTTTGCACAATCGCTAAAACTGCACAAAAATTTGCTATTTTTTTGGGCTCTGTGCTATGCTTGCCAGTTTTCTGAAAGTGGGCGTGTTTTCTTATGTAAATTAATCTCTAGACAGATTTACTATTGCAACAATTTTAAAAGTGGCAAAAAAATGCACAATTTCACTCCAGTGAGGACCATGCTTATCTTATGTGACTTTTTAATAGAACATGTGACTTTTTCGTAAAGACGTGCGACTTTTGTAAAGCCGCTTACTGAAGGATAAACTGCTACCGTCAAACCACATTTATCACAGTATTAAAGGACCATTAATAAATCTGACTTAGCCAAAAGTGACTTTGGACATATGTAAAAGTGGAGTAAGATGTAAGTGTAATGATAAATCTGGCCCATAGACATTACTGTTGTGTGTGGGAAATTACACCACCTACACCTAGACACAACCTGTCCAATAGTATAATAAAACAGTACTCCTCAGTAACGGACTACAGCTGCCATCTATTGTTAGCCCCAGATTCTGGAGAGAAGGAGTACCTCATTCTCAACCCTGACCTATACACATACAGAACCATCTGGGAAAATCTGAACTGTGAATTGTTGTAGTTGTGTTCTGAGACTGTTGGATGTACTACAACCCTCATTTTGCACTTCAATAAAAAGACTTTTAATTTTCTGCATTTGTCCTGGTTACTGCTTTCTGCACTGTAAAATGTCTTGCCTTGCACCCACACCAAAAACGTTAACACTAAGTGCACCCCCAACTACCATCAGTCAGGAGCCCCAGAATTAGGTCGTTCCTCAAAGGAAGAAAGGGTGCACCCTCCTCTGACTGCCCTGGCCCTAGGGAATGGCGGTGTGAAGAGAGCCACTACCACTCCCATCCTCTGCTCTGGCTACTCAGGGGCTTGAAGCACATGCACCAAAATTGTGGCAGACTGCGTCAGAGTGCTACTACAGAGCCAGGCCAAATTATACTGATGCCGGGCCCTATCAGTCAAGAGGAAGGGCATGAAAAAAATGTAGGACCTGTGGTGCACTAAAGGACAAACAGGGGCGTAGCTATAGGGGGTGCAGAGGTAGCAGTCGCTACCGGGCCCAGGAGCCTGAGGGGGCCCAAAGACCCTTGTGCCACATAAGACACTGGCATTATAGAAAGTGCATACTGGTCAATTTACACCTCTGGCTGGAGGGAAGGGGTTAGGTTAAGAATTTGGCATGAAGGGTGCCATTTCAATGTTTGCCTCAGGCAGCAGGAAGGATATGTGCTCCCCTGCCCCTTGCCAACAAGCACTGAGGGACGGGGGCCCAAGCTGAACTCTTGCACAGGGGCCCATGAGCTTTTAGCTACGCCCCTGAGGACAAAGGTCTTCTCTTTAGTGTACTGAAGCCCTAATTTACATATAGAAGATAAATCTGTTTTCCCTGGTACAGCGAAAAGGATTTTCATCATCCAGTTATCCTTCTAATCAGCAGCAACAACCCTGCCAGAAAGTATGCCTTGCTGGATAGGATTGATCCTTCTGGCCTCTTTAACAATACGGATTTATCACAAATTTCATAGCGAAAGCTAGTTTAGAAGGAAGTGAGAAGAAACAGATGATAACTAGAACAAGGCATTTTTCTCTGATAAGATATATTACAAATTATTATATGAAAGTGAGCAGTTAACACTGTATATAATATTTACAGCACAAAGCTAACAACTTCTATTCCCATTGCTCCCCTATTTCTGAGCTGATAGCACTAGTCCCAGAGACAGGGCATGTATTTTCTGTACATTGCAAGGTATAATTTCCTCAATTCCATGTTAGGCCTCATGCACATGGCCATTGTGCGGCCATTCCGTCCCAATTTGCGGTCCCCAAAGCACGGACAGCATCCGTGCGTTGGCCAGGACGGATCGAGACCCATTCAACTTGAATGGGTCCGTGGTTCGTCCGCACCGTAAAAAAAATAGAACATGTTCTATTTTTTGGCGGTGCGGAGGCACAGACAGAAACACCACTGAAGCACTCCATGGTGCTTCTGTGGGCTTCCGAACCATGCTTCCGTTCTGCACCGCACCGCATCTCCCGGATTGCGGACCCATTCAAGTGAATGGGTGTGCATCCGTGATGCGGGGTGCACACGGCATATGCCCGTGTATTGCGGACCCGCTGTATGCAGGCCGCAATACGGCCACGGCCGGGCAACGGACATGTGCATGAGCCATAAACTTGTTAATGTGTACCTGCCTGTATTTGCATATTTTAACGCTGGACTTCTGACTGTAATATCTTATTATATCGGAGTTTGTTGACCACCATGATAGGGAATTGCCAGAAGAGGAAGAAGGACCACACCCTGCAGCCAGAAGAATAGGCTGCTTTCTTCAATCTGCTTGGAAGAGTCAGGGTACAGCGACACTGTTACTTGCAAAAGTGCAAGTCCATTAACACTTTCAGGACACAACCTATTTGTTAAGCCGTAATCATTGCGTGCCGCAAGTCACCGTCCAGTCCACAGTACCCCAGACCTGCTACAAGCCTCCCAAAACCACTGAAAACTAAGGCTATCCATAGATTCATCACCAGGATCTGCTGCAAGGCAGGATGGACTTGACTGCTAGGGACCCAGGTGACATCTGCGGAGCTGATAACAGAATGCTGGTGTGGGCACAAAAGTAGTAGACCTTTTAGTGCATAGCAAAAAGAAACAAAAAGGGCGGCACTCACCAGTGTTGTATTCAAATAGGCAGTCCTTTATTCTGTTACAAAAGCATCTTAAATAGCAGGCAGGGGCAGTATGCGTAAATCCCACACATGTTGTCGGCGACAGCCGTTTCGCGCTAAACCGCGCTTCCTCAGGCCACTAATCAGACCTTTTAGAATGACCAGGAAGGAAAAAAAGAGGAGTCAGCAAGCAGGGTTAAAAACTAGGAAGGAGGAAAAAACTATGAATGCAGTACACGAGAGGTTAAATAAAATAAATGCAGGACACAAATGGTTAATCCAGAGGACAGTCAGGTCACTTACCAGGAGAGTCGATAAACAGGAACATTTCCCGGTGGGCAGATGCCCAAGGGGCCACCTAAGACCTTCTCATGGGCCCCAGCTGGATACATAATGATCTTATCCTCTTAATAGTAATTAATGTGAGGAGCATCAGGTATTATGCACGTGGCCACCAGCCATAGGTGTCCTCCTAAATTCAGGTGTATTGCCATCCTCAAGACTGTGGATCTATAGGTGTCTGTGTTGTTTCAAGACTGTGATACAGCTGAATACTGCAGTGTTGTGCTGTACTGTAGTATCTGGTTTTGCTTGGCCAGTATTTTGTGCTGCTCTACAATATTGCAAGTCCCACCCACTTGTGTTGCCCTTGTCTACTTGTGTTCCCCCACTTCTGTCAATTTGGACCTACATACAGAATGAGGCCTCTTTTAGTTTTTTCCCAGGGCCACTTTAAGTTCCCAGTCCACTGCTGGGAACAGCAGGCATAAGGTAAAACCCATAAACAAGCCAAAAGACGGATCACCAGAAATGTAGCAGAAAGTCGCACAGTATAGAGCCTAGATTTAACAGTGATGGCTAACCTCCGGCACTCCAGCTGTGGTGAAACTACGACTCCTAGCATGCTCCATTCATTTCTATGGAGTTCTGAGAACAGCCAAGCAAGGGGGCATCTTGGGAGTTGTAGTTTTACCACAGCTGGAGTGCTGGTAGTTAGCCATCTCAGGTCTAGAATACTAACTGCAAACTCAGGCATGGTTGGTAGGAGACAGCTGTCTTAAATCCCACGCTTAGCACTGGTATTGGACACAGAGACAGAAACCTGATTGGTTCAGTTTCCAATGACTCTGACAAGTCCAGTAGCCGGTCTGGTATTCATAGCAACTCTCATACCTCAGTAATTCAAAGAGATAAAACATGAACTCCTGACAGTACCTCCCTTTTAAAAGGGGCCACTGGAACCTTACACCTAAGACCAAATTTAAGTGGAAACTATGACCACCAGATCAGATCAGATGACCCGCATGTACAGATCAAGCTAATACTAACAGTTTCCTGACAAATATGAGCACAGGTTCAAATTCTTTCCCTTCTCTGATGTCACTGAAATGATCAGTATGAACGACAGATTGTCTTCAGACAGAATAGGTTTAGTATCAGGAGGTTGAGATGAGCAGAAATTCTAAGACGAAGTTTCATGAAGAATCTCATTAGCACCGTCATGCAGTCTATGGAGTGGTAATGGAGGTGTGTCACAGCGGACGCTAGAAATAGACAAAAACATACAAGATTCCCTACATTTGGAGCTCCATTATACCAGGTCGCCCTTCTCCAAATTAATAACAAGATTGTAGGAACAAGGGATACCTCAAAATCCTTTCTGTTGGCAGATTAGCAAAAACAAGGAAGGAAATTAATTCCGAATGTTTATCAACCAAAACTACAGTTACTGGTGGGGTAGAAAATTTGACATGACCCTAGGACAAAAGCGTACTATCTACAGCTGTTATACTAATTGGATTAGTAAGCCTTAAAGGGGTTCTGCACTTTCATTTAACTGATGATCTATCCTCTGGATAGATCATCAGCTTCTGATTGGCGGGAATCTGACACCCAGGACCCCTGCCGATCAGGTGTTTGAGAAGGCAGCGGCGCTCCTGCAGCGCCGCGGCCTTCTCACTGTTTACTGCCGGCCCACTGACGTCACGATTAGTATCAACTAGCGTGGGCGGGGCTAAGCGCCATTCAAGTGAACAGAGCTTAGCCCCGCCCACGCTAGTTGATACTAGTCATGTGGCCCGGCGGTAAACAGTGAGAAGGCCGCGGCGCTGCTGGAGTGCCGCTGCCTTCTCAAACAGCTGATCGGCGGGGGTCCCGGGTGTCGGACCCCCACCGATCAGATGCTGATGATCTATCCAGAGGATAGATCATCAGTTAAATGAAAGTGCAGAACCCCTTTAAGGTAAATTTAGACAAGCAGATAATCGTTTATGCGATCACCCACATGAGCGACTACAAACCGAATGTTCTAGCAGACAACTAGCATTTAAACAATAGGATTATTGTGTAACATTTTGATTGTATAATTGAAGATTTTCCTAGTTTTAATGAGGGAAAATATATTTTATGAAAGACAGGAGATGAACATTATGCTTTAAGATCTTTCTTTTTTACTCCCAGCAGCAAACAGTTAACAATGTAAAACTGAAAAATTTACATAAGATATGTAAATCAGTGTTCACAAACAGCCAATCAACAGGCAGCATAGGTCATATAAGGTCTAATCAATCATGTGAACGTCCTTCTTTCTTGATGAGATGGTGAAGGATAACAGGATGCATGAAGAAAACGTAAACATCTATGGTAATAACATTGGTTGGAGATTGTAGTAGGATTTGATGACCTGTTGGAAAACATGAGGATGAAAGATGTTTCAGACTAAGGGCTCTTTCACACCTGCGTTGTTGTGTTCCGGCATAGAGTTCCGTCGTCGGGGCTCTATGCCGGAAGAATCCTGATCAGGATTATCCCAATGCATTCTGAATGGAGAGAAATCCGTTCAGGATGCATAAGTGTAGTATACGGGAGTTGTAATACCCGTTACTACCAAAGGTCACTTGGTGTGCTGTCGTCCCTCCTAAATTATGGGAAGTTGCTTTATGTCAGTTTTATAAAATGTAATGTAATGTGTGTATTTTCCTGTCACTGAAACTTGCACTTGCAGGCCTGCTAGGGGTGTCATTCCTACTTCTAGTCCATAGAGGGAGCTAGGGAGCCCTAGTTTATATAAGGCCAGACCAGGAAGTGCAGGGGAGACGGAGTCTAGTTTCAGTAAGCTACAGTTGGAGATTAGACAATGTCTGAGACAAGTCCAGGCCTGAAGCCTGCTGTTCAGGAGAAGATTCCCTCCTGAATACCCATATGCAGAAGCAGGAACATCTTAGCCTAAGGGCCTGAGGAACCATTCAGAAGCTAGGAGAGACTGAGGCAAAGATCAGAGGAGCCAGAGGTACAAAGAGAAACAGAGGAGGTACTTATTTAAGCCATAATCAAGGATATAAAGCCAGACTTAGGTTAATGGGCCTTGGTGAAGAATTGCTACATTCCAGGATCAGACAGAGTTAGAGTGCAAGCTCCTTTGCTGCAAATCCTGTGTTCAACACTCTGTAATTACCCTGCTGTACTGAATTGCCTGCATCGACCGAATTGCAAAATCGACTGTATGCTGAGGAACTGCGTTTCCAATATTGTCTCTGCCTGCAAACTACTAAAGTTCAAGTTCTGTTTTAACATCACGTTTCCTCAAATTATTCCTGCATCCGCAAACGGCGTGCCACCGTTTACTTGGCACTGGCGTCACGAACTATTCCCTACCTATACCTGCCCTTGCAGAGAGTCAGCTGTACCAGGTTAGTGTATATTGCACTACATCACCCAGAAACACCTATTGCACACAACTTGAGTACACTGCACTTCTCTTTTGGCGTCACGAACAGGATACGCACGCTTTCTAGTGCAAGAAGCGTGAACTTTGTGCCTTATACCGTTGCCCTGTGACCAAAGTGACATTTTCCTGTTTTATTCAAGTGGACTTTGTGGATTAAAAATCATACCCAAAGTGTACCAAAAACCTCTAAAAAGCGCTGTGCAGTGTTGCGCTACCCAGAGGAAGAAAATCGCCGCATTGGAGTGTGGTTTTGTGGACTTTAAACATTCCTGCTTGCCGTCAGTGAATAGACAGCGTTTGTACCTAAAGATGGCCGCTGGGCTTGCTGAATTTACTGCTGCGTCACCTTCATCCCGAAAAGGCGGGAAAAATTGGCGCCTTTCTGAGGAAAAAGCGGGAAGAAGGTCAAGGGCAGGCGCCACGGCTTATCTGGACATTTGCATGTCTGCCAGCATGGACACCGCCTTCCATTTACTGGAATACCTGGGGGGCGGCTCCCCAGTGCAGTGGGAGGAGCTGGCTACTCTAATTGACGCGACCCTATCGCTCTCCTCAGAAGGATCGAGCATGTTGGATTGTGAGCAGAGTGTTGCTGCAGCGTCCGCACCAAGGATTGAAAAGATGACTGACACCGGTGTAGAGCCAGAGGAGGCTCCACCGGCCTACGCTCCGGGACCGGAGCAACCCACCTGCCGCACCAGGGAGAAAGAACCCGAGCCCTACTATGGCTCATGGAGGGACTTTTTTCAGCCATCGTTCAAATGGTCTTCCCTGATGGCGGAGATCCGAGAGGCCGCTATCAAGCGGAACATAAAGACTAAGATCGTGTATGAGGAATTGACCAAGACCATCCACGAGAAGCATACACACACCCAACCCCGCCTGGAAAGGAGAAAGGGAGTGGTGCTGTCGTTTGACAAATCCCGTGGCTACGGGTTTATTCAAGACTATCTGACTGGCAGAGACCTCTATGTGAATCGAAGGTCTGTCAAGAGAGACTACCTCCCTTCGTACCAGCACAGCCTCCGCGAGGGAGAGGAAGTGGAGTACACCCCTGCCGAGGGCCTGCGCGGCCCCTATGCGACTGCTGTGACCCGTCCGAAGCGAGGACCTGAGGATTGGGAGGCAGAAGAAGGAGAAGACTACTCTGGCTGCGAGCGAGAACCGGAACGCTCTCCAGAGCCGGCCCATCACGCCTTTCAGGAGCGGAGCTCCTTCATCGGGCCGAACGTCTTCTGGCAGCCAACCGTGTTGGAGAAATGGGTGAGCCCCTATCCTTCCCCCGAGCTGCCTCGTCGGGAGAAGACAATATCAGAGCTAGAACAGTTAAAAGGACTTAGTGCTACCTTTGAGAACATCCGGATGGGACGGAGACCAGATGCAAGTCCAGAACCTGAAGAGGCCGAGTCTGCGTCATCGGTGACTGTACCTGCGCCGGCGGCGCCAGCAGAGAACAGCGACTCCGACACAGAGAGTATCGGTGAGCAGATCGTCCGGCTGGAGGAGAAGTTGCGGGAGTTGCGTAAGACCTACACCGCCAGGATCCAGACACCGCCGAGGAAGGATGAGGTAAGGGTGCCTGTCACCACCCGTAGACCACCTTCTGTTGCCACCGCTCCGTCAGTGCCCCAGACCGGACCCGCGATTGCCGTGAATTGCTGCACCCAGAGCACCAGACCGCTTGCTGCGGCGGTGCCAAGCATGTCACCCCCTGCAGTGATCATGCCAGGGCCGGCACGGCCCACCAGAGGGTTTACCCCTAGGCCTATGGGGCGAATACCTATTAGGGGCCCCTTTACCCTGCAGCTGCCCCCTGATACAGTCATGTGGGCCCATCCTCCTGTAGAGGAATACTACAGAAGATACCTCCCAGCAGAGCCAAGTAGCTACAATATGCCACTGTGATCAGCCTGCTAGGCCTGTGATTTATTTCTTCATAAGAAGTTGATGTTAACCCTTCCAGGACAGGAGTCCTATGTTGCTGGTCCTTTGTTGCAGCTGCCAGTTTGTCCACGGCTCAGTGGTAGGTGTTGACCACTGAAATCACAAAGTCAGCAAGGCCACGTTTGTTTCCAGGACCTCCTGCCTGCTTTTGTTACCCACGCCAAGTTGTGCCTGTTCCTTTGTTGCACCTTTTACCCTTCACCCCCTTTTCAGGTTGATCAGGGGTATTACAGCACTTGTCTTTGCTGTCCATTTTATTGTGCAACCAGTTACTAAGGAACCGTGCCCGGAGACAGACTCAAAAGTACCTGAGCCTCTGAGATTCTTATTCTTTTAAAAGTATTGTGCCCAGAGATGGACTCCACCGCATGAGAGCCTCTGTGATTTAATAAGAAATACCCTGGGTACGGACTCATGTTTGTTATTTGAGCCTCCAAGAACTTTTATACCGTTTTCTACTGTTTTATCATGGACTTATTCATTGTCATGGACTATCCTGGTTTTAATGTTACGCTGTGCCAGGTCAGCGCCCCCGTTCCATTCACTATCCTGAGAGAAGAGAACGACGCCCCTTGTCACTACCCTTCACCTTTGCCAATTGGACCTGATGTAATTGTAAATGCAGATGAATTACATGTATGTATGCCTGCATGTCTCTATTTTCTATTTCAGGTAGAGATTCCAGTTGGGAGACCCATGATGGAGTACGAGGTCGTACTCAGCTTAAAGCAGTGGGGTATGTAGTATACGGGAGTTGTAATACCCGTTACTACCAAAGGTCACTTGGTGTGCTGTCGTCCCTCCTAAATTATGGGAAGTTGCTTTATGTCAGTTTTATAAAATGTAATGTAATGTGTGTATTTTCCTGTCACTGAAACTTGCACTTGCAGGCCTGCTAGGGGTGTCATTCCTACTTCTAGTCCATAGAGGGAGCTAGGGAGCCCTAGTTTATATAAGGCCAGACCAGGAAGTGCAGGGGAGACGGAGTCTAGTTTCAGTAAGCTACAGTTGGAGATTAGACAATGTCTGAGACAAGTCCAGGCCTGAAGCCTGCTGTTCAGGAGAAGATTCCCTCCTGAATACCCATATGCAGAAGCAGGAACATCTTAGCCTAAGGGCCTGAGGAACCATTCAGAAGCTAGGAGAGACTGAGGCAAAGATCAGAGGAGCCAGAGGTACAAAGAGAAACAGAGGAGGTACTTATTTAAGCCATAATCAAGGATATAAAGCCAGACTTAGGTTAATGGGCCTTGGTGAAGAATTGCTACATTCCAGGATCAGACAGAGTTAGAGTGCAAGCTCCTTTGCTGCAAATCCTGTGTTCAACACTCTGTAATTACCCTGCTGTACTGAATTGCCTGCATCGACCGAATTGCAAAATCGACTGTATGCTGAGGAACTGCGTTTCCAATATTGTCTCTGCCTGCAAACTACTAAAGTTCAAGTTCTGTTTTAACATCACGTTTCCTCAAATTATTCCTGCATCCGCAAACGGCGTGCCACCGTTTACTTGGCACTGGCGTCACGAACTATTCCCTACCTATACCTGCCCTTGCAGAGAGTCAGCTGTACCAGGTTAGTGTATATTGCACTACATCACCCAGAAACACCTATTGCACACAACTTGAGTACACTGCATAAGGATGTCTTCAGTTCCGGTACGGAACGTTTTTTGGCCGGAGAAAATACCGCAGCATGCTGCGCTTTTTGCTCCGGCCAAAAATCCGGAACACTTGCCGCATCGACGGATCCGGAATAATAGCCCATTGAAATGTATTATTCCGGATCCGTCCTAACATCTTCAGTTGTTACGACGCAACGACGGATCCGAAAGTTGCGTCTGCGCCTGCGCCAGGAAGTAGGAAGGTCTTGGCTGGCGCGAACTTCCCCAGACAACCCGCGCGGGAGAGGACAGGTGGTGTCATCAGCTCCTGGAGGTGAGTGTTCAGTGTGTGTTTTGTCTTTAAAAAACATTAAATACATGCATCTACTATGTCCTAGACATAGTAGATGCATGTAGGAGGCAGCTAATGAATTTCGGGGGGTAGTAGTCCCCTGGAAAATGCTGCCCCCAGCACCCACCATGCAGTCACCCCAGCTTCAGGCCCAAGTGCTATTTCTTTGGGACTGCAGCTGGCTGGGGTGACTGCATGGTGGATGTTGGGGGTAGTAGTCCCCTGGAAAATGCTGCCCCCAGCACCCACCATGCAGTCACCCCAGCTTCAGGCCCAAGTGCTATTTCTTTGGGACTGCAGCTGGCTGGGGTGACTGCATGGTGGATGTTGGGGGTAGTAGTCCCCTGGAAAATGCTGCCCCCAGCACCCACCATGCAGTCACCCCAGCTTCAGGCCCAAGTGCTATTTCTTTGGGACTGCAGCTGGCTGGGGTGACTGCATGGTGGATGTTGGGGGTAGTAGTCCCCTGGAAAATGCTGCCCCCAGCACCCACCATGCAGTCACCCCAGCTTCAGGCCCAAGTGCTATTTCTTTGGGACTGCAGCTGGCTGGGGTGACTGCATGGTGGATGTTGGGGGTAGTAGTCCCCTGGAAAATGCTGCCCCCAGCACCCACCATGCAGTCACCCCAGCTTCAGGCCCAAGTGCTATTTCTTTGGGACTGCAGCTGGCTGGGGTGACTGCATGGTGGATGTTGGGGGTAGTAGTCCCCTGGTTGGTACTGTTGTTTAATATTAATGTGTTAACTTTCATCTTTTTGTTGTCATTTTTCTTAGCTTATATTTTTTGGGAGACAGCCGTGATCTTCAGACTTTTGAAAAAAATGTCCAGTAAGTATAATTTTTGAGGGAATTTTTTGAATGATTTAAAAATAATTAACCAATTAATTTTGATTGTTTCAATAGGCTATTCAAGTGAGTCCGGGAACTCTCCTCCAAGCCAACGAGTTCGCTTGGAAACGGTATGTCAGGTTTAAAAGTTTTTTTTTATTATCACATCCATGTCCCAAATATTAATATTTTTTTTCTTTTACAGCAATCGTCAACGGAGGAGACGTATTCCGGCCCTGCTCCGACAGCGGGAGAGGAGGAAGTCGGGGGTGGACACCATGAATCGGTATTTTTATTTTTTTTGAAATGTATTGTTTGTTTGTTTTTGGAATTCGGTAAATTTTTGGAAATTAAGTTTGATATTCTTTTATTTTAGTCTAATCCTACTGTTGCCTCAAGAGGTCGTCAGCAACCACCCACAAGGCGCCGGGGAGCACGCGGCGGTCGGGGACGTGTGAGTATTTCTCAGTATTGAATCTTGTTATATCATATGTGTAATTATTAAATTATTTTTTAAAATTAATAAATTATTTTCTCATTTTTTTAGGGTTCAAGGGCCTCTGCCAGAATGGATGAGGAGGAATTATCCGGTTTCTATATTGACAATGAACTCCTCATCCATCTGCTGGAGGAACGCGTCCCACTCTGGGACCATACCGACCGCCGACATGCAGATCATCACCTGACCCGGAGTCTGTGGATGGAGATTTGTTGCAAAATAGTGCCGGATTGGGACGACCTTAGTGAAGGCCAACAGGAAGATTGCAGTAAGTAGCCTTACATTTTTTAAATTGATTAGTTATCTGTCATGTCCAAACTGCGGCCCTCCAGCTGTGGCAAAACTACAACTCCCATCATGCCCTATCCAGGCATGTTGGGAGTAGTAGTTTTGCAACAGCTGTAGGGCTGCAGTTTGGTAATGCCAGTAATTTGAGAGTAATGTTTATTTTTATATTTTTCAGAGACGGCAGTCATGGTGCGATGGCGCTCAATAAGGGACCGCTATAAGAAAGATTATAATGAGGAGGTCAATCGCCCGAGTGGGTCTGGCGGAACCCGCCGGCAGCCGTACCGCTATGCGGCTGCCCTAGGCTTCCTACGTAGAACCCTAGAACTGAGAAGGTAAGTAAAAAATTCCCCAAAAAAATGTTAAAATGTTGAAATCAATTTTAAATACATGCTAATTTTTCTTTTTTGTTTTTTTTACAGAACTACTAGCAGTACTCGGGCGCTTGAACCTCCTTGTGAAAGTCATCAAGAGGCGGTCCCTGCTGAGCTGCCTCCCGCGGATCCCTCTCAACCTCTTCCAGCACCTGGTCAGGACCCAAATCGTCCTCTACTGGTGCCCTCTGGTGACGCAACAATGGCCGTTATGGCGCCACTTTTTGAGGCGTTGATGCGTCGCCAGAGGGCCGGTAGAAGCCGCCAAGCTGATTATGAAGACCTCACAAGGCTCTTGTATGAGACCTTGTGTGGTTACAGCAATAGGATTGTAGCCATGGAGGCCGAGCAGAGAAGTCTGCAGGAGTGTGTGGCGCAGTTTTCTCAGCCGGGCCCGCTACAACCCTATTGGCCGTCAGTTAATCAGCTGGTGGCGGACTTCACGCCCGACCAGGTGTTGGAGTTCAGACGCAGGGTGGAGGATGCGGTGTGGGATTTGAGACACCGCACAACTTCCGTCCCCCAACCACCATCCTATCCCCCCTCCTATTCCTATCCCCCCTCCCATTCCTATCCCCCACCACAACCTCCTCACCACTTCCAACCTTCTCACCCCTTCCAACCTCCGCAAACTCCAACCCGTCCACCTCAACCACCTCCCCATTCTACAACCCCCGAGCCTTTTCTCCACTCTTCTCTCTCTCCTCCTAACTTTTTTCAACAATCTTCTTTCACCACTCCTTCTTCGCTGGCTCGGACAACTCCTTCACCCAATCCCCCATCCCGTTTGCATACTCCCACTGTCTCTCCTCCCACATCACACATTTCAGAGTCCACCAGAACATACGACGGTGGAGAGGGATCAAGCCGTGCCCTGCCTTCCACCCCCCAACCTCCTCCTCCAAATCCAAAATATCAGGATTTGTAATTTTTGTTGTTTGAAATTTTATATTAATATTATTTTATTTATATATATTATTATTTTATAAAATTCAGTAAAATTCTATTCAAAGTTTTTATGTGTCCTTGTGTTTTTTTTTACTTATCTAAAAATAAAGGCCTGACATGCTCTCCCACCGCTTGTGGAGCGACACTGGAAATGTCGCTCTACAGGCGGTGGGAGAGGGTGTGGTGGATAAAGGCCTGACATGCTCTCCCACCGCTTGTGGAGCGACACTGGAACTGTCGCTCTACAGGCGGTGGGAGAGGGTGTGGTGGATAAAGGCCTGACATGCTCTCCCACCGCTTGTGGAGCGACACTGGAAATGTCGCTCTACAGGCGGTGGGAGAGGGTGTGGTGGATAAAGGCCTGACATGCTCTCCCACCGCTTGTGGAGCGACACTGGAACTGTCGCTCTACAGGCGGTGGGAGAGGGTGTGGTGGATAAAGGCCTGACATGCTCGCCCACCGCTTGTGGAGCGACACTGGAACTGTCGCTCTACAGGCGGTGGGAGAGGGTGTGGTGGATAAAGGCCTGACATGCTCTCCCACCGCTTGTGGAGCGACACTGGAACTGTCGCTCTACAGGCGGTGGGAGAGGGTGTGGTGGATAAAGGCCTGACATGCTCTCCCACCGCTTGTGGAGCGACACTGGAAATGTCGCTCTACAGGCGGTGGGAGAGGGTGTGGTGGATAAAGGCCTGACATGCTCTCCCACCGCTTGTGGAGCGACACTGGAACTGTCGCTCTACAGGCGGTGGGAGAGGGTGTGGTGGATAAAGGCCTGACATGCTCTCCCACCGCTTGTGGAGCGACACTGGAACTGTCGCTCTACAGGCGGTGGGAGAGGGTGTGGTGGATAAAGGCCTGACATGCTCTCCCACCGCTTGTGGAGCGACACTGGAACTGTCGCTCTACAGGCGGTGGGAGAGGGTGTGGTGGATAAAGGCCTGACATGCTCTCCCACCGCTTGCGGAGCGACACTGGAAATGTCGCTCTACAGGCGGTGGGAGAGGGTGTGGTGGATAAAGGCCTGACATGCTCTCCCACCGCTTGTGGAGCGACACTGGAACTGTCGCTCTACAGGCGGTGGGAGAGGGTGTGGTGGATAAAGGCCTGACATGCTCTCCCACCGCTTGTGGAGCGACACTGGAACTGTCGCTCTACAGGCGGTGGGAGAGGGTGTGGTGGATGAAGGCCTGACATGCTCTCCCACCGCTTGCGGAGCGACACTGGAAATGTCGCTCTACAGGCGGTGGGAGAGGGTGTGGTGGATAAAGGCCTGACATGCTCTCACACCGCTTGGGGAGCCAGCCAATGATAGTAGCTATTCATGCGATGATAAGATTTTTTGGGAAAATAATATAAATTTAAAAAGAAACACCATACTACTATATTTGAAAAAGTTAATAAACTTTATTAATGGACAATTTTTTAGAGAAAAAAAAATTCAACAGTAAAAAATTTCAAATTTAAACATTCTGGTCCTGCCACTGTAAACGTCCAGCATCTGAGCTGAAGTAGGCAGCAAATGAATCACGCATGGCGGACACCGCCACAGTACCACGTGGTCCAAAAGTTTCAATGCTAGTCATTTTGCTGTCCTCGATTATTCGCTCAATAGCGGGTTCTTTACTCCGTATGAAATTGTGAAGAACTACCCCACACTTTACCACTTCGTCTACTGTTTCAATCTTCAACTGAATCGGTTTTGAAAAAACTCTCCATTTAGAGACAAGGATCCCAAAAGTGCACTCAACCATTCTTCGTGCCCTTGTTAACCGATAATTGAATATGCGTTTTGTGGCATCCAATCCACGGCTGGAGTAGGGTTTAATCAAGTTTCTAGACATTTGGAAAGCTTCATCACCCACCAAGACGTATGGCAGTGGTGGACTGTTGGTTCCAGGCATAGGTTCAGGAGGTGGAAAGTCAAATTGCCGATTGTAGACGCTCCGTCCCATGAAAGAGTTTTTAAAAATCATTGAATCATTGGTGCGGCCATATGCACCAATATCAACTGCCACAAACCGGTACTCAGCATCAGCGATGGCCATTAAAACAATTGAAAAATACTTTTTATAATTAAAAAATTCAGATCCGGTACCTGGTGGCTTTATAATACGGATATGTTTTCCGTCCACTGCGCCGACACAATGCGGAAATTGGCATACCTCATAAAATGTTTTTTCAATTTGAAGCCATCTCTGCTGATTGGGAGTAGGTATGAACTCCTCATGCAGTTCCTCCCATAAAACTTGACACGTCTCTTTTACTATTGTTGAAATCGTCGAAATCCCAAGCCGGAAATGGTAGTGTAGCGACGTGAAACTGTCACCTGTAGCCAGAAAGCTGTGGAAAAAAAAATTAGATTAGTAATTTGAAATACATAAAAATTTTAGATTATGGATTTGTCAAATTTGATATGGCCTGATTCACTATAATTATCATAAATATCGTTATGAGTTTTCTATACTTGAAAGCATCAATATATATTTTCCGCCTGTAATATTTAAATACATCCAGATTAGTATAGCTGCTATAAAAATCGTCAAAAAAAATTGAAAATGAAATAAATACTAAACAACACATAAATTATTAAAATTAATATATCTATATGTCAATATCTTACCGGATGGTCAACATGAGTCGTTCTGTAGGTGACACACTCCTGCGGAAATACGTATCCATCCTGGCCAGTCTCGGTGATACTCGGTCTAGGAGCTCATCAAAGCTAGCCATATTCATGCGAAAAAAATTATTAAATTTTTCAGGATAATGACGCAATTCCGGGTACAGCACTTCAAATGCTCCTTCGGTAATCCGTGCTGACGAAATTGGATGAACCCAATACCGACGAAGACGACGCCGACGTCTATCTCGCTGTTGTTTCCTCCATCTTGAAACCAAGATCAGGGCTTTGAAAGCAAACTCTTGTTCAGGCATCATCCTGGCGACAATCCTAACAGAATCTGAGCTAGTCCAAAGGCTACTTTTATAGACCAACAATTTTGCATATTTTATTAGTTTATTTATTTTGCATACCGGATCCGCCCAAAAATTCACGACGGATCCGCTGTTTCGACGGATCCGTACGACGGATCCGGCTGCATACCGGATCCGTCCGACGGATCCGGATAAAAACCGTAAATGTTGCATTCAGGATTTCCGGATCCGTATCTCCGGAAAAAAACCGGAAAGACGCATCCGGAATGAAAAAATGATGCGTTCTCACGCGTTTTTCCGGATCCGGCGTGTAATTCCGGCAAATGGACTACACGACGGATCCGGCCAACGCAAGTGTGAAAGAGCCCTAATAGAGAGGAGACAAAAACAATAAAAACGAGGGTCGGGTCAGTAGAGTGGGATAATGTTCGTCTCCTGTCTTTCATAAAATCTATATTTTCCTTCATTAAAACTAGGGAAATCTTCAATTTTATATCAAGGCAGGAGACTCCATTATGCAAGTTCAAAGCTTATGCTCTATAATACACTGCGTGCAGAATTATTAGGCAAATGAGTATTTTGACCACATCATCCTCTTTATGCATGTTGTCTTACTCCAAGCTGTATAGGCTCGAAAGCCTACTACCAATTAAGCATATTAGGTGATGTGCATCTCTGTAATGAAAAGGGGTGTGGTCTAATGACATCAACACCCTATATTAGGTGTGCATAATTATTAGGCAACTTCCTTTCCTTTGGCAAAATGGGTCAAAAGAAGGACTTGACAGGCTCAGAAAAGTCAAAAATAGTGAGATATCTTGCAGAGGGATGCAGCACTCTTAAAATTGCAAAGCTTCTGAGGCGTGATAATCGAACAATCAAGTGTTTCATTCAAAATAGTCAACAGGGTCGCAAGAAGCGTGTGGAAAAACCAAGGCGCAAAATAACTGCCCATGAACTGAGAAAAGTCAAGCGTGCAGCTGCCAAGATGCCACTTGCCACCAGTTTGGCCATATTTCAGAGCTGCAACATCACTGGAGTGCCCAAAAGCACAAGGTGTGCAATACTCAGAGACATGGCCAAGGTAAGAAAGGCTGAAAGACGACCACCACTGAACAAGACACACAAGCTGAAACGTCAAGACTAGGCCAAGAAATATCTCAAGACTGATTTTTCTAAGGTTTTATGGACTGAGGAAATGAGAGTGAGTCTTGATGGGCCAGATGGATGGGCCCGTGGCTGGATTGGTAAAGGGCAGAGAGCTCCAGTCCGACTCAGACGCCAGCAAGGTGGAGGTGGAGTACTGGTTTGGGCTGGTATCATCAAAGATGAGCTTGTGGGGCCTTTTCGGGTTGAGGATGGAGTCAAGCTCAACTCCCAGTCCTACTGCCAGTTTCTGGAAGACACCTTCTTCAAGCAGTGGTACAGGAAGAAGTCTGCATCCTTCAAGAAAAACATGATTTTCATGCAGGACAATGCTCCATCACACGCGTCCAAGTACTCCACAGCGTGGCTGGCAAGAAAGGGTATAAAAGAAGAAAATCTAATGACATGGCCTCCTTGTTCACCTGATCTGAACCCCATTGAGAACCTGTGGTCCATCATCAAATGTGAGATTTACAAGGAGGGAAAACAGTACACCTCTCTGAACAGTGTCTGGGAGGCTGTGGTTGCTGCTGCACGCAATGTTGATGGTGAACAGATCAAAACACTGACAGAATCCATGGATGGCAGGCTTTTGAGTGTCCTTGCAAAGAAAGGTGGCTATATTGGTCACTGATTTGTTTTTGTTTTGTTTTTGAATGTCAGAAATGTATATTTGTGAATGTTGAGATGTTATATTGGTTTCACTGGTAAAAATAAATAATTGAAATGGGTATATATTTGTTTTTTGTTAAGTTGCCTAATAATTATGCACAGTAATAGTCACCTGCACACACAGATATCCCCCTAAAATAGCTAAAACTAAAAACAAACTAAAAACTACTTCCAAAAATATTCAGCTTTGATATTAATGAGTATTTTGGGTTCATTGAGAACATGGTTGTTGTTCAATAATAAAATTAATCCTCAAAAATACAACTTGCCTAATAATTCTGCACTCCCTGTATAATTCTAACAATAACTATAGATACCAACCAATGGTTACTGAAATAATACCGTGGAAACGTGTGGCTCAGGTCGGAAATAAAAGGTATTAAACGTAGATTCTGAGGCCCAGTTGGCTGCCTTTAGAATGTCTGATAAGGATCTACAGATTGTCGAATTTTTGTGGACATAGCTCCTATAGTGGAGTGCGCCCCAAAAAGAGAAGTGTCCACCCCTGCTAAGGACATAGTTCGAGAAACCCATCTAGCTAGGGTTGCCGATGACACTGGTAGATGGGGTCTGCAATATGAAATGAGGAGTTGGGATACAGATGGACTCCTTAGAGGTAAAGTTCTATGTTCATAGGATCGTAGGCAACTGACCACACAAAGCTTTTCTTGTAGAGGGAATCGAGGTAAAGGGAGAAAAAAAGAGGGTTAATCCTGTACTCCTGTAAAAGGAGATCTGGGATAAACACACACCTTGTAGAGGGAAAGCGGGGTAGAAAACAGAAGAGATATTAGTTTTGGTACGACGGACAATAGAAAACTGAACTCCTTGTGGTAGAAATTGCCTATGAGATATGTCTAAAGCTTGGACATCCGAAACACGTTTAAAAGATATTAGACATAACCATGGCTAACTTAAAGGACAATAACTTCAGAGGGAGAAGATCATTATCTTCCCAAGTTAAAAAAAGGTCCAGCACCAAGTTAACATCCCAAGTAGAGTGATATTTGGGAGTGGGAGGCCTTCGAAATGTAATGCCCTTCAAAAGTTTGCAAACGAAAGGATGTTTAACTATTGGTAAAGCCTGGATAGGTGCATGATAGAAAGAGATTACCGATCTGTAGACATTAATAGTCCGATATGCCTTCCCTGCGTCGAAAGAATCAGAAACAAAGTTTATAATATGGTTTAGAGGTGCACATACGGGGTCCAATGTCCGTTGACCGCACCAATCAGACCAAATCTTCCAGGTTGATTTGTAAGATGATCGGGTGCCTGGAGCCCAGGCGTCAGAGAGGATGTTGCTAGCTGACTGTAAAATTCGGGGCGCCAGCTGAAGAACCGAGGTAGCTGATGGTTGAGGCGGGATGTGAAAAGGTCCATATATAGTGGACACCAGAGGGAATTGATCTGATGGAAGATGGTGGGATCTACTCTCCAGTCGCTGGTGTCCGATAGAAATCGGGAATTCAAGTCCGCAATAGTATTGGACAAACCCGGAAGGTACTCCGCCTTCAAAATGATATGTTTGTCTAGACAGAAATGCCAAAAATCTTTGGCAATATTGGCTAGAATCTCTGATCTGGTTCCTCCTAAGCGGTTGATATACTGTACCGCCACTATATTGTCCATCCGAAGAAGGACACAACAATGGGATTTGTCCTTTGTGAAGCTTTTGAGGGCAAAAAATCCCGCCAAGAGCTCTAGGCAATTGATGTGAAGGGAAGTTTCTTCTGCGGACCATTTTCCTCCTGTGGAACGGGAGCTGCACTGAGCACCCCAACCAAGTCGACTGGCGTCCGACTCGATAATTAGGTCTGGGGTAGAATTGAATATGGTCTTGCCGTTCCAGTCTTGGATGTGTTTCAGCCTCCCTGGTATCTGGAGTTAGAGTTACCTCGTCTGAGTAACCCAACCCTTCCCTCAGATGTCAAGCTTTCAAACATTGGAGAGCTCTGTAGTGGAGGGGAGCAAGAAAAATCGCTTGAATTGAGGCAGAGAGTAGGCCTACAATCCGAGCAATGGTTCGGAGAGACACTAAATTCTTGTTGAGGACAGACCGAATTTCTTTACTGATGGTCTTCAATTTCCTGGATGGAAGGCTCAGAGTAGCAGACTGAGTATCCGCTAGAAACCCTAAAAACTACATCTGTCTCGATGGGGTTAGAATCGGTTTCTCGTGGTGGATCAAAAACCCCAGGTTGGTTAAAAGAGTTAATGTCCAGTGGATGTGAAGGAGAATTAATGAGTGAGACTGAGCCATGATGAGGATGTCGTCTAGGTAAATGATGAGACATACACCCCGAGTCCAGAGAGTTGCTATCACTGATTACAAGAGTTTTGTGAAACACCATGGTGCTGAGGACAGTCCAAACGTTAGGCTGGTAAATTGGTATTTATGACCTACCTATAGAAATTGGAGGTAGGGTTGAGACATGGGGTACATAGGCACCATGAGATAGGCGTCTTTTAGGTCTATTTTTGCGAGCCAATCTTTTTGTAAAAGTAGATCTCTCAGTAAATGGATACCTTCCATTTTGAAATGTCGGTAGAAGACATAATTGTTGAGGGTCTTCAAATTGATGACAGGTCTGTGGCCGCCATCCCTCTTTTTCACCAAGAAGAGGTTGCTCAGGAAACCCGCTGATTTTACGGGTATTTTGACTAATGCGCCCTTGGAACATAGTTCCTTGATTTCTAGTTGTATCAGACCTTGATCTGTCTGTGAGAATATTATAGGATGAGGGAGCTGTGTTTGTAATGGTTGACAGAGAAAATTTGATAACCCCTAACAGTGTTTAGGATCCTCGCGTCTGCTGAGATCATAGCCCAGACGTGAATAAAATGTCTTATTCGACCTCCCAAGGGAATGTGGGAAGAATACGGAAGAAGATCTCTTACCTGCAGAGGATCTTGATCTTGGGAATCCTCTATTGCCTCTGGAACGCCATGGTCTTCCTCTTGTGGGGAAGAAAGGAGTGGTGGCATAGGAGGTGGTTGGGAAGGTAGGATGTTCTGGCCGTGGAGGGGGAGGGCCTCTGTAATATTGTCCCTCCTGGGACACCCGGCTGGGAAATCAGCCCCTCCATTTCCCAGCCCTTGTAAAAACACGGCCTTCGAAGACACGTTTTAGTGATGTCTGGGCCTTTTCTAGGGACGAAAAGAGCCCTACGTATTTACTTATGTCCTTCACAAAGGAATCTCCGAAGAGTAAACCTTCTGAGGATGGGGTACTGTCTGAAGCGGCCAGGTGTACTAGCTGCGGGTCTAGCCACATGAGGATAGATCTCTTCCTTTCCATGCAAATAGATGCGTTGGTGTTGCCCACTAAACATACTGCCCTCTGGGCCCAACCCTTCAGGACTGATAGGTCTACCGGATTTCCAGAGGTAGAGGCTTGTTCAGTCAAGTCTAACATTTTTGTAAGTGGACCGACTACGTCCAACAGTCTGTCCTGGATCATTCTAAAAGAATGATCAACTCCTTTTTTAGGATTTTTGACAGATTTGGACAAAAATTTTATAAGAGTTGGCACTATTTCAGGAGTATCTGCAATTTTGTGCGGGAGCGTGGGCCTAGGGCATTCAGAACACAGCTTACTTCTAGCTGTCTTGTTTAATGGTTTCTTAAGCCATAATGAAACAAACTTGGAGACTTGAGGTTGAGGTACCCACTCACCTGACCGAGGATGTTTGATCATCCCAGGGTCAAAGAAAGGGGTACCGGACCCATCCAAGATAAGGGATGAAGAACTTTCCTCTTCTCCCAAAATTACATCTCCCTCATCAGAAACGTCCTCATACAGGTACATATTATCAATGTCTGAATTATCAGCCTCATCTAAGGAGGATCCGCACAAAAACGGAAGCCGCCCGTTCCGAAAATTGCGGAAGGCACACGGGCAGCTTCCGTTTTGTGCGGATCCGCGGATTTAACCTTTTCTGTACTGCATTCATTGTTTTTTTGTCCCTCCTGCTTACCTCTTTTTTCCACCTTGGTCATTCTGGAACATCTGCTACTTTTTTGCACCCACCAGCATTCTGTTATCAGCTCCATAGACATATCCTGGGTCCCTAGCAGCGGGCTCTGGTGCAGAACCTATGGATAGCCTTAGTCTCACATTACCCAGAGTGGTTTAGGAAGGCTGGTAGCGGTTTTGGAATACACTGGCTATGGACCAGACGGTGACTCTAGTATGTCCTTACAGAAACTCGGGCCTAATGAACAATTAGAAATGTAGAAATGCCTAGTCTTGTCCGCAAAACAGGCAAGAATAGGACATGTTATATTTTTTTTGTGGGGGCACGGAACGGAGCAACGGATGCGGACAGCACACGGAGTGCTCTTCGCATCTTTTGCGGCCCCATTGAAGTGAATGGGTCCGCATCCGAGCCGCAAAAACTGCGGCTCGGATGCGGACCAAAACAACGGTCGTGTGCATATGGCCTAAGGCTACATGCACACGACCGTATGTGTTTTGCGGTACGCAAATTGCGGATCCGCAAAAAAAACGGATGGCGTTCAATATGGCATCCGTTTTTTTTTGCGGATCCATTGTAATAATGCCTATCCTTGTCTACAAACTAGGAAAAAATAGGACATGCACTATTTTTTTTTGCGGGGTGACGGAACGGACATACCGTGTTTTTTGCAGACCTATTGAAATGAATGGGTCCGCATCCTATCTGCAAAAAAAACGGAACGGTCACGGAAACAAACAACATTCGTGTGCATGTAGCCTTAGATAGATACATTGTATCTGGGTGACCTGTTGTATGCTGGGGGAATGTAGGTGGGGGAGCGCTTACTGCTACATTTCTACCCCCCTGACCTCCAGTTACCTATCTGCTCCCTAGTATATATGCAGCCCTAGGTTTTGGTCTGAGTGGTTGACAATAAACTCACACCTAAGTGATTACGCTTCCTAGGACGGTTTCTATATTTTTGTTTACACATCGAGTTGAATATATCCACACTTTTTAGCTATCTGAATAAACGTTATATTTTAGCGACAGCACTTTAATAGTTAAACGTTAATTTCCTGTTGGTCGCCTATCTCCTACAATACCACATAGTGAACACTTTATTTGTCCCACAGACCATAATAGAATACAGCCACAACTAACACGTATAGAGTGGGCTCAGAGCAGCAGCCCCCTCCATACAACCCCTTAAAGGGGTTGTCACGCAAAAAATATTACACAGTATTCAAACCAGCACCTGGCTCTGAATTCTTTTGTAAATGCATGTAATTAAAAATTTAGCATAGCCACTGAGTTATTCAATAAAATGCATTTGTATTGCGCCACCTGATGTTTGCTTTTTTTCCTATTTCTTTGTCCTGTTTACTGAGATGGCCGCACATGCTCAGTTTTATCCTTCAACTGCCTCATGAATTCTGATAGGGAGAGCATGGACACGCCTCCTTAGCAGCAGCAGAAAAGAAACTCTCTTTGAGCTTTCAGCTTGATATAAATCCATGTGAGGTACAGGGCTGATTCTAGATTTGTCAGAAAGAGATTGTCATTGCTGACGGCCTCTTGCTCTATCTCAGTATCCTCCTCTCACATAGACCCTGAGCGCCGCTATGTCATTCTAGAAGGGACTTACCAAGGTCGCCCTATCGTGATCTGTAATGTGTATGCCCCCAACACCTCCCAGCTTCCGTTTCTGCTTCGAGTACTATGTAAACTTCAAGATCTGCCTCCAGCGGCATGGATCCTGGGTGGAGATTTTAATTAGCTTTTCTCAGAGAATGCAGATCGATTGTCCCTCCTCTCTACCTCCCCACCCTTGACCCAGGGTCGCGTTTTGCCCTTTACGACCTCTGGAAAGTGGATAACCCCTCGAGTCGAATGTTCACCTTCTATCCCTCCCCCCCATACATTACACACCCGGATAGATTATTTATTTGGCAATGCTCTGACCTTAAAGGGTTTCTGTCACCCCGCAAAACAAATTATTTTTTTTTTGGATAGTTAGATTCCTCATAGTGCAATATAGGAGAATATAATGCTCTTACTTACTTTCATGCGGCCGATTCTTTATAAAACGAACTTTTATAATATGTAAATGAGGGCTCTACCAGCAAGTAGGGCGTCTACTTGCTGGTAGCTGCTGCAGAAATCCGCCCCCTCGCCGTGTTGATTGACAGGGCCAGCCGTGATCTCCTCCTCCGGCTGGCCCTGTCAGTAATTCAAAAATCGCGTGCCTCGCGTCATTCGGCGCAGGCGCTCTGAGATGAGGAGGCTCGTATCCTCAGCACTCCCTCAGTGCGCCTGCGCCGATGACATCACCGAAAGAGAAGACGTCATCGGCGCAGGCGCACTGAGGGAGTGCTGAGGAGACGAGCCTCCTCATCTTAGAGCGCCTGCGCCGAATGACGCGAGGCGCGCGATTTTTGAATTACTGACAGGGCCGGCCGGAGGAGGAGATCACGGCTGGCCCTGTCAATCAACACGGCGAGGGGGTGGATTTCTGCAGCAGCTACCAGCAAGTAGACGCCCTACTTGCTGGTAGAGCCCTCATTTACATATTATAAAAGTTCGTTTTATAAAGAATCGGCCGCATGAAAGTAAGTAAGAGCATTATATTCTCCTATATCGCACTATGAGGAATCTAACTATCCAAAAAAAAAATATGAGTTTTGCGGGGTGACAGAAACCCTTTAACCACCTCAGCCCCCAGTGCTTAAACACCCTGAAAGACCAGGCCACTTTTTACACTTCTGACCTACACTACTTTCACCGTTTATTGCTCGGTCATGCAACTTACCACCCAAATGAATTTTACCTCCTTTTCTTCTCACTAATAGAGCTTTCATTTGGTGGTATTTCATTGCTGCTGACATTTTTACTTTTTTTGTTATTAATCGAAATTTAACGATTTTTTTGCAAAAAAATGACATTTTTCACTTTCAGTTGTAAAATTTTGCAAAAAAAACGACATCCATATAGAAATTTTGCTCTAAATTTATAGTTCTACATGTCTTTGATAAAAAAAAAATGTTTGGGTAAAAAAAAAATGGTTTGGGTAAAAGTTATAGCGTTTACAAACTATGGTACAAAAATGTGAATTTCCGCTTTTTGAAGCAGCTCTGACTTTCTGAGCACCTGTCATGTTTCCTGAGGTTCTACAATGCCCAGACAGTACAAACACCCCACAAATGACCCCATTTCTGAAAGTACACACCCTAAGGTATTCGCTGATGGGCATAGTGAGTTCATAGAACTTTTTATTTTTTGTCACAAGTTAGCGGAAAATTATGATTTTTTTTTTTTTTTTTTTTTCTTACAAAGTCTCATATTCCACTAACTTGTGACAAAAAATAAAAAGTTCTATGAACTCACTATGCCCATCAGCGAATACCTTGGGGTCTCTTCTTTCCAAAATGGGGTCACTTGTGGGGAAGTTATACTGCCCTGGCATTCTAGGGGCCCAAATGTGTGGTAAGGAGTTTGAAATCAAATTCTGTAAAAAAAGACCAGTGAAATCCGAAAGGTGCTCTTTGGAATATGGGCCCCTTTGCCCACCTAGGCTGCAAAAAAGTGTCACACATCTGGTATCTCCGTACTCAGGAGAAGGTGGGGAATGTGTTTTGGGGTGTCATTTTATATATACCCATGCTGGGTGAGAGAAATATCTTGGCAAAAGACAACTTTTCCCATTTTTTTATACAAAGTTGTCATTTGACCAAGATATTTATCTCACCCAGCATGGGTATATGTAAAAAGACACCCCAAAACACATTCCTCAACTTCTCCTGAGTACGGGGATACCAGATGTGTGACACTTTTTTGCAGCCTAGGTGGGCAAAGGGGCCCATATTCCAAAGAGCACCTTTCGGATTTCACTCCTCATTTTTTCCTGAATTTGATTTCAAACTCCTTACCACACATTTGGGCCCCTAGAATACCAGGGCAGTATAACTACCCCACAAGTGACCCCATTTTGGAAAGAAGACACCCCAAGGTATTCCGTGAGGGGCATGGCGAGTTCCTAGAATTTTTTATTTTTTGTCACAAGTTAGTGGAAAATGATGATTTTTTTTTTTTTTTTTTTTTTCATACAAAGTCTCATATTCCACAAACTTGTGACAAAAAATAAAAACTTCCATGAACTCACTATGCCCATCAGCGAATACCTTGGGGTCTCTTCTTTCCAAAATGGGGTCACTTGTGGGGTAGTTATACTGCCCTGGCATTCTAGGGGCCCAAATGTGTGGTAAGTAGGTAAATGACCTGTGAAATCCGAAAGGTGCTCTTTGGAATGTGGGCCCCTTTGCCCACCTAGGCTGCAAAAAAGTGTCACACATCTGGTATCTCTGTATTCAGGAGAAGTTGAGGAATGTGTTTTGGGGTGTCTTTTTACATATACCCATGCTGGGTGAGATAAATATCTTGGTCAAATGCCAACTTTGTATAAAAAAATGGGAAAAGTTGTCTTTTGCCAAGATATTTCTCTCACCCAGCATGGGTATATGTAAAATGACACCCCAAAACACATTCCCCAACTTCTCCCGATTACGGAGATACCAGATGTGTGACACTTTTTTGCAGCCTAGGTGGGCAAAGGGGCCCATATTCAAAAGAGCACCTTTCGGATTTCACAGGTCATTTTTTACAGAATTTGATTTCAAACTCCTTACCACACATTTGGGCCCCTAGAATGCCAGGGCAGTATAACTACCCCACAAGTGACCCCATTTTGGAAAGAAGAGACCCCAAGGTATTCGCTGATGGGCATAGTGAGTTCATGGAACTTTTTATTTTTTGTCACAAGTTAGTGGAATATGAGACTTTGTATGAAAAAAAAAAAAAAAAAAAAAATCATCATTTTCCACTAACTTGTGACAAAAAATTAAAAAATTCTAGGAACTCGCCATGCCCCTCACGGAATACCTTGGGGTGTCTTCTTTCCAAAATGGGGTCACTTGTGGGGTAGTTATACTGCCCTGGCATTTTCCAGGGGCCCTAATGTGTGGTAAGTAGGTAAATGACCTGTGAAATCCTAAAGGTGCTCTTTGGAATATGGGCCCCTTTGCCCACCTAGGCTGCAAAAAAGTGTCACACATGTGGTATCGCCGTATTCAGGAGAAGTTGGGGAATGTGTTTTGGGGTGTCATTTTACATATACCCATGCTGGGTGAGAGAAATATCTTGGCAAAAGACAACTTTTCCCATTTTTTTATACAAAGTTGGCATTTGACCAAGATATTTCTCTCACCCAGCATGGGTATATGTAAAATGACACCCCAAAACACATTCCCCAACTTCTCCTGAGTACGGCGATACCAGATGTGTGACACTTTTTTGCAGCCTAGATGCGCAAAGGTGCCCAAATTCCTTTTAGGAGGGCATTTTTAGACATTTGGATACCAGACTTCTTCTCACGCTTTGGGGCCCCTAGAATGCCAGAGCAGTATAAATACCCCACATGTGACCCCATTTTGGAAAGAAGACACCCCAAGGTATTGGAGCTTTACAGGGGGGTAATCAATGACAGGGGGGTGATCAGGGAGTCTATATGGGGTGATCACCACAGTCATTGATCACTCCCCTGTAAGGCTTCATTCAGACGTCCGGATGCGTTTTGCGGATCCGATCCATCTATCAGTGGATCCGTAAAAATCATGCGGACATCTGAATGGAGCTTTACAGGGGGGTGATCAATGACAGGGGGGTGATCAGGGAGTCTATATGGGGTGATCACCACAGTCATTGATCACGCCCCTGTAAGGCTTCATTCAGACGTCCGGATGCGTTTTGCGGATCGGATCCATCTATCAGTGCATCCGTAAAAATCATGCGGACATCTGAATGGAGCTTTACAGGGGGGTGATCAGGGAGTCTATATGGGGTGATCACCACAGTCATTGATCATGCCCCTGTAAGGCTTCATTCAGACGTCCGGATGCGTTTTGCGGATCGGATCCACCTATCAGTGCATCCGTAAAAATCATGCGGACATCTGAATGGAGCTTTACAGGGGGGTGATCAATGACAGGGGGGTGATCAGGGAGTCTATATGGGGTGATCACCACAGTCATTGATCACGCCCCTGTAAGGCTTCATTCAGACGTCCGGATGCGTTTTGCGGATCGGATCCATCTATCAGTGCATCCGTAAAAATCATGCGGACATCTGAATGGAGCTTTACAGGGGGGTGATCAGGGAGTCTATATGGGGTGATCACCACAGTCATTGATCATGCCCCTGTAAGGCTTCATTCAGACGTCCGGATGCGTTTTGCGGATCGGATCCATCTATCAGTGCATCCGTAAAAATCATGCGGACATCTGAATGGAGCTTTACAGGGGGGTGATCAGGGAGTCTATAGGGGTGATCACCACAGTCATTGATCACGCCCCTGTAAGGCTTCATTCAGACGTCCGGATGCGTTTTGCGGATCCGATCTATCTATCAGTGGATCCGTAAAAATCATGCGGACGTCTGAATGGAGCTTTACAGGGGGTTGATCAATGACAGGGGTGTAATCAATGACAGGGGGGGTGATCAGGGAGTCTATATGGGGTGATCACCACAGTCATTGATCACGCCCCTGTAAGGCTTCATTCAGACGTCCGGATGCGTTTTGCGGATCCGATCCATCTATCAGTGGATCCGTAAAAATCATGCGGACATCTGAATGGAGCTTTACAGGGGGGTAATCAATGACAGGGGGGTGATCAATGACAGGGGGGTGATCAGGGAGTCTATATGGGGTGATCAGGGGTGATCAGGGGCTAATAAGGGGTTAATAAGTGACGGGGGGGGGGTGTAGTGTAGTGTAGTGGTGCTTGGTGGGACTTTACTGAGCTACCTGTGTCCTCTGGTGGTCGATCCAAACAAATGGGACCACCAGAGGACCAGGTAGCAGGTATATTAGACGCTGTTATCAAAACAGCGTCTAATATACCTGTTAGGGGTTAAAAAAAACACATCTCCAGCCTGCCAGCGAACGATCGCCGCTGGCAGGCTGGAGATCAACTCTCTTACCTTCCGTTCCTGTGAGCGCGCGCGCCTGTGTGCGCGCGTTCACAGGAAATCTCGCCCATCGCGAGATGACGCATATATGCGTGACTGTGCGCAGGGCTGCCACCTCCGGAACGCGATCCTGCGTTAGGCGGTCCGGAGGTGGTTAAAGATGATGTGTGATGTTTCCATTCGACTTATCTCCTGGTCAGATTACGCCCCCGTCACCCTCACCCTTTCCTACCAGCCTGTAACACAGCGCATCTGTCACTGGCGCCTAAATGACTCCCTACTGAAGTCTCCATCTACCCGTGCGGACATTGAGGAGTACATACGAAATGTTCTTCAGCTAAAACACCGGCTCGGTCTCGTCCCAGGCCGTGCTTTGGGAAGCCCATAAGGCAGTAGTTAGAGACCAGTGTATTGCACTGGCCTCACGACTTAAAAAACACAGAACACTTCGGGTTAAATTAACGGCTCAAATTAACGGCTCAAATTAACGGCTCAAATTAACTCGCTACAATCCTGATTGAGCCTTAAGCCAAGCCTTTCCCTTCCTAAGGGAGTTAGTGGAGGCCCGCGCAAAACTGAAGGATGCCTCCATACATAATGTGGAACGCATGCTGCTCTACTCCAAGCAGAGATATTATGAGAAGGAAAACAAAGCCCCCACCATTTTGGCCCGTCAGCTACGGGACTTTGCCTCTAAACGTACTCCCCAGGCGGTGAAAGACACTAATGGCTGCCCCCAATACCACCCCGAAGTGATAGCCCGATGCTTTCGTGATTATTACTCTAAATTATATAACCTTGCCAGCAAACACCCGCACACTCCACCGCGACCCCACATACGAGATTACCTATCCTGTTGTAAATTGCCCAGGCTCTCCCTGGAGGCGGCTGCCTCCCTGAACAGCCACATATCAGCTGAGGAACTAGGGGACGTGATTAAAACTCTCCCCCCAGGCAAATCTCTAGGACCTGATAGGTTCACAGACTTGTACTACAAAATGTTTCAATCAGAACTCTCCCCTCGCCTCCTGGTCTTACTTAACTTTACTAGGTTCCCCAATCCCGTCGTCCATGCTGTCATCCCACATTGTAGTCATCCACAAGACAGGTAAAGATCCCCAGGATTGCGCTAACTATAGACCGATCGCCCTTCTTAACACAGATCTTAAAATCTTTACTCGCATTCTCGCTGCTCGCTTGAATGTGTGACTCCCCACCCTGGTTCATAAAGATCAGGTGGGGTTTATTCCTTACCGTCATGGTGGAGATAACACTCGCCGGGTAATTAATTTAATTGACGTGGCGACTCGCATCGCAACCCCCACAGTAGTTTTAAGTCTTGATGCAGAGAAGGCCTTCGACCGGCTCGACTGGTCCTTCTTATTCAAAACCCTTCGAACCTACGGTATCACAGGACCCTTTTTACAAGCCATTTTCAGCCTCTGCTCTGCCCCCTCGGCGCTTGTCAAGCTGCCTTTCTGCTCCTCCACTCCGTTTAATATTTGTAATGGAACACGTCAGGGTTGCCCACTCTCACCGCTTATCTTTGCACTATGTATAGAACCCCTGGCAACACACATACGGCTGAAACTGTAAAACTGACATCCAGGGACTTAAAATACGGGACAAGGAATTTAAGATTTCCCTTTATACGGGCGATGTCCTCCTTACCCTGACCAATCCCCATATCACACTCCCTAACCTACAAAAAGCCTTATCACAATACAGTGCCCTCTCAGGATATAAGGTTAATACTTCTAAGACAGAGGCCCTGCCCGTTTCTATACCCACCCGTGACCTAGCGCTGCTACGAAGTAACTTGCCTTAGTGTTGGTCGGATGCTGCACTAAAGTACCTGGGGGTTTGTATTACCGCTACGTACGCCTCCTTGTATTCCAGTAACTTCCCTCCCCTCTTTCGAGAGCTTAAGTCCCTCCTCGCTAAATGGAAACCCCTGTACATATCTCTGTTAGGCCGCATAGCAGCAGTTAAGATGTCTCTCCTCTCAAAATTGCTCTACTACTTTGAGACCCTCCCAGTGCGGATCCCTATGTCAGAACTACGCCTCCTCCAACAGGCCATTTTCGATTTCATATGGCAAGGTAAACGCCACAGCACCCCCCGCAAGTTCATGTTTGCAGCCACGGACAGAGGTGGCCTATCGGTCCCCAATATCATGCACTATTACTGGACTTCTCATCTACGTGTCATCCCATTTTGGGCGTCCCAACAGGCATACACCAAATGGGTGGAAGTTGAAAAGCTCTGGCTTGCTCTGATTCATCCGAACACACTACTATGGCAACAGACTGCTGTTGCCCCCCACACTCCCCTTCTGGGGCCCATGGCCTTTACCAAGCACATATGGGACACCTGCCACAGCCGATTTGCCTTAGCTTTCCAGCACTCCTCCATGATCTCCTTCCTTTACAATCCAGCTTTCCCCTCCAGCTTAACCACCTCTATGGCCCAGGTCTGGTCGTCGTTGGGTCCTTTTTCTTAGCGGACATTGTAGATGCTGCTACATTGACACTTAAATCCTTTGCTCAGCTCCAGGAGCAATCAAAAGTATCGACGACTGATAGACTCCACTATCTCCAGGTTCGTCATTATGTGAGTACTGCTTTTGGTTCCCTTAAGGTGTCCCTCCCTACTCCATTTAAACATCTATGCCGATTAGGCACCGAAACAAGGGGACTGATTTCCCTCATCTACCGCCTCTTGGCCATGTGTGCGGAGGGCGAGATCCATGCGTACATGGATAAATGGGCCGCTGCCCTCGGATCGCCTCTTTCTCGCAGTGCCTGACAGACTATATAGAACAGGGCAGCCAAATCCTGTATTTGCTCCACATACAAGGAGACACAGTATGAGTTGCTAATGCACTGGCATCATACTCCTGCTCTCCTACATTGTATAAACCCCACTGTTACGTCTGTCTGCTGGCGGTGCTTGAATGATATAGGCTCCTTGTACCACATTTTCTGGACATGCTCTATCTTCCCCATTTTGGGAAGAGGTAAAAGATGTGGCTCACTCCCTTTTCGGATCCCTTATACCGCTGGACCCAAAGGTCTACCTACTCAACTTACCACCTCCAGGCCTGAGCAAGGGCTCTTCCAGACTGTTCCTCTTCCTATGTACCGCAGCTAAAACCATGATCACTAAATCCTGGAAACAGAGTACCACTCCCACCAAGTCCACGCTACTGGCCAGGGTCCGTGACTTCAGGTCCATGGACTATCTCATGGCCTTCATTAACAACACTGTGGAACAGTTCCAAGCGATCTGGCTTCCATGGGATACCTACTCGACATCCCCCTAAGGACCCCCCTACTCCATCATCCCTGTTCTTACTTTCCCCTATTCGTCCCTTTCCCTTTGTGTCAGTTGTCTTATCCCGTGTCCTGAGTTTTTTGTGATACATTATTAGACATAGTCATGGTATTTGTACTGCTGTATGAGCTGTCTCTGTGCCTTTTTTACATCTCAATGGTCCACTGTGGACTCTGTACGAACTATGCTGTATCACTTTGTTTTTCTTCTTTATTTCTGTATTATTGAAAAATTTGCACATAATGTGCTAATAAAAAGCTACAGTTTAAAAAAATAAAAAAATAAAAGAGATTGTCATATACTATATGACGTCAAATTTTTTACATTAGTCATGGGATAACCCCTTTAAGCATAATGATTGTTAAGGGGTAAACGCGAGAATCAGAAACCTGATTGGCTCGGTTTCCAGTCACTCTGACAATTTCAGTAGCCAGTTGTTTGGTAGGCATAGCAATCCTCACAGCAGTTCAGAGAGAGGCCACATGAACTTCCTGACACCCTGGATCAGCTGTTTGAGAAGACAGCGTTGTTCACAGTAGCGCTTTGGCCTTCTCACAGCTTTTCCTAGGCCAGTGACATCACTCACTTGGCCTAGGCGCAGCCTAGCCCCAGAAGTGAATAGACCTGAGTGCGATACTAAGCACAGCCGCTCAGGGCCGTCTTTAATATTGATTGGACCCTGGGCAGGAATTTACTTGGGCCCCCTGGATCCCGCCTTACCACACCCTAGCATGCAATCACACCCTCCACCACAACACACACACACACAAAAATCCACACACCTCTTAGAGTAGTAAACTTAATTAATGTAAACATAAAGAACTGGTTCACAAATAATCATCAGATATCATCATCATCAGCCCCTCTGTAGAGGGGTCAGGTGGGTGTACGTATAGATATACATGTATCTGCCCCTTTATTGATATGTGTATATCTGTATATATATTGCCCACTTATATGGCCAATAGGGATATATATTTCCTGTATGGCCATGTATATATTGGCCCTGTATGGCCAGTGGGGACACATGTAGGTCCCCTGTATATGATATATGCCCCAGGTATATATATGAGTATATATATATATGGATATGTGTGTATGCCCCTGTATTTACACTTCTATATATGCATGTGTATACATACTTATAAAATGCAGCCAGCATATTGCCCCCCCTCTGGAATATGCCTACAGGAGGGAGAGGCCGACAACTGGACAATTATGTCCAGTTTCGGCCACTACAAGGGACAGAGGATCAATAAAGCTCCTCTGCCCTTTAATAACATCTCCGGCAGCGCCGGAGATGTTTTGCATAACAGGGACAGGGGAACAAAGAGCTCCCCTGCTCCTGTATGCCGCGTACCTATGGCGCTATAATTACAGCGCCAGAGGTATGCAATATCTCCACAGGCGGGAGGATCAAAGGATCCCCCCACCTGGAAGCGCGCGCCAGGAAGCGTGGGATGGTGCGGTGACGTCATATCACCGCGCCTGCCCACGTGGACTTGGCTGCAGGTGTGCGTGCGCATGCCTGCAGTGCGGAAAGTCGGGAGCGAACGTGCGGCGCTCAGGAAGGGGAGACCAATCCTCCCCACTAAAAGGAGAGCGCAGGCAGCTCTCAGGGGAGGAGAATCCTGGTCACCCCCCACAGCAGGAGAAAGAGCGCAGCCAGCGCTAAGACTGCGCTGCGATGCACTTAGAGTGACCCGGAAGGAAGAGCAGGCAGCGCTAGGCAGTAGGAGAGTGCAGCCAGCGCTTAGAAGAAGGGTCACCCCGGATTTACCCCTACATGCAGGATCATTTAACCCCTGGACTGCCACTAACCCCTGCCTGCTGTACCCCTAATCCCTGGATCTCATATAATCCAGGAATTAACCCCTTCACTGCTCCCTGCAGCCGTAACCCCTTTACTGCTAAACGGTGGTTATTGTGAACCCCTTGTGCCCGTAGGGACAGTGTGTAGATAGGTTGGGTGGGTTGCTGGTATGTGTAAGTGTAATGTATAGCTAGTTTGTGGGGTGGAATTGGAATGGTATATGGTGTAGTGTGGTTTGGTTATTGCTGTGTTGTAGTGTGTTTAATATATATTACTGTGTGCGACTATAAATATATATATTTATATGTCCTTAGATATAAATATATATAATTATAGCAATAAGTAGACTGTATAGCTTGTAATTGTTTTAATAAATATACTTTATTATTCATAAGACAGTGTATAGTCTTTTATAGTCGCCGCTGTAGTATAGCAGTAAGTCGCACCCAGGGCCGGTGCAAGGATTTTTGCCGCCCCCCCTTATCAGATGATCTGCCCATATCATGACATCACATTTGATCCACCCCTTTCTCAGCATTTAAATTAAAAGAGAGTTATATGTTGCAATAAAGCCACCTATTAAGAATGGTGGAGAATAACTACCATAATTTAAGCCATAGCTAAAGAGACAAGCCTGGGGCGGAAAACAATAAGCCCCCCCCCCCCCCCCCATGACACTTGATGACTTTTACAGAAGAAAATGTATATTGTGGGGCACGGTGTATGCTATATGTGTATAACATAAACATATTTCATATGAAAACTTACAGTTACTTGGCTTGGCCCTTGGGGATCTCGGACACCACTTCAACACTTTGGCCGGGGGCCCGGTGGAGCTGATGTGTTTTATCCTAATGAGAAAGATTTCATAATAAGGATTTGGAGAATGGGCAGAGGGATAGCAGAGCAGGGAGAGGGTGGTGCTGCTACTAGGGGGTCATACCATGGGGGAGTAATAAAGCCCACCATAATGCCCCCCCCAGTAGAAATAATTCTCCTTATAATGTGACAGTGCAAAAATTACCCCCTTGTAATGCCCCCTGTTGAGCTAATGTCCCCATAGTGCCCCCATAATGTGCCAGTATAAAATACCCCTATATAGTGCCCCCAGTAAATGCCCCCATAGTGCTCCTCTCCCCCCTCCCTCCTAGTGCCCCCCATAATGTACCAGTATAAAATGCCCCATATATAGTGCCCCAGTAGATGCCCTCAGTGTCCCCCATAATTTGTAAGTATAAAATACCCCTTCTCAGTGCCCCCGTAGATGACCCCATAGTACTCCTCTCCCACCTTCCCCATAGTACCCACCATAATGTGTCCCAGTATAAAATGCCCCTATACAGAGCCCCCATATAAAATAGCCGGTTTTTGTGGCCTCAGTAGATGCCCCTATAGTGCCCACCAATAATGTTCCAGTAAGAAGTGCCCCCAATGTGCAGTAATAAGTGCCACCATAGATGTCCCCCAATAATGTGCCAGTAAAATGTGCCCTCATAGATGCCCCCCAATCATGTGCCAGTAATAAGAGCCCCCCCACCATCATGTGTCAGTAACAAGAGCCCCCCATATCATGTGCCATTAGCCAGAGCCCCTCCTATATCATGTGCCAGAAGCCAGAGCCCCCCTATATCATGTGCCAGTAGCCAGAGCCCCCCTATATCATGTGCCAGTAGCCAGAGCCCCCCCTATATCATGTGCCAGTAGCCAGAGCCCCCCTATATCATGTGCCAGTAGCTAGAGCTCCCCCTATCATGTGCCAGTAGCCTGAGCCCCCCATCAACATATGCCAGTAGCCATAGACCCCCTATCATGTGCCAGCAGCCATAGGGCCCCCTATCATGTGCCAGTAGCCATAGGGCCCCCCTTATCATGTCCCAGTAGCCATAGGGCCCCCCTATCCCTATCATGTCCCAGTAGCCATAGGCCCCCCCGATCATGTGCCAGTAGCCAGAGCCCCCCATCATGTGCCAGCCCAGTAGCCACCAGTATTGACAACAACAACAAAAAAAAAAACACTTATACTTACCTCCATGTCAGCAATGCGATGCAGGCCTCTTCCGGCCTGTGTCCCGCGCCGTACGGATCAGGGCCTCTGATGGCTGCCGGCCTAGCGCATATCTACAGGGGTCGAGGAGCTCAGTATATATAATATATATGGTCCCAATGGGGATAACAAGTCCTTCTTTACTGATCTAGCAGGGAAAATAGCGGGGGATCCGTCCAAGAATAAAATCATCGGAGGGGATTTTAACACAGTGGTCAAACCCGAAGAAGATAGAAAAAGTACACGGTCTGGTTCTAGACAGTATAATGCGGGGGATAGAGTTCTGGAACGCTTTTTGGATGATACAGCCTTATTAGATGTACAGCCTTATGGCGGTGTAGTAACCCAGACAGTAGAGTATACTTTCTACTCGCACGTTCATGACTCCTGGTCTAGGATCGACTATCTTCTGATAAGCAAACATTTACAATACCATGTAAGAGATACTCGCATTCAAGACCTAATCATTTCTGACCATGCGCCAACCTCTGTCACCCTTCTAGACCAAAAGTCGAGGGGCACAGATTACTTGTGGCGCTTCACTTCTTACCTATACACTGATGAAAACTTTAAAGATATAATGAGGGGGTGGTACTTGGAATATGCGGGAGATAACGCGGCTCATTTGGACACACCATCCGTCTTATGGGAGGCAGCAAAAGTGGTCCTTAGGGGCTGCATTATGGCATATATGGGTGGACTTAAGAAAAAGGTGAACCTCCAGCTTCAGACAGTTAGCGCTTCTCTCAGGCACGCATATACAAATGATTTAACAATGCCTACCCCACATGCCCAAAGAAAATGGCAAGACGCAAGGAATGAGTACGAACTTTGGTATGAGAGGAGAGCGCAACTAGATATGTCGCGAGCAGAGGTGACATTTTTCAGGGGTGGGAATAAGGCGGGTAGATTGTTATCCACTTTGGTTAAAAATTCCAGAAAACAATAACATATTCTAAGACTAGCTGATGAACAGGGGAGAGTGCATGACAAGCTTGATAAAATAGTTTCCATCTTAGGCGATTTCTATGCCTCACTTTATAAGGACCCGGGTCCCATGGACCCCATATCTGAATTCTTCAAGTGTACGACACTGCCAACACCTAACACGGTACAATTAGAAATACTAAATGCACCTATAACTGAAAGTGAGATGCTAGAGGCTATTAAAAGACTACGCCTACATAAAGCCCCAGGCCCAGATGGGTACACTGGAGAATTTTATAAACTTCTCGGGGATGATATCAAAGACATATTAACCAAAGTTTTCAATGGCCTGTTGTCGGGTTCTCCCCTCTCACCTTCTGAAAATATAGCCTACATAAAGTTAATACCTAAGCCAGGAAAGAACCCAGAGTTACCTGCCTCATATCGACCAATATCACTAATTAACGTGGACACCAAGTTGGTAGCTAAGATTATGGCGGACAGATTGGCGAACATCATGCCAGATCTGATTTCGCCGTCACAATCCGGTTTTATAAAAGGCAGATCAGCGGTCTCTAATATAAGGAAGGTACTAACAGTCTTAGATACAGTACTATGGAACATGGATAGGTATCAAGCGCCAGCATTGTTGGCAGTAGATGCGGAAAAAGCGTTCGATAATGTTAGATGGGATTGGTTGGGAAGAGTCCTAGATGAGATGAAAATCATGGGTCCCTTTCGAATGCTTTTGTCTGCACTATATAATGCCCCGAGAGCCAGGATTTCTCTACCTGGTTTCTTGTCTGCCCCATTCACGCTTTTTAAGGGTACCCGTCAAGGATGCCCCCTCTCACCTCTCTTATTCAATTTAGCACTAGAACTCCTGATACGTATATTAGAGGAAGGGAATATATTACAAGGGATCAAAATAGGCCAGAAAGAGGTTTGCACATCTTTATTTGCAGATGACCTGCTCCTATTTATGGCAGATCCGACTGAACATCTGGAGGGGGTACTGAAATTATTGCACTCCTTTGGTCAAGTTTCTGGCTTTAAAATAAACGTAGACAAATGTGTACTTATGCCCCAAGGAGTCAGGAAGGTGGAATCCAAATGGCCTTATCCAGGCTGCCCAATCGCAGTAACGGGGAACTATATTACCTATCTGGGAATAAAAATTGGGAGAACCCCCGCTTCCCTTTATAATCTTAATTATCCGCCGTTATTCAAAACTATCATTAGAGACTTGGAAAGATGGAGAAACCTTCCATTATCGCTGACAGGAAGGGGTCATTTAATAAAAATGATATGCTTCCCGAAATTGTTATACCCCCTCCAGACATTGCCTCTGTTATTGAAGCATTTGGATGTTAAAATTCTTAACTCAGCGTTCACAAAGTTTTTATGGGCAAGGAAACGGCCAAGAATAGCATGGTTTAAATTGATACTACCCAGAGAAAGAGGAGGCCTGAACTTGCCAAATATCAGAATGTACAACCTTGCATGCCTGTTTAGGCATTGCATTGACTGGGTCTACAAAACCCATCATCATTCCAATTATGCATTAGAACAACAACTAGATATAAGATGGCCCTTGGTGAATCTACTACACTCTAAGAGACAGGTTTTACCGCCTCATTTAAAACACTCAATTACCATTAGGGACACGATGATAGCTTGGAAGGAGACTCGGAAACTTTCCAAAAGGTCCTACCTGCTTTCTAGGGAGGTTAACTTGTGGCGACACCCAGAGTTCCCTCAAGGCACTCAGAATAAAATATTCAAAACCTGGAAAGAACTGGGTATTGCTACTCTCCTGGACATACTTCACGTGCCAGAGAAAAGATATTTGACATTCTCAGAGTTGTCTACCAAATATAACCTAAGTGCAGGCCATTACCTGGCCTACCAACAGGTTATCAGTTTCTGAAAACATAGGTTACTGGATGTATCGCAGGAATGCACTAACTCGTCACTAATTTTCTCTATGAGACAGGGTGGTGCAAAATATTCGCTTTCGGATATATATAGCATGCTCAGGGATACTTGCGAAAAAAAGATGTCAAATCCGCTATTTAAAAAATGGGGAAAAAAACTGGGCATGACGCTTCCTGCTGAGGATATCCTGCAGGGATGGAACAGGATATGTAGGGCGGTTCCGTGTGAGAGATGGAGAGGGTCACACTTTCGTCTGATCCACCAGGCCATATATGCATTCAACATAGTTAAAAAGAAGGCAGACCAAAACTACATCACGGCATGTCTAAAATGTGATCTGAGGGGGCGGACTTGGTCCATTGTAGTTGGTCATGTCCCAAGGTACAAGAATACTGGGAGATGATTGTTGGATGGATAGCAAAGACATGGGGGATCTCACTGACTCTCTCTCCGGAGATTGTCCTTTTTCATATCTTTAATGATACACCTAAACCCAATTTGATCGTGGATGTGGCCCTTTTGGTCTCCTTGAGATGTCTCCTTCTGAGGCAATGGTTAGAAAAGCAAGTCCCTTCACTTCAAGAGGTTTTATCTTAAATGTCTTATTTCATGTATATTGAAAAATTAGATACAGGACTCAAAAAGACAAAAAAAGACAACGTTTTTCAATAAATGGAGGCGCTTTATTGTAAATCATGTCACACAGGCGGACATCACGAAAATCGTGCAGACCTTTCAATACACAGAATGGTATGCCACAGAGGCTCTAAGAGGTACCTTGGGGAAGCTCAATATAGGCGTTGACTTTGAATTTGAATTAGTAAAATTTGGGAAATTTTGGTGAAATAACAGACATCCTAGGGGGCTAGGGATGGTGGGGGGTGGGAAAGATTCTAACTTTAACTTTTGTTCTTATATCTCCAAAATGATATTTGTCATTGATTTATTTGACATGGAAAATATTTGTGCACATTTTTCTATGATTAGTGGTATGTTGCTTTTGCTTACCGTTGACTCTCTGAAAGTGCACTAAATAAAAATAAAAATTGAAATAAATAAATAAATAAAATAAAAACTTTGAAAAACAAAATTCCTTTGCATCACCATAGTGAAGTGACCAAAAAACAAAAACAAAACCCATTTGGGCACTTTGATTTTTTTGTGCTGTATAATACACTCACCTAAAGAATTATTAGGAACACCATACTAATACGGTGTTGGACCACCTTTTGCCTTCAGAACTGCCTTAATTCTACGTGGCATTGATTCAACAAGGTGCTGATAGCATTCTTTAGAAAAGTTGGCCCATATTGATAGGATAGTATCTTGCATTTGATGGAGATTTGAGGGATGCACATCCAGGGCATGAAGCTCCCGTTCCACCACATCCCAAAGATGCTCTATTGGGTTGAGATCTGGTGACTGTGGGGGCCATTTTAGTACAGTGAACTCATTGTCATGTTCAAGAAACCAATTTGAAATGATTCGAGCTTTGTGACATGGTGCATTATCCTGCTGGAAGTAGCCATCAGAGGATGGATACATGTTCTCATTCTGTTTACGCCAAATTCGGACTCTACCATTTGAATGTCTCAACAGAAATCGAGACTCATCAGACCAGACAACATTTTTCCAGTCTTCAACAGTCCAATTTTGGTGAGCTCGTGCAAATTGTAGCCTCTTTTTCCTATTTGTAGTGGAGATGAGTGGTACCCGGTGGGGTCTTCTGCTGTTGTAGCCCATCCGCCTCAAGGTTGTGCATGTTGTGGCTTCACAAATGCTTTGCTGCATACCTCGGTTGTAACGAGTGGTTATTTCAGTCAACGTTGCTCTTCTATCAGCTTGAATCAGTCGGCCCATTCTCCTCTGACCTCTAGCATCCACAAGGCATTTTTGCACACAGGACCGCCGCATACTGGATGTTTTTTCATTCTTTGTAAACCCTAGAATGGTTGTGCGTGAAAATCCCAGTAACTGAGCAGATTGTGAAATACTCAGACCGGCCCGTCTGGCACCAACAACCATGCCACGCTCAAAATTGCTTAAATCACCTTTCTTTCCCATTCTGGCATTCAGTTTGGAGTTCAGGAGATTGTCTTGACCAGGACCACACCCCTAAATGCATATATATATATTTAAACTGTTTAAAAATCTTTTTATTTTTTATTTTTTATTTTTAGTCCCCTAGAGGTCTTAAAGGGGTTTCCCACTTTCTCACTACTGATGGAGGGTCATGTGACCATACACATCACTCAGCCTCCGCCATTCAAACACATTACACCTGCACTAAACACCCTACAGTGTAAGTGCAGATGGCAGGTGCAATGTATTTGAATGGAGGAGACTGAGAGATGTGTCTGGTCACATGACCCTCCATCAGCAGAGCAGCCATTTTATGAACATAACCTCCCTGTGGCACATGGCGGTACTAATTTAGTTACCCCATGTGTCTTACAATAGTAATCTCTTGATTTTTCTTTAAATCTTACCTTGGTTTCTAGTGCAGTATGCATAGTACAGTCGTGGCCAAAAGTTTTGAGAATAACACAAATATTAGTTTTCACAAAGTTTGCTGCTAAACTGCTTTTAGATCTTTGTTTCAGTTGTTTCTGTGTTGTAGTGAATATAATTACACGCACTTCATACGTTTCAAAGGCTTTTATCGACAATTACATGACATTTATGCAAAGAGTCAGTATTTGCAGTGTTGGCCCTTCTTTTTCAGGACCTCTGAAATTTGACTGGGCATGCTCTCAATCAACTTCTGGGCCAATTCCTGACTGATAGCAACCCATTCTTTCATAATCACTTCTTGGAGTTTGTCAGAATTAGTGGGTTTTTGTTTGTCCACCAGCCTCTTGAGGATTGACCACAAGTTCTCAATCGGATTGAGATCTGGGGAGTTTCCAGGCCATGGACCCAAAATGTCAACGTTTTGGTCCCCGAGCCACTTAGTTATCACTTTTGCCTTATGGCACGGTGCTCCATCGTGCTGGAAAATGCATTGTTCTTCACCAAACTGTTGTTGGATTGTTGGAAGAAGTTGCTGTTGGAGGGTGTTTTGGTACCATTCTTTATTCATGGCTGTGTTTTTGGGCAAAATTGTGAGTGAGCCCACTCCCTTGGATGAGAAGCAACCCCACACATGAATGGTCTCAGGATGCTTTACTGTTGGCATGACACAGGACTGATGGTAGCGCTCACCTTTTCTTCTCCGGACAAGCCTTTTTCCTGATGCCCCAAACAATCGGAAAGAGGCTTCATCGGAGAAGAGGACTTTACCCCAGTCCTCAGCAGTCCATTCACCATATTTTCTGCAAAAAATCAATCTGTCCCTGATGTTTTTTTTGGAGAGAAGTGGCTTCTTTGCTGCCCTTCTTGACCCCAGGCCATCTTCCAAAAGTCTTCGCCTCACTGTGCGTGCAGATGCGCTCACACCTGCCTGCTGCCATTCCTGAGCAAGCTCTGCACTGGTGGCACTCCGATCCCGCAGCTGAATCCTCTTTAGGAGACGATCCTGGCGCTTGCTGGACTTTCTTGGACGCCCTGAAGCCTTCTTAACAAGAATTGAACCTCTTTCCTTGAAGTTTTGATGATCCTATAAATTGTTGATTGAGATGCAATCTTAGTACCCACAATATCCTTGCCTGTGAAGCCATTTTTATGCAACGCAATGATGGCTGCACGCGTTTCTTTGCAGGTCACCATGGTTAATAATGGAAGAACAATGATTTCAAGCATCACCCTCCTTTTAACAGGTTAAGTCTGCCATTTTAACCCAATCAGCCTGACATAATGATCTCCAGCCTTGTGCTCGTCAACATTCTCACCTGAGTTAACAAGACGATTACTGAAATGATCTCAGCAGGTCCTTTAATGACAGCAATGAAATGCAGTGTAAAGTTTTTTTTGGGATTAAGTTAATTTTCATGGCAAAGAAGGACTATGCAATTCATCTGATCACTCTTCATAACATTCTGGAGTATATGCAAATTGCTATTATAAAAACTTAAGCAGCAACTTTTCCAATTTCCAATATTTATGTAATTCTCAAAACTTTTGGCCACGACTGTACATTTATAATTCAGCAGATGTTGACTCACACTCACTGAATATATTTGATTTAGGGCTACTCCTAAGGGCATTATCTAAGTGGCCTTTCCTGGTCTTCACCTTTTCACCCTTGTACAGCGATCTGAATTTTGCTTTAGGGGAACCACCAGGCCGCTACCCCTTGAAGGTAGACAGGTCAAGAGACAGCGGTGTGTGACACCAAGGGGAAAGATAAGCATGTGGTCAGTGCCCAAACCAAGGTCAGGGCAGGCATAGTTAGTTCAATCCGGAAAACAGGCAATAGATCAGGACAGGCAACACAGGGTAAATATGATGAACAGACAGTGGTTAGGATGGGCAGGACAGGATCAACCTGATAAACAGGCAGAGGTCAGGCGTGGGAGTTCAGAACACACAAACCTTTGCAGGAACTTGACTAGCTAGGCACTTTATTGCTCAGTCACCTTCTCATAAGGGAAGGCACCCTAAAGAACTCAGGCAAAGCAGCTACTGTCTAGGGACAGAACAGGCCACATGCTGGCCCTTGAAGATCCCGGGAGAGTATGCATCCACGCTTTACAGTAGAGAGGGGACTAGCAGGCAGGAGGTGGAGATGGCCAGAAAAGGCTTACACCATGCGACCAGCCAACACAGACTCTAGTGTCAGTGCCCATCACAAGGAGGAAGCAGAGAGATGTTGGCAGACATGAAACGCAGACAAAACAAAGATGTGGGAAGGGAGAGTATTCCAACGGCCATGCCTTACTGGGAGTGGGGAAATGCTGGTGGGTATTGACCACCGACATTACAGTGCTGCTTGGAGAGATAGAGAAGGGCATATACAATTCAGAAGCATGCCACTGACACTGGTAGGTTAGGATTTTCTGCTGTGTCCGTGCCCCCCTCGGTGCTTTATCACAGTGGCTGATGCTGGATGATAAATCTGGTGCATCTTTAGAACATCTACTCTAACTATATACCACCTATTGGTTGGCTTACCAAATTTTGTGGCAGAATTTTTATGCAGAAATGTCACATCTTAAGCTACGCCCCATTCCTGTGAAGCCCCACCCTCACCTGCAATGCACAATCACACTGCTTTACTCTTTTTTTGCTTACTTGTTTCCTAAATGCTTCTGAAATGAGTTGCGCCAAATTGTAAAAAAAAAAAAAAACATTGGTGCTATTAACACCAGCATAAAGATGCAGCCATCATAGTAAATGTGGGGCATAGAATTTTAAAATGCTTTATCTGCCCCTACATCAAGCATCCTTTAAGGGTTACCCAGAAGCGGAAACAGTAATGAGGTTGAGAATTAATTTCTTATGGGAAACATCCGTTTTGCTACAAATGGTATTTGTAAAGCCTGGTCTTCAAAAGATGTATGGATTTAAGCATGCATGTAACCAACATGTATAAATACAAGATAAGTAGTGATTTAATTACTAGCAGACGGAATAAAAAATATCAGTGAATGTCCTATGGACATAAAACAGTTTAGTGGGAAAATCTCAGTACAGTAATTATAGCTAGATTTTTTAAATCAAACACAAGTTCGCCATCTTGTGGACATATTATGAAAGTGAAATGTTCTGGACAGATGGTAAATTTGGAATTTAAAATACTGCAGTCTTTTCATGCAACGCATAACTCCCAACTGAAGGACAAAAGGCAAAAATCTATCATCCAAAAAAACAGAGACCTTTATTAAGGCATCTTAAAACCATGAAAAACAGGACAGCAAAGCGTCTACGTGTTTCGGATCTATACACACTGATCCTTAGTCACGACCAAGCTCTGTACCATGGTTTCTGTTCCCTTATGCACCCCATAGTCGCAGGCATCAGCTCACTCCATGAACATGATAACCTGCTCCAACCTCTCGTTCCATGGCGCATGCCCAGTGACACATTTGAGGCTGATGCTCTCAGCAGGACATGAAGCGCGCAGGCAGTCTTTGGAACTGCGCCTGTGCAATATTTCTCTGTGAAGCTGAAGACAAGTGTGGGCGGCGTTACCTCTCGTCAGTGACGTAGCAGGGGGGTGGGGTTAAGGGGCGGCAGCAATATCGCTGATGGGCGCGTGGTGTCTTTGCCCAGGAGAGAGGTGTGCTTGGGCTCTGCTGGAGGGCGCTCCTTGGCACCGTTGAAAGAAAATAACGCCCCTCTGGGCACCTTACTGCCTAATTTGCATATCATACAAAGATGATTTTCACAATATAGACAAGGAACATCGAATGGAAGGTACATCAGGGAAGGAAGTGTTATGTTCTACATGGCAATAGTTTTATTTTATTAGTGATAATTCATGTGACAGATTTCCTTTAAAGGCTATGTACTGTGCACCTGTGGAATTCTTTTTGTGATTGCATTTTACTCATTTTGAGCTTAAAATCATTTTTTTAATTTGTCTAAATTAAAAATATTCAGCACCTTTGTCATGAAGGGTGTAAGAAATTATCATATATAAATATATATTAAATATATACTATATATAACACACCCTCCTACTGGGTCTGATTAGAAGATTGGATGCAATAAATGAGACACAAGAGTAAGCGTACAAAAAAAGATATATTGTATAGTCTGAAAAATTGATATTACAGTATTATTATTATTATTGATGAATATATATGGAGTTATAGTTGAACAACAAAGAAGTAACTATTAAAAACAGAGATACTTATACACAATAAGGCCTCTTTCAGACGGGCGTTGCGGGAAAATGTGCGGGTGCGTTGCGGGAACACCTGCGATTTTTCCGCACAAGTGCAAAACATTGTAATGCGTTTTGCGCTCGCGTGAGAAAAATCACGCATGTTTGGTACCCAAACCCGAACTTCTTCACGGAACTTCGGGCTTGGGTTAGGTGTTGTGTAGATGTTATTATTTTCCCTTATAACATGGTTATAAGGGAAAATAATAGCATTCTGAATACAGAATGCTTAGTAGGTGATCAATTGAGGGTTAAAAAATAAAATAAAAAATTAACTCACCTTCTCCTCTTGTTCGCGTAGTTCCCGGTCTCTTCTTTACTTCTTTAATGATGAGCTGTGGGCTAAAGGACCTTTGGTGATGTCAGATCGCATGCTCCAATCACATGGTCCATCACCGTGGTCCACAGGTTTAACCCTCAATTGATCACCTACTAAGCATTCTGTATTCAGAATGCTATTATTTTCCCTTATAACCATGTTATAAGGGAAAATAATACAGTGAATAGACTGTCACCTAGCAACCATGTGTGAAAATCGCACCGCATCCGCACTTGCTTGCGGATGCTTGCGATTTTCACGCAACCCCATTCACTTCTATGGGGCCTGCGTTGCGTGAAAAACGCAGAATATAGAGCATGCTGCGATTTTCACGCAACGCACAAGTGATGCGTGAAAATCACCGCTCATGTGAACAGCCCCATAGAAATGAATGGGTCAGTATTAAGTGCGGGTGCAATGCGTTCACCTCACGCATCGCATCCGCGCGGAATACTCGCCCGTGTGAAAGGGGCCTAATAGTTACAATTACACTACAAAAATTATAATATAAAGTTACTTCTAAGACCATTTGGTAACTAAACAACAAATTACTCTCATACAGTATATAGTAGTTACCACACATGGGTCTGTTTAGGTCTCTCAACCAGTCCTTCTTTTGGCCCTTCCAGTCTCCATATCACTCCTTCTCTGTGCTCTCTTCTATTCTTTTTTCTTCTTACTCTTGTCTCTCTTCCTCCTTCCTTTCTTCTTTTATCTCTTCTTCCTGTCCCTCTTGTGTCTCACATCCTGGCCTTTTATATGATTAAAGAGGACCTTTCACCGATTATTACACTATGAACTAAGTATACAGACATGGAGAGTGGCGCCCGGGGATCTCACTGCACTTACTATTATCCCTGGGCGCCGCTCCGTTCTCCTGCTATGCCCTCCGGTATCTCCGTTCACTAAGTTATGGTAGGCGGAGTCTGCCCTTGTTCTTTTGTAGCGCTGGCCAATCGCATTGCAGAGCTGACAGCCTGGGAGAAAATAACCTCCCAGGCTGTGAGCTCTGCGCTGCGATTGGCCAGCGCTAGAGCAGAACAAGGGCAGACTCCGCCTACCATAACTTAGGGACTGAAATCTCCGCCTACTATAACTTAGTGAGCTGAGATACCGGAGGACATAACGGGAGAACGGAGCGGCGCCCAGGGATAATAGTAAGTGCAGTGAGATCCCCGGGCGCCGCTCTACATGTCTGTATAGTTAGTTCATAGTGTAATAATCGGTGAAAGGTCCTCTTTAACAGCTAGTTTTAGAATCTTCTATAATATGGCTTGAACACATCAGATTGGTTGCTCCCTATGGTATTCTAGCAATTTCTGGTTAACTTCTGAAGATTAATAGAAGTTGCTGGAATGTCCAGCATTTTCCTGGCCCACTAGCCACTGTACCACCTACTGGACAACTGTGAGACATTCTTTAGATAGCTGGCAACTGTTTTGCCTTTGATATGTTAATGTTCCTTTGTCCAAATAGACAGTACCTGCTCATACTGGCTTTGAGAAGACACTAATTAACAGAAAGTTGCTGAAAACCTTACATAAATCCAGGATACCAATACAGTATATGGTTGACATTATTTTCCTAGAACTTACTAAAAATCTGTATTTCTTCCAAGGGTTAACTTCTGCCTAGCTGTCAGAATCGTACTTTTACATTGTGCCAGTCATCTAATAACCCCTATCTCTAAATTAATAATAGCTCAAAAACACTTACTTAAGCCACATTCTTATCAGTAAGATCAGAATTGAGCTATAATGAGTGTATATAAGATCAGAAATAAGGAGCCATCAGCTGAGCTGCCTGACGAAACACAGTAAAACACAGAGCATGATACAGTACTAGAGAATCTCAAGGCTGTACAGAGAAAGGGGCTTAATATTTCTACTAAAGACCAATTGAAAAAATGATTTTTAGCTCAAAGTACAATGCAATAATGAAATAAATTGCCCCAAAGTTGTACATAGCCTTTAAATGTATTTTTTTCATTTTTCATCAGCAGTTTTTTCTCCAAGTTACTGGAGCTTTGATAGATGAGAAATTCTCTTACATATATATGGCTCAGTGGCAAAAGAACGTTTGATTTGCAGCCCACAATATTTTTCCTTCTTGTCTTATTTGGTATGGCCGCTATATCGATGACCTGATCTTTATTTGGTTGGGCGAAGTGGAAGCCATACTGAACTTTGAAGCATTTTTAAATCGCAATTCTTTAATTTTGTGATTTTCTGTTTCGCATAATAAATCTTGCATTTCATTTCTTGATTTAACATTATCTGGTGATCTTTTAATGGGCAAAATTAATTTTGTTACTTATTGGAAAGAGATAATATAATCCATATTATACCACATGGGGATTTCCTTTGAACAGAGTAACTGTCTTGATCCCTGTATGCCAGAGTGAGATGCAGCTAATTTATTAAGAAGCAGATCCCTCTTAAAAAATTAGGTGCATCTCTGCTCTGCCATGTGCCAGACACTGAAGTGTACAGCAGCTACAGGCTGTCACAGACTTCAGCTAGAAAAATATGCCGGGCGATGCGATACCCCTCCCCCACCTGTCCAGCATTGTCCCTTTTCTTGGCACTTCAGAAAAGTGCTGAGAATCTTTAAAAGTCGCAAATAATGATGCACATATGGCGTGCACCATGATTTGTAACTTTTTTACTCTACAAATATTGGTATAATGCCCTTAGTAAATGTGCCTCAGTCTTTTCTAGTCTAGTCTTTTTTGCATGTCACAGAAATGTGGTCATCCTAAGTAGTATGTGAACAGGGCCCAAAGTATGTTTCTAGAAGGCCTTTTTCTGGATAAATCTGTCAAAACCAGCGTGGCTTCGTCATTTGGGTAAATTTAAATGTGGACACACAAGATATACCCGTTGTGTATACACTCACCTAAAGAATTATTAGGAACACCATACTAATACGGTGTTGGACCCCCTTTTGCCTTCAGAACTGCCTTAATTCTACGTGGCATTGGTTCAACAAGGTGCTGATGTTGGCCCATATTGATAGGATAGCATCTTGCAGTTGATAGAGATTTGAGGGATGCACATCCAGGGCACGAACCTCCCGTTCCACCACATCCCAAAGATGCTCTATTGGGTTGAGATCTGGTGACTGTGGGGGCCATTTTAGTACAGTGAACTCATTGTCATGTTCAAGAAACCAATTTGAAATGATTCGAGCTTTGTGACATGGTGCATTATCCTGCTGGAAGTAGCCATCAGAGGATGGATACCTGTTCTTATTCTGTTTATGCCAAATTCGGACTCTACCATTTGAATGTCTCAACAGAAATCGAGACTCATCAGACCAGGCAACATTTTTCCAGTCTTCAACAGTCCAATTTTGGTGAGCTCGTGCAAATTGTAGCCTCTTTTTCGTATTTGTAGTGGAGATGAGTGGTACCCGGTGGGGTCTTTTGCTGTTGTAGCCCATCCGCCTCAAGGTTGTGCGTGTTATGGCTTCACAAATGCTTTGCTGCATACCCCGGTTGTAACGAGTGGTTATTTCAGTCAACGTTGCTCTTCTATCAGCTTGAATCAGTCGGCCCATTCTACTCTGACCTCTAGCATCCACAAGGCATTTTTGCCCACAGGACTGCCGCATACTGGATGTTTTTCCGTTTTCACAACATTCTTTGTAAACCCTAGAAATGGTTGTGCGTGAAAATCCCAGTAACTGAGCAGATTGTGAAATACTCAGACCGGTCCGTCTGGCACCAACAACCATGCCACGCTCAAAATTGCTTAAATCACCTTTCTTTCCTATTCTGACATTCAGTTTGGAGTTCAGGAGATTGTCTTGACCAGGACCACCCCCCTAAATGCATTGAAGCAACTGCCATGTGATTGGTTGACTAGATAATTGCATTAATGAGAAATAGAACAGGTGTTCCTAATAATTCTTTAGGTGAGTGTATATGCAAATAGCACAAACTATCCAATCCATGGCCACAAACTGAGTTTTATTAATTGCACAATTTAAACCATTGCTGCATTTATTATAATTTATGTCATATGTGGGGTGTACTACTAATGAACTCAAAACTTGAATCAGAAAACATATTTCACATATTCCACCAGAAGCATAGCTAGAGGGAAAGAGGCTGCTTTGGGGCCCCAAACTCAGAAGGGGCCCACCCAAGAGAAGAACTGAAAAATGTTATAGTCAGGACCCACTCAACAATATATTGTACAATGACATTATATATTGCAATTAAGAAAAACCTGGATGCGGGTAACTTGAAGACCAATGAAAAGCACCTGGATGCGGGTAACTTGAAGACCAACGAAAAGCGAAATCCAGCTCAGTCTCGCAGAGGTAAAATCGATACTTTATTGAAGCAGTATAAAAATACATCCAGGAAAGGCAATCTTAGTCTACGCGTTTCGGGCTACTCAGAATGTAAGCCCTTACTAAAATACATCCAGGAAAGGCAATCTTAGTCTACGCGTTTTGGGCTACTCAGAATGTAAGCCCTTACTCATGTCATGAGTAAGGGCTTACATTCTGAGTAGCCCGAAACGCGTAGACTAAGATTGCCTTTCCTGGATGTATTTTAATACCGCTTCAATAAAGTATCGATTTTACCTCTGCGAGACTGAGCTGGATTTCGCTTTTCGTTGGACTCCAATGACATTATATACAGTGACAGTATAAACAGTGACATTACATACGTGTAGGTAATGGACGGAGTGGTGGCTGGGCCTACTCTGAGAGAGCAATCTTGACAAGAAATAGGAGTGGGGTTGACTGGAGGAGGGGAATAAAACTAAGTTTTTAGGGGGGCCCTGTTCAAAAATTTGCTGTGGGGCCCAGTCATTTCTAGTTACGCCACTGTATTCCACATGGAAAATAGAAATGTTTCATCACCCACCCTATGTCCTATGAGGAGATGTTTATTCATTACTGGTTGAGGAGATTGAATGAGTTAATGCCCACTATTGCTGAGGTAATCACAGAAGAAAGCTCCTAAATAGGGAGACTTTTGGGATACAGTTAGGTCCATATATAATTAGACATTGCCGCAAATTTTGTTTTTATTACCTGTTTACTAAAACATATTCAAGTTATAGTTATATAATGGACATGGGCATAAAGTCCAAACTTTTAGCTTTCATTTGAGGGTATCCACATTAAAATTGGATAAAGGGCTTAGCAGTTTCAGCTCCTTTACATGTGGCACCCTGTTTTTAAAGGGACCAAATGTAATTGGACAATTGACTCAAAGGCTGTTTCATGGGCAGATGTGGGCAATTCCTTCATTATTTCATTCTCAATTAAGCACGTAAAAGGCCTGGAGTTGATTTGAGGTGTGGTGCTTGCATTTTGAAGATTTTGCTGAGAAGTAAACATGCGGTCAAAGGAGCTCTCCATGCAGGTGAAACAAGCCATCCTTCATCTGCAAAAAACAGATAAAAAAACATCCGAGAAATTGCTACACTATTAGGAGTGGCAAAATCTACAGTTTGGTACATCCTGAGAAAGAAAGCACTGGTGACCTCAACACGGAAGACAACAGTGGTGGATGATCGCAGAATAATTACCATGGTGAAGAGAAACCCCTTCACAACAGCCAACCAAGTGAACAACACTCTCCAGTATAGGCGTATCAATATTCAAATCTACTAAGAGAAGACTGCATGAAAGTAAATACAGAGGGTTCACTGCATGGTGCAAGCCACTCATAACCCACAAGAATAAGAAGGCTAAATTGGACTTTGCTAAAAAAAAAAAACAGTATACTTCTGGAAGAACATTCTTTGGACAGATGAAACCAAGATCAACCTCTACCAGAATGATGGAAAGAAAAAAGTATGGCGAAGTCATGGTACAGCTCATGATCCAAAGCACACCACATCATCTGTAAAAAGCGGCGGAGGCACTGTGATGGCTTGGGGATGCATGACTGCCAGTGGTACTGGGTCCCTAGGGATTATTGATGATGTGACACAGGACAGAAGCAGCCAGATGAATTCTGTGGTTTTCAGAGACATACTGTCTGCTCAAATCCAGCCAAATGCAGCCAAACTGATTGGTCAGCGTTTTATAATACAGATAAACAATGACCTAAAACATAAAGCCAAAGCAACCCTGGAGTTTATTAAAGCAAAGAAGTGGACTATTCTTGAATGGCCAAGTCAGTCCCCTGATCTGAACCCAATAGAGCATGCATTTCACTTGTTAAAGGGAACCTGTCACCTCCCAAAACCATCCCAAGCCGCCAGCAGTATCTGCGTGTAGCCAGCAGTGTGTTTCTGATGATGCCTTTCTTCCTGAAGGCAGATGCAGCAAAAGTACTAAAAACATTGGTTAATCCCCTGCCCGGCGCACAGTCATGGTAACCATGCCCACTTCCCTGCCCCTTTGCTATGACCAACAGACGGCTGTAAAGGCAGCCGAACTCTCGTGCATAAGCGCTGTCAGTCACTGATCAGCGAGTTTGAATTTAATTAATTAATTAATTATTATTTTTTTGTCTGTTAGGTTCAGGGTAAGTTCGTGAACAGGCGTGCCCCCACACACACGCACACCAAATAAAGTTTAACACGCACGCACACACACTCCCCTATGGCCTGCCGGATGTTCTCGGCCGAGGATGCATACGCCCAGCTTGCCTCCGAGTCCGAGAGCCCCAGTGAGGACAAGGATGACCCCACTTTCCTTTTGTCATCCACGTCCTCCTCATCATCTAGCGATGATGATGAGCCCCCAAGGCGGCGTAGACGCCACCAGGCGGAGCAAGGGGTCCGCCATGCTAGGGACCCTGTGGCCCACACTAGTACGAGCAGCTCTGGGGCTCGTACTAGTTTTCCGGCCCACCAGATAAGTCCACCTGAGCCCCCTACCGGTAAACTTGTCTGGTGTACCCCCGAGCATTTTGAGCCTGCGATTACTGATTTTGTTGGTCAACCAGGAATCCAGATTTCCACAGTGGGCTTCACTGAATATGACTATTTTAGTCTTTTTTTCAGTGACCACTTACCTGTACGCCCAACAGTTCATTGCACAACACCCGGGCTCCTTTTTGGCTAGGCCCGGTGGCTGTCAGTGCAGCCGAGATGAGGACGTTTTGGGGCCTCGTGCTGTACATGGGCCTAGTCAAAAAACCTAGTGTCAGGCATTACTGGAGTGGGGACGTCCTCTACCAGACCCCACTTTACAGTATGGCCATGACACGTACCCGGTTTGAGGCCATCCGGAAATGCCTGCATTATTCAGATAATGCAGCATGTCCCCCCCAAGGTGATCCTGCCTATGACCGCCTGTACAAAATCAGGCCGGTCATCGATCACTTTGGGGCCAAATTTGTGCAGGCCTATGTACCTGGAAGGGAGGTCGCGGTTAATGAGTCTCTCATTGCTTTCAAGTATGTTCCCTCTAAGTGGGCGAGGTATGGCGGGAAGCTGTACAAACTTTGTGAGAGTACCTCAGGGTACACTTACAAGTTTCGTGTGTACGAGGGGCGAGATTCCCGTATTCAACCCCCAGAATGTCCCCCCACTCTGGGTGTTAGCGGGAAACTTGTGTGGGACCTTATGCACCCACTGCTAGATAAGGGTTACTACCTGTACGTGGATAACTTTTATACTAGTATCCCCTTGTTCCAGTCCCTCGCCGCCAGATCCACGTCTGCTTGTGGGACTGTGCGAAAAATCAATGCGGCCTCCCTATCCACCCACTCCTTACCAGAGGAATCCTGTTGCTGGTCAGATATAAGGACAAGAGGGATGTCCTTGTACTGTCCACAATTCACAGTAACAGCATCACCCCAGTCCCTGTGCGAGGTACCGCGGCAACGGTCCTCAAGCCCGATTGTATCGTCGACTACAATCGGTATATGGGAGGAGTTGATCTCTCTGATCAAGTCCTCAAGCCATATAATGCCATGCGCAAAACCCGGGCATAGTACAAAAAAGTTGCCGTTTACTTGGTACAGGTTGCCTTGTGCAACTCTTTTGTGCTGTCCCGGAGCGCTGGCAACACAGGGAAATTCCTTCAGCTCTATGAGGCAGTCCTCAAGGCCCTGATCTTTTCTGACTGGGAAAGAGCAGGCCGGAGTTCCTCAGGAACTGGAGGCGCCCGGATCGTCCCTGGCCAACACTTTCCAGGTGTGGTCCCCCATACTGGAAAGAAGGGACGGACCCAAAAAAAGTGCAGAGTGTGTCACAGGAGGGGGATACGGAAGGACACCACCACTCAGTGGGACACGTGCCCAGATCATCCGGGCCTCTGCATTGACGGTTGCTTCAGGGAGTACCACACTTTCATGGAGTACTAAATTTATATTCTCCTTCCCCAATTTAGTCTCAGACTTGAGACACTAAAACAAAGAGAAAACTAAAATAAATAAAGAAAGTAGACATATTAGGTATCGCCACGTCTGTAAAAATCTGCTCTATAAAAATACCCCATGACCTAACCCCTCAGATGAACACGGTCAAAGAATAAAAAATAAAAAAACGGTGCAAAAAAAGGTATTTTTTTGTCACCTTACATCACAAAAATTGTAATAGCAAGCGATCAAAAAGTCATATGCCCCCAAAATAGTGCCAATAAAACCGTCCTCTGATCTCGCAAAAAATTAGCCTCTACTTAAGAAAATCGGCTAAAAAAAACAAAAAAAACTGACTCTTGGACTATGGAGATACTAAAATGTTTATTTTTTTGGTTTATAAAAAGATAATATAGTGTAAAACATGAATAAATAAATAGTAGACATATTAGGTATCGCCACGTCTGTTAGAATTTGCTCTATAAAAATACCCCATAACCTAACCCCTCAGATCAACACGGTCAAAAAAATTAAATAAAAACGGTGCCAAAACAGCAATTCTTTGGCAAATTTGCCATTTTAATCAGTTTTTTTCCAGTAACAAAGCAAGGGTTAACAGCCAAACAAAACTTAATATTTATTAGCCTGATTCTGCAGTTTGCAGAAACACCCCATATGTGGTAATAAACTGCTGTATGACCAAACGGCAGGGAGCAGAAGGAAAGGAACGCCATATGGTTTCTGGAAGGCAGATTTTGATGGCCTTTTTTTTTTGGCACCATGTCCCATTTGAAGTCCCCCTGATTAACCCCTAGAGTAGAAACTCCATAAAAGCGACCCCATCGAAGAAATTACACCCCTCAAGTTATTCAAAACTAACTTTATTAACCCTTTAGGTGTTCCTCAACATTTTATGGCAAATGGAGATGAAATTTCAGAATTTCTATTTTTGGTAACCTTGCCTCACAAAAATTTTATATAGAGAAACCAAAAATCATATGTACCCTAAAAATAGTCCCAACAAAACTGCCACCTTATCCCGTAGTTTCCAAAATGGGGTCACTTTTATGGAGTTTCTACTCTAGGGCTGCATCACGGGGGCTTCAAATGGGACATGGTGTAAATAAACCAGTCCAGCAAAATCTGCCTTCCAAAAACCACACGGCACACCTTTCCCTCTACGCCCTACCGTGTGCCTGTACAGTAGTTTATGGCCACATATGGGTCTTTCTGCAAACTACAGAATCGGAGCAATAAATATAGCATTTTGTTTGGCTGTTAACCCTTGTTTTGTTACTGGAAAAAATAGATTAAAATGGAAAATTTGCCCAAAAATTTTAATTCTCAAATTTCATCTCCATTTGCCAATAACTCTTGTGCAACACCTAAAGGGTTAACAAAGTTGGTAAAATCAGTTTTGAATACCTTGAGGGGTGTAGTTTCTTAGATGGGGTCACTTTTATGGAGTTTCTACTCTAGGGGTGCATCAGGGGGCAGAGGCGTAACTAGAACTGACTGGGCCCCACAGAAAATTTTTGTACGGGGCCCCCCACACACACTTAAACGCTTCTTCACAAACCGCCTCCTCCTGTGCAAACCCCTCTTATATGGCTATTTTGTGACTTTTTATTTACTGTATTTACTGTCATTTTTTAGCACGACTTTGAATTTTAACATTTCCAGTTGCTGACAGAGTTTATATTCAACTCAACCCCTTTAAAACCTGCGCTGCAATTGTAATAGACCTGTCTGATTTACCTTTACATATTGTGGGAGATTAGCTGGTGGGGATCACCTTTTCTGAAAACAGACAGTGCGTATGCAGGCAGTTTCTTTGAAAGTCTGGCTGGTTGCCAGGTTTATTTAGCCCAAAAAGTTTGCACAGCAGAAAACAAACAAAACAGAAAGTAAATCCTTGCCGTCCGGCGCTAAGCTATACAGTTATGTCCTGACTATACGGTGTGGGGCTGCTCCCCGACACCGCCAACACAAATGGTAAAGCAAACCTTTAGTTTCTCTTGCATCCAAACATTGCTCTCCCTTCAGCCACACAGGTTACAATCCTGAGACTCAGCACATGAGAGACCTGTTGTGCTCTCTTCCTGTTTATTTAAAGTCCACCTGGAGGTGAACTCCAGTGGACCACAATCTCTGGACCGGAACCAAGCCTGCCTTAGAGGCTGGAAAAACCCGGGTCGGATTCCGGTTCAGTCCCTCACAACAGAGCGCATGCGAGGTGAAACATACCTATCATCCACCACCTCGCCTCGCATACCGTCACATATCCCCCCCTCTGCTCTAGCCCCCGCGGCTGAGCAACTGTCCCCAGCATACAATGCATGCGGGAGAGGGCATCCGCATTGTTTTGGAGGTTGCCCGGCCTATGCTCTACTGAAAACTTAAAGGGCTGTAAGGCCAGAAACCACCTTGTCACGCGGCTATTTTTTTCCCTGTTGTCACACATCCACTTTAGGGGTGCATGGTCGGTGACGAGCTTAAACGACCTTCCCAGTAAGTAATATTTCAGCGAGTCTAGGGCCCATTTAATAGCGAGACATTCCTTCTCGACAATGGCATAGTTCTTTTCATGCTTGTTCAGCTTTCGGCTCAGGTATACCACTGGGTGCTCCTCACCGTCTCTGGTTTGAGATAGGACAGCCCCTAGGCCCACCTCAGAGGCGTCCGTCTGTACCACAAACTCCTTTGAGAAGTCCGGGGTTACCAACACCGGTAGTACACAAAGGGCCCGCTTTAACTTCTGGAAGGCCTCCTCGGCTTCAGGATTCCATTTAACCATGGCCGACCACCTGCCCTTTGTCAGGTCCGTCAGAGGGGCGGCAATGGTGGCAAAGTCGGGTATAAACCGCCGGTAATACCCCGTAATGCCAATAAAGGCCCGAACTTGTTTTTTGTTTATCGGTTGGGGCCATTTTTGAATGGCCTCAACCTTATTGGTCTGGGGCTTGACCAGTCCCCGGCCAATAACTTAGCCAAGGTATTTGGCTTCCTCCAGGCATATGGCACACTTTTTTGGGTTGGCCGTGAGACCTGCTTCCTTAAGTGAATCTACCACTGCTTGTACCCGAAGCAGGTGCGATTCCCAATCTGGGCTGTGGATGACCACATCGTCCAAGTAAGCAGCTGCATACGGGCGATGTGGGCTCAAAGTTTTATCCATCATTCGCTGGAATGATGCAGGAGCTCCATGCAGACCAAAAGGCATCCGCTTATACTGAAACGAGCCTTCAGGAGTGGAAAAGGCAGTTTTCCCCTTGGCCGATTCAGTTAGGGGTATCTGCCAGTAGCCTTTCGTCAGGTCTAGGGTCGTTATGTAGCGGGCTTGTCCCAACCTGTCCACGAGTTCGTCGACCCGAGGCATCGGGTAGGCATCGAACTTGGAGACACTGTTGAGTTTCCTAAAGTCGTTACAAAACCTAACAGTGCCATCGGGTTTTGGGACCAGCACTATGGGGCTCGACCAATCACTGTGGGACTCTTCTATCACGTCCAATTCTAGCATCATTTTTATTTCCTTTGCGACTGCCTCTCGCCTGGCCTCCGGTATTCTATATGCCTTTACATTTACGCGAACCCCAGGTTCTGTCACTATGTCATGCCGAATCACGTTGGTTCGTCCGGGTAAGGGGGAGAAAAAGTCTCTATTTTTGTACAAAAACGCCCTAACGTCACTTTGTTGCACCAGGGATAGGGATTCCGTTATGGGGACGTCAGGGATCACCGGTCGCCGGACTGTTGCAGCCGGAGATGTGGCCAATAAAGTCTCTCTGTCCTTCCAGGGTTTTAAGAGATTTACATGATAAATCTGTTGTGGCTTCCGTTTCCCAGGTTGGTAGACTTTGTAGTTGACCTCTCCTACTTTTTCAACCACCTCAAAGGGACCCTGCCACTTAGCCAGGAACTTGCTTTCAACCGTGGGAACCAGTACCAACACTCGGTCCCCGGGGCTGAAAGTACGGACCTTGGCACCCCGATTATAGACCCTCCTCTGTGCCTCCTGGGCTCGCTCCATATGTTCACGAACCAGGGGCAAGACAGCTGCGATTCGATCCTGCATCAAGGAGACATGCTCTATGACGCTTCGATACGGGGTGGCCTCTCCTTCCCACGTTTCTTTGGCGACATCTAGCAGCCCCCTGGGATGTCTACCATACAAGAGCTCAAAGGGGGAATACCCTGTGGACCCCTGCGGAACCTCGCGTATGGCAAACATGAGATATGGTAGCAAAAAATCCCAATTTTTCCCATCTCTGTCAACCACCTTTTTCAGCATACTTTTCAGCGTTTTATTAAATCGCTCCACAAGTCCATCCGTTTGGGGGTGGTAGACCGAGGTGCGGAGATGGGAAATTTTATATACTTTACACAGTTCCTTGGTGACCCTGGACATAAATGGGGTGCCTTGATCGGTTAAGATCTCCTTTGGGATCCCCACTCGACTAAACACCTGGACCAACTCCTTGGCGATAGTCTTAGCGGAGGTGTTACGCAAGGGGACGGCCTCAGGGTAGCGTGTTGCGTAGTCCAGGATTACCAGAATATGCTGGTGACCCCGGGCAGACTTCACCACTGGCCCCACCAGGTCCATGCCAATCCGTTCAAAAGGGACCTCAATTATTGGTAGAGCGACCAGGGGACTGCGAAAGTGGGGCGCCGGTGCTGACAATTGGCACTCGGGGCACGACTCACAGTACTGCCTGACATCTGCATGCAACCCAGGCCAGAAAAATCTCTGGGCGATTCTCTCCCTGGTCTTTTCAACACCGAGATGTCCCCCCATCACGTGACTATGTGCCAGGTCTAGTACGACCCTGCGGAAGGGTTTGGGAACCAGTAGCTGTTCGACCTCGTCTTCTCCACGTTTTATCACCTGATACAGTAAATTGTTGTTGAGGGCCATGTAGGGGAAGTACACCCCCAGTTAGGGACCACCGGTTCCCCATCCACCATCTTAACATTTTCCCTAGCTCTAATGAGGGTGACATCTCGCAGTTGTTCGGTACAGAAATCCTCTCTCCTGACTTCTAAATCTGGCATAACATTTGGACTACTCTCACTGTCAGGGTCAGAGACATTCTCCTGTTCATTACCCTCGAACTGAGGGCTAGCTTCCCGGTCCTCCGGCTCCCCAGCCAAGACAGGGAAAGGAACAGGATCTCCCGCTTCCTCAACAACGTCCCCTTCCCTTTGGAAAAAAGGATCTGGCGAGAGCTCCCGTGCCTCCCCAGCAGGGGGAGCTCTATCTACCAGTCTCCCCTTGCCTTCCCATAAGCTCCAAAAATGGGGAAAATCTCTCCCCACTAACGCTTCGTGAAGCAGTGACGGCACCACCCCGACTGAATGTGTCACACTGCCCCAAGGGGTATCAACCTCAACCACTGCTGTCTGGTAGTCCCGTGTGTCCCCATGAATACAAATGAACCCGATAGTACTGGGGTGTAGTTTGGAGGGGTTTACACAATCCTTCCTGATTAGTGTCACCACACTACCCGAGTCTAGCAGGGCTGTGAGTGGTTTTCCATCCACAGAGATAGCACACATTTGTCTCTCGTTGTGACTCGAACATGCTGCAGTACACGCGACCTGTGCAAAAAGAGAAATGTGTCTTTTCCTGTAAGCATAGTCACACTGCATAGGCTCATCGCTTAACGGACAGTTTGCAGCAATATGCCCAAATGCATGGCACCGATAACACTGTATGTGCTCTACCCCCAGTCATTTTAAGGGTCCCAAAGACCTTCCTGGCTTCTTTGGCCAGTCTCCAGGTCTAGGACCCACAGTCTCATTAGCTGCAAAATCAGTCTTAACATTACCCCTGCTTTTGAACCCTGGAACAGTCTTACCAGATCCTGGGGGTGATCTTGCGTCCCAAGACGCTCCACGGTGGGGCATAGACGGATTCAGCAAGTCCTCAGAAGCAAGGTACCTCTCCACTAGGTCCACCAACTGGATTGCAGTGTTGGGGTCCCCCTGTCCGACCCACTTCTTCAATGTCGCAGGGAGCGCACGCAGGTACCGGTCCATTACTACACGCTCCACGATCTGAGGGCCGGTCAAGGTCTCTGGCTGCAACCACTTCCGGGTGAGATGGATCAGGTCAAACATTTGAGAACGGGGTGGCTTGCCGCTGGAGTAAGTCCACTGATGCACACGCTGGGCTCGGACTGCCATGGTGACACCCAAGCGTGCAAGTATCTCCGTCTTCAGTGTCTCATAGTCCTGGGCCTTTTCCGGTTCGAGATCAAAGTACGCCTTTTGAGGTTCCCCGGTCAAAAACGGGGCCACTAGACCCGCCCACTGTTCTTTTGGCCACTCCTCGCGGACAGCAACTCTCTCAAAAGTCGCAAGGTAGGCCTCAACATCATCAGTAGGTGTCATCTTCTGTAGGTGATACGAGGCACGTACCAATTTTGGTTCCCCTGGCGCAGGAGGTGCGAACCCTTTTTTCAGCTCCACAAGAGCCTCTGCGAACTGCCGGTTCATCTCCTGTTGGGCCGCCTGTTGTGCTGCAGCGGCCTCTGCGACTTGGCGGTTGGATTCCCGCTGAGCTGCATTGGCCTGTAGCAGGGCCTTTAACATTGCCTCCATTTTCAGAAACTGCCCGCATCCTCCACCACGTGTGGGAGATTAGCTGGTGGGGATCACCTTTTCTGAAAACAGACAGTCCGTATGCAGGCAGTTTCTTTGAAAGTCTGGCTGGTTGCCAGGTTTATTTAGCCCAAAAGGTTTGCACAGCAGAAAACAAACTAAACAGAAAGTAAATCCTTGCCGTCCGGCGCTAAGCTATACAGTTATGTCCTGACTATACGGTGTGGGGCTGCTCCCCGACACCGCCAACACAAATGGTAAAGCAAACCTTTAGTTTCTCTTGCATCCAAACATAGCTCTCCCTTCAGCCACACAGGTTACAATCCTGAGACTCAGCACATGAGAGACCTGTTGTGCTCTCTTCCTGTTTATTTAAAGTCCACCTGGAGGTGAACTCCAGTGGACCACAATCTCTGGACCGGAACCAAGCCTGCCTTAGAGGCTGGAAAAACCCGGGTCGGATTCCGGTTCAGTCCCTCACAACAGAGCGCATGCGAGGTGAAACATACCTATCATCCACCACCTCGCCTCGCATACCGTCACAATATCCACAAGTATTTTAGCCTCTGTACCTTTCATACTGCAGCCATGGACGCAGTCATACACGCACTCTCCACATACATGGACGCAGTCATACACGCACTCTCCACATACATGGACGCAGTCATACACGCACTCTCCACATACATGGACGCAGTCATACACGCACTCTCCACATACATGGACGCAGCGATAGACACACTCTCCACATACATGGACGCAGTCATACACGCACTCTCCACATACATGAACGCAGTCATACACACACTCTCCACATACATGGACGCAGTCATACACACACTCTCCACATACATGGACGCAGTCATACACACACTCTCCACATACATGGACGCAGTCATACACGCACTCTCCACATACATGGACGCAGTGATAGACACACTCTCCACATACATGGACGCAGTCATACACGCACTCTCCACATACATGGACGCAGTCATACACGCACTCTCCACATACATGGACGCAGTCATACACGCACTCTCCACATACATGGACGCAGTCATACACGCACTCTCCACATACATGGACACAGTCATACACGCACTCTCCACATACATGGACGCAGTCATACACGCACTCTCCACATACATGGACGCAGTCATACACGCACTCTCCACATGCATGGACGCAGTCATACACGCACTCTCCACATACATGGACGCAGTCATACACGCACTCCCCACATACATGGACGCAGTCATACACGCACTCTCCACATACATGGACGCAGTCATACACGCACTCTCCACATGCATGGACGCAGTCATACACGCACTCTCCACATACATGGACGCAGTCATACACGCACTCTCCACATGCATGGACGCAGTCATACACGCACTCTCCACATACATGGACGCAGTCATACTCGCACTCTCCACATACATGGACGCAGTCATACACGCACTCTCCACATACATGGAGGCAGTCATGCACGCACTCTCCACATACATGAACGCAGTCATACACACACTCTCCACATACATGGACGCAGTCATACACACACTCTCCACATACATGGACGCAGTCATACACACACTCTCCACATACATGAACGCAGTCATACACACACTCTCCACATACATGAACGCAGTCATACACGCACTCTCCACATACATGGAGGCAGTCATACACGCACTCTCCACATACATGAACGCAGTCATACACGCACTCTCCACATACATGGAGGCAGTCATGCACGCACTCTCCACATACATGAACGCAGTCATACACACACTCTCCACATACATGAACACAGTCATACACACACTCTCCACATACATGAACGCAGTCCTACACACACTCTCCACATACATGGACGCAGTTATACACACACTCTCCACATACATGGACGCAGTCATACACACACTCTCCACATACATAGAAACATAGAATGTGTCGGCAGATAAGAACCATTTGGCCCATCTAGTCTGCCCAATATATCTGAATCCTATGAATAGTCCCTGGCCCTATCTTATATGAAGGATAGCCTTATGCCTATCCCATGCATGCTTAAACCCCTTCACTGTATTTGCAGCTACCACTTCTGCAGGAAGGCTATTCCATGCATCCACTACTCTCTCAGTAAAGTAATACTTCCTTATATTACTTTTAAACCTTTGCCCCTCTAATTTAAAACTGTGTCCTCCTGTGGTAGTTTTTCTTCTTTTAAATATGCTCTCCTCCTTTACCGAGTTGATTCCCTTTATGTATTTAAAAGTTTCTATCATATCCCCTCTGTCTCTTCTTTCTTCCAAGCTATACATATTAAGGTCCTTTAACCTTTCCTGGTAAGTTTTATCCTGCAATCCATGTACTAGTTTAGTAGCTCTTCTCTGAACTCTCTCTAGAGTATCTATATCCTTCTGGAGATATGGCCTCCAGTACTGCGCACAATACTCCAAGTGAGGTCTCACCAGTGTTCTGTACAGCGGCATAAGCACTTCACTCTTTCTACTGCTTATACCTCTCCCTATACATCCAAGCATTCTGCTGGCATTTCGTGCTGCTCTATTACATTGTCTTCCCACCTTTAAGTCTTCTGAAATAATTACTCCTAAATCCCTTTCCTCAGATACTGAGGTCAGGACTGTGTCAAATATTCTATATTCTGCCCTTGGGTTTTTACGCCCCAGGTGCATTATCTTGCACTTATCTACATTAAATTTCAGTTGCCAGAGTTCTGACCATTCTTCTAGTTTTCCTAAATCCTTTTCCATTTGGCGTTTCCCTCCAGGAACATCAACCCTGTTACATATCTTTGTGTCATTAGCAAAAAGACAAACCTTACCATCGAGGCCTTTTGTAATATCACTTATGAAGATATTAAACAAAATTGGTCCCAGTACAGATCCCTGTGGAACCCCACTGGTAACATGACCTTGTTTTAAATGTTCTCCATTGACTACAACCCTCTGTTGTCTGTCACTCAGCCACTGCCTAATCCACTCAACAATATGGGAGTCCATGCTCAATGACTACAGTTTATTGATAAGTCTTCTATGTGGGACAGTGTCAAAAGCCTTACTAAAATCTAGATATGCGATGTCTACTGCACCTCCACCGTCTATTATTTTAGTCACCCAGTCAAAAAAATCTATAAGATTTGTTTGACATGATCCCCCTGAAGTAAACCCATGTTGTTTTTCATCTTGCAATCCATGGGATTTTAGATGTTCCACAATCCTATCCTTTAATAGGGTTTCCATTAATTTGCCTACTATTGATGTCAGACTCACTGGTCTATAGTTGCTCGATTCCTCCCTACTACCTTTCTTGTGAATGGGCATGACATTTGCCAATTTCCAATCTTCCGGGACGACTCCTGTTACTAATGATTGGTTAAATAAATCTGTTAACGGTTTTGCCAGCTCACCACTAAGCTCTTTTAATAATTTTGGGTGTATCTCATCAGGCCCCTGTGACTTATTTGTCTTCACCTTAGACAGCAAACTTAGAACATCTTCCTCTGTAAAGATACATGCATCAAACGATTTATTAGTCATCCTTTCTAGTGGAGGTCCTTCCTCTTTTTCTTTTGTAAAAACTGAACAGAAGTATTCATTAAGGCAGTCGGCTAGCCCTTTATTCTCTTCTACATACCTTCCGTCCTTTGTTTTTAATTTAGTTATTCCTTGTTTTAATTTCCTTTTTTCATTTATATATCTGAAGAATGTCTTATCCCCTTTTTTCATAGACTGAGCTAGTTTTTCTTCTGCCTGCGCTTTAGAAGTTCTTATAACTTGCTTGGCCTCTCTTTGCCTAATCTTGTAGATTTCCTTATCTTCATTGCTCTGGTTTTTTTTATAATTACAAAATGCTAGCTTTTTATTTTTAATGATTTGGGCCACTTCTGCTGAGTACCACAGTGGTCTCTTCCTTTTTTTGCTTTTACTGACAAGTCTAATGCAATTTTCTGTTGCCTTCAATAATGCACCTTTTAAGTAGTCCCATTTCTCCTGGACTCCATGTAATCCGTTCCAGTCTGATAAGAACTCATTTATGACTAATTTCATTTTTGAAAAGTCTGTTTTTCTAAAGTCTAAAACTTTTGTTTTTGTGTGGTGGGACTCTTTCACAGTTCTTATATTAAACCACACTGACTGGTGATCACTAGATCCCAAGGTTTCGCCTACAATGACATCATATACCGAATCCCCATTTGTGAATACCAAATCCAAAATGGCCCCCATCCGGGTTGGCTCCTCAACCACTTGTTGTAGAGATAACCCAGTAGGGAATTTAGAATATCTGTACTCCTGGTAGAACTTGCTATTTTGGTTTTCCAGTTTATATCTGGAAGATTGAAATCTCCCATAATGATAACTTCTCCTTTCATTGTCATTTTAGCTATTTCTTCAACTAGTAGATCATCTAGTTCTTTAACTTGACCAGGTGGTCTATATATCACACCTACACGAGTTACTGCATGGTTAGCAAACTGCAACGTAACCCAAACTGACTCTATGTTGGCCTCACCAACTTGTATTAGGTTAGATTTAATGCTATCTTTCACATACAGGGCCACTCCTCCTCCTTTCTTGCCTTCTCTGTCTCTTCTGTATAAAGAGTACCCTGGTATGGTTATGTCCCAGTCATTTCTTTCATTAAACCATGTCTCCGTAACAGCCACTAAATCTACATTCTCAGATGCCATTATTGACCCAAGTTCATTGATTTTTTTACCTAAACTGCGAGCATTTGTAGACAGGACTCTGAGCTTATCATTTCTTAACCTCTGTGCTTCTGACCTGTTCTGGCATTGTTTCGGGGGGCAATTGGACTCTTTTATTTTCACTCTTTTGCCCCCCCTTCCTAGTTTAAATGTATGAACGCAGTCATACACACACTCTCCACATACATGAACGCAGTCATACACACACTCTCCACATACATGAACGCAGTCATACACGCACTCTCCACATACATGGATGCAGTCATACACGCACTCTCCACATACATGAACGCACTCATACACACACTCTCCACACATACATGGACGCACTCATACACATACTCTTCACATACATGGATGCAGTCATACACACACTCTCTACATACATGGACGCACTCATACACGCACTCTCCACATACATGGTTGCAGTCATACACACACTCTCCACATACATGGACGCACTCATACACGCACTCTCCACATACATGGATGCAGTCATACACACACTCTCCACACATACATGGACGCACACATACTCTTCACATACAGGGGCGCACTCATACACACAGTCACCACATACATGGATGCACACATATACAATACACATATATAGACACCCAGCTTTCCTGCTGTGCCTCTCCCCCATACTCTAATGCCTCTGCACTTGTGACATGCAGGATAGCAGGGAAGCTGGATGACATTTTATGATATAATTCACCCAGCTTTCCTACTGTACTGCATGTCACATGTGCACAGTCTGGGAAAGCTGAATATAACCCCAGTTTCCCTGCCACTCACATCACTGGTGCAGTTGTGGTAATGCAACTGATGTTCAGCTTGCCGGGCATGGAAGGTTCAAGCTGCAGGAATCACGGGTAGAAAAAGGGGCGGGGCTATTATAGCTCCGCCCACATCAGGCTGTTGCTGGTCAGTGTCCATCATAAGAACTGAGGCGGGGGAGAGGTGGAGCAATGTCCCTGATGTCAGGTCAGAGGTGCAAGTGCAGGAGAAGTCAGCTGCTCTGACAGGGGCCCGGGGTGACGAAGTAAAGTGACTGCTCCCGTGCCCCTTCTGAGCTCGGGCCCCGAAGCAGCTGCTTCCCCTGCTTCCCTGATAGTTACGCCACTGTCAGGGCGTAAATAAACGGCACTGTCAAATGGGACATGGTGTAAATAAACCAGTCCAGCAAAATCTGCCTTCCAAAAACCACACGGCGCACCTTTCCCTCTACGCCCTACTGTGTGCCCGTACAGTAGTTTACGGCCACATATGGGGTGTTTCTGCAAACTACAGAATCAGGGCAATAAATATAGCATTTTGTTTGGCTGTTAACCCTTGCTTTGTTACTGGAAAAAATTTATTAAAATGGAAAATTTGGCAAAAAATTGAAATTCTCTAATTTCATCTGCCAATACCTCTTGTGCAACACCTAAAGGGTTAACAAAGTCGGTAAAATCAGTTTTTAATACCTTGAGGGGTGTAGTTTCTTAGATGGGGTCACTTTTATGGAGTTTCTACTCTAGGGGTGCATCAAGGGGGCTTCAAATGGGACATGGTGTAAATAAACCAGTCCAGCAAAATCTGCCTTCCAAAAAACACACGGCGCACCATTCCCTCTACGCCCTACCGTGTGCCCGTACAGTAGTTTACGGCCTCATATGGGGTGTTTCTGCAAACTACAGAATCAAGGTAATAAATATAGCGTTTTGTTTGGCTGTTTACCCTTGCTTTGTAACTGGAAAAAATAGATTAAAATGGAAAATTTGCAAAAAAAATCAAACTTCTGAAATTTTATCTCCATTTGTCAATAACTCTTGTGGAACACCTAAAGGGTTAATGACGTTTGTAAAATCTGTTTTGAATAGCTTGAGGGGTGTAGTTTCTAGAATGGGGTCATTTTTGGGTGGTTTCTATTATGTAAGCCTCACAAAGTGACTTTAGACCTGAACTGGTCAAAAACTCACTGAAAAAAGCGGCCTAAACGGGTGAAAATGCTCCAAACCCAGACACTGTAGCATGTCTATAAGCGGGTGAGCCATTCCTCCGCAGACAATGGCAATCCCCAGCAAAAAATGCGTACAATGGAGGATGTCGGTGCGGACCGCATGCACCACAAGAACATCTTGCACAAAATGATACATTGTGCAGATGAAATAATATACATACACAATTCACTGCAAAAAATGCACCAAAATGATACGCAACTGACAATACTAGCTAATTCCTCAGGCCGATGTTAAAAGCTGAGAACTTTGCCGATATCTTCCAGTCAGGAACATATCGGAGCCCCTCATGCACCACGTCACGGTGTCTCAGCACGCATGGGGTCCTACCACTAACCTGCCCGTGGTGTGTGAACAGGGTCTGAACAGTGCAATTAACTCACAGCCAGGCTCTCACATGCCTCCATAGTGGTATCACCAATGCATTGTGAGGTAGGATAAAGCTGTGAGCCGCACCCACAACAGACCATGTGACTCAGAAGCTACCAGGTGCAAAAGAACGTTACCAACAAAATAAAATGGCACATGCAATACAAAGGACAAAAAAGGCGAGTTTTTCTCTTTATATGTATGGAATGTGCCACTTTATTTTGTTGGTAACGTTCTTTTGCACCTGGTGGCTTCTGTGTCACATGGTCTGTTGTGGGTGCGGCTCACAGCTTTATCCTACCTCACAATGCATTGGTGATACCACTATGGAGGCATGTGAGAGTCTGGCTGTGAGTTATGGTTGCTAAGGTAAAATTAGCTGAAAAATGCAGCTTCATGAATATCTTCCCTTCAGCATCACATATGTTAGGAATTTCATTTTTGGTAGTGAAATGGCAGTTACACTTTAACGTGATTTTTCATGGATATTCCTCTGTAATGTACACAGCCAAAATACACTAAATCAAATGAAAAGCTGAGGTGAGTTCCTCATTGTGAAGAGCCATGAAGCTTGTTGGCGTTGTATAAATAAAGAGGCGTAATTATATCTTGTGAATGAGCCCTTAGGCACTAAGTCATCAGCAGAAACTCATTTCTGGCATTGCTGCTAGAGAAAGACGTTACTATAATCATTGCCAAACTGAGGAGGATACACTGTACATCTGTGCTCCCATATTGTGTAATCAATGCTGTAGGGTAAGCAGGGGCCTTCTTACGTGTAACTTACGTCATTCATTAATTAGCACATTCCCATTAGGTTGTCCCAGTTTGGATATGCTCTGTGAGGAATAAAACAAACAAGATTTATCATGATTTTTAATGCCTTTGTGCCTCTGCTTTACCTTATTGCTACAGAATCGTAGTGACGGCTTTATGTCACTATGATTCTGTAGAAATAAGGCCAAGCAGAGGCACACAGCATTATAAATCAGTATAATGCTGTGCGCTCCTGCAAGTCCAGAACGTTGGATACAGTACAACTGTATTGTAAGGGTACTTTAATTAAGAACTGATTGGTTCTGTCCCCTTTAATTCTTTCCCCTTTTTATATTACCTTCTATATTCCTTGTAATTTAGTGAGTTAGAGATAGATAGCATACCCATCCCCCATTATACTGAGGTCAAGGTCACATTCCTGAGTGCTGTACACTGGAGGATCGGCAGAAAGGTATAAACTTGGAACACACAGTCAGTTAATTGGCTCTCCATTGAGGAAAATCAACCAGGTAGAATGTATTGATTTGAAACACTATCCTTATCTCTTAGATCACCATGAGGTGTCTGCCATGTGCTATGACATGGCGGCTGAAGTCCTCCCCCATATTAGATTGGGCAGACCATGTGATTAATTATTATACACTGCTCAAAAAAATAAAGGGAACACAAAAATAACACATCCTAGATCTTAATTAATTAAATATTCTTCTGAAATACTTTGTTCTTTACATAGTTGAATGTGCTGACAAGAAAATCACACAAAAATAAAAAATGGAAATCAAATTTTTCAACCCATGGAGGTCTGGATTTGGAGTCACACTCAAAATTAAAGTGGAAAAACACACTACAGGCTGATCCAACTTTGATGTAATGTCCATAAAACAAGTCAAAATGAGGCTCAGTAGTGTGTGTGGCCTCCACTTTGCTGTATGACCTCCCTACAACGCCTGTGCATGCTCCTGATGAGGTGGCGGACGGTCTCCTGAGGGATCTCCTCCCAGACCTGGACTAAAGCATCTGCCAACTCCTGGACAGTCTGTGGTGCAACGTGACGTTGGTGGATAGAGCGAGACATGATGTCCCAGATGTGCTCAATTGGATTCAGGTCTGGGGAACGGGCGGGCCAGTCCATAGCATCAATGCCTTCGTCTTGCAGGAACTGCTGACACACTTCAGCCACATGAGGTCTAGCATTGTCTTGCATTAGGAGGAACCCTGGGCCAACCGCACCAGCATATGGTCTCACAAGGGGTCTGAGGATCTCATCTCGGTACCTAATGGCAGTCAGGTTACCTCTGGCGAGCACATGGAGGGCTGTGCGGCCCTCCAAAGAAATGCCACCCACACCATTACTGACCCAATGCCAAATCGGTCATGCTGGAGGATGTTGCAGGCAGCAGAACGTTCTCCACGGTGTCTCCAAACTCTGTCACGTCTGTCACATGTGCTCAGTGTGAACCTGCTTTCATCTGTGAAGAGCACAGGGCGCCAGTGGCGAATTTGCCAATCTTGGTGTTCTCTGGCAAATGCCAAACGTCCTGCACGGTGTTGGGCTGTAAGCACAACCCCCACCTGTGGACGTCGGGCCCTCATATCACCCTCATGGAGTCTGTTTCTGACCGTTTGAGCAGACACATGCACATTTGTGGCCTGCTGGAGGTCATTTTGCAGGGCTCTGGCAGTGCTCCTCCTGTTCCTCCTTGCACAAAGGTGGACGTAGCGGTCCTGCTGCTGGGTTGTTGCCCTCCTACGGCCTCCTCCACATCTCCTGATGTACTGGCCTGTCTCCTGGTAGCGCCTCCATGCTCTGGACACTACGCTGACAGACACAGCAAACCTTCTTGCCACAGCTCGCATTGATGTGCCATCCTGGATAAGCTGCACTACCTGAGCCACTTGTGTGGGTTGTAGACTCCGTCTCATGCTACCACTAGAGTGAAAGCACCGCCAGCATTCAAAAGTGACCAAAACATCAGCCAGGAAGCATAGGAACTGAGAAGTGGTCTGTGATCACCACCTGCAGAACCATTTCTTTATTGGGGGTGTCTTGCTAATTGCCTATAATTTCCACCTGTTGTCTATCCCATTTTCACAACAGCATGTGAAATTGATTGTCACTCAGTGTTGCTTCCTAAGTGGACAGTTTGATTTCACAGAAGTGTGATTGACTTGGAGTTACATTGTGTTGTTTAAGTGTTCCCTTTATTTTTTTGAGCAGTGTATATTCTGTAAGTGATTTGTCTGTTTTATGTTATATTTAATAACATTTAAATATATATCTATTCACTTAGCCTGCGTAAACTTATTTATTCTCAAATCGTCGAATTCCTGTTAAAACAACAACTGATGAGTTACCTTCATTTTCCAAGTCAGTACAATTACGTGTTTTAAGGCTGAAATAAAATACAAACTTTTTATTGCCATATTCTGACCTTCATAACTTTTTTATAGTTATGTTTATGAAGCTATATGAGGGCTAATTTTTTGCAGAACAATCTGTAGTTTTTATTGATACCATTTTGGAGGATGACATTTTGCTTACTTTTTGTTAAATTTTTTTTGGTTGTGACTAAAAAATGGTTAATCAGCCGTTTAGATTTTTTTTTCATTACGCTGTTTGCCGTATGGGGTAAATATTTTTATATTTTAATATTACAGGCTTTTTCAGACATGGCAATGCTCGTGATGTTTAATTTTTGTATTGTTTATTTATTTATTTTATTCTAGAGGAAAGGAGTGATTTCTATATATATATATATATATATATATATATATATATATATACATACACTGCTCAAAAAAATAAAGGGAACACAAAAATAACACATCCTAGATCTGAGTTAATTAAATATTCTTCTGAAATACTTTCTTCTTTACATAGTTGAATGTGCTGACCACATAATCACACAAAAAAAAAATAGGGAAATCAAATTTTTTAACCCATGGAGGTCTGGATTTGGAGTCACCCTCAAAATTAAAGTGGAAAAATACACTACAGGCTGATCCAACTTTGATGTAATGTCCTTAAAACAAGTCAAAATGAGGCTCAGTAGTGTGTGTGGCCTCCACGTGCCTGTATGACCTCCCTACAACGCCTGTGCATGCTCCTGATGAGGTGGCAGACGGTCTCCTGAGGGATCTCCTCCCAGACCTGGACTAAAGCATCTGCCAACTCCTGGACAGTCTGTGGTGCAACGTGACGTTGGTGGATAGAGCGAGACGTGATGTCCCAGATGTGCTCAATTGGATTCAGGTCTGGGGAACGGGCGGGCCAGTCCATAGCATCAATGCCTTCGTCTTGCAGGAACTGCTGACACACTCCAGCCACATGAGGTCCAGCATTGTCTTGCATTAGGAGGAACCCAGGGCCAACTGCACCAGCATATGGTCTCACAAGGGGGCTGAGGATCTCATCTCGGTACCTAATGGCAGTCAGGCTACCTCTGGCGAGCACATGGAGGGCTGTGCGGCCCTCCAAAGAAATGCCACCCACACCATTACTGACCCAATGCCAAACCGGTCATGCTGGAGGATGTTGCAGGCAGCAGAACGTTCTCCACGGCGTCTCCAGACTCTGTCACGTCTGTCACATGTGCTCAGTGTGAACCTGCTTTCATCTGTGAAGAGCACAGGGCGCCAGTGGCGAATTTGCCAATCTTGGTGTTTTCTGGCAAATGCCAAACGTCCTGCACGGTGTTGGGCTGTAAGCACAACCCCCACCTGTGGACGTCGGACCCTCATATCACCCTCATGGAGTCTGTTTCTGACCGTTTGAGTAGACACATGCACATTTGTGGCCTGCTGGAGGCCATTTTTCAGGGCTCTGGCAGTGCTCCTCCTGTTCCTCCTTGCACAAAGGCGGAGGTAGCGGTCCTGCTGCTGGGTTGTTGCCCTCCTACGGCCTCCTCCACGTCTCCTGATGTACTGGCCTGTCTCCTGGTAGCGCCTCCATGCTCTGGACACTACGCTGACAGACACAGCAAACCTTCTTGCCACAGCTCGCATTGATGTGCCATCCTGGATAAGCTGCACTACCTGAGCCACTTGTGTGGGTTGTAGACTCCGTCTCATGCTACCACTAGAGTGAAAGCACCGGCAGCATTCAAAAGTGACCAAAACATCAGCCAGGAAGCATAGGAACTGAGAAGTGGTCAGGTCACCACCTGCAGAACCACTCCTTTATTGGGGGTCTCTTGCTAATTGCCTATAATTTCCACCTGTTGTCTATCCCATTTGCACAACAGCATGTGAAATTGATTGTCACTCAGTGTTGCTTCCTAAGTGGACAGTTTGATTTCACAGAAGTGTGATTGACTTGGAGTTACGTTGTGTTGTTTAAGTGTTCCCTTTATTTTTTTGAGCAGTGTATATATATATATATATATATATATATATATTGTGGTGTCTCACAGGGTGAAGTAATTGAGGGTATATATGTGTCTCCCAGGTTCTTAGCATATGCTGAAGAAAGTTATTTAGGAAAGGGTTAAAAAAACCTAAGCCTGGGTCCTGATGAGCTGCATCTGGGGAGTTGCTAGATAACTGGGCTGACAACACACTTGCTCAGAACTTCCTGGGAGTGAGAGAAGCCACATCTCACTGAGGGACCCTGAAGGTCCAGAGCCTGCAAACTGCAAGTATCACAGGTTGCTGTTCAGACAGCGTGCTTATTTTGGGTGGACTGAGGATAGCTCATCTACGTCCTAGAGAGGGACATATTGTTTAGTTAGAGCCTGGACAAGGCTAGGTGTTTTGTTTATGTTTTGGTGCTTTAATGCAACCTGTGAAATAAAGCTGGCAGGACGCCAGTTGAAATGCACTTCTGTCTCCTGAGGTCTCCTTCTGCGAAATAATCTGACTAATCCCCCTACCTTTTCACCTCTGGAAAGGTGAGCTAAATAACGGACTGTCACAATTGGTGTCGGATGCGGGCAACGACACCTCAGAAAAGCTGAATGCTGCAGTGCTGTGTGGGAACTTAAAGGGCCAGAAGCCCGTTTGCTCAGTGGAACAGGTGCTGCTGAATACTTAAAAAAAAAAAAACTGTGTGGAGTTAAAGGGGGCTTGCTGCTGGAAATTTTTCTGGTCCTTGAACAGCTGGTTGCTAAGGGTAAAGCCTGAATACAAATTGTTTCTGGACTTGGGAACAGGTATATGTCCTGGGTAAAACCTGCTACATTGCTGCAGAGAGACTGCTGACATGGAGGATATGTTAACCACCTCAGCCCCCAGTGCTTAAACACCCTGAAAGACCAGGCCACTTTTTACACTTCTGACCTACACTACTTTCACCGTTTATTGCTCGGTCATGCAACTTACCACCCAAATGAATTTTACCTCCTTTTCTTCTCACTAATAGAGCTTTCATTTGGTGGTATTTCATTGCTGCTGACATTTTTACTTTTTTTGTTATTAATCGAAATTTAACGATTTTTTTGCAAAAAAATGACATTTTTCACTTTCAGTTGTAAAATTTTGCAAAAAAAAACGACATCCATATATAAATTTTGCTCTAAATTTATAGTTCTACATGTCTTTGATAAAAAAAAAATGTTTGGGTAAAAAAAAAATGGTTTGGGTAAAAGTTATAGCGTTTACAAACTATGGTACAAAAATGTGAATTTCCGCTTTTTGAAGCAGCTCTGACTTTCTGAGCACCTGTCATGTTTCCTGAGGTTCTACAATGCCCAGACAGTACAAACACCCCACAAATGACCCCATTTCTGAAAGTACACACCCTAAGGTATTCGCTGATGGGCATAGTGAGTTCATAGAACTTTTTATTTTTTGTCACAAGTTAGCGGAAAATGATGATTTTTTTTATTTTTATTTTTTTCCTTACAAAGTCTCATATTCCACTAACTTGTGACAAAAAATAAAAACTTCTATGAACTCACTATGCCCATCAGCGAATACCTTGGGGTCTCTTCTTTCCAAAATGGGGTCACTTGTGGGGTAGTTATACTGCCCTGGCATTCTAGGGGCCCAAATGTGTGGTAAGTAGGTAAATGACCTGTGAAATCCGAAAGGTGCTCTTTGGAATGTGGGCCCCTTTGCCCACCTAGGCTGCAAAAAAGTGTCACACATCTGGTATCTCTGTATTCAGGAGAAGTTGAGGAATGTGTTTTGGGGTGTCTTTTTACATATACCCATGCTGGGTGAGATAAATATCTTGGTCAAATGCCAACTTTGTATAAAAAAATGGGAAAAGTTGTCTTTTGCCAAGATATTTCTCTCACCCAGCATGGGTATATGTAAAATGACACCCCAAAACACATTCCCCAACTTCTCCCGATTACGGAGATACCAGATGTGTGACACTTTTTTGCAGCCGAGGTGGGCAAAGGGGCCCATATTCAAAAGAGCACCTTTCGGATTTCACAGGTCATTTTTTACAGAATTTGATTTCAAACTCCTTACCACACATTTGGGCCCTTAGAATGCCAGGGCAGTATAACTACCCCACAAGTGACCCCATTTTGGAAAGAAGAGACCCCAAGGTATTCGCTGATGGGCAAAGTGAGTTCATGGAAGTTTTTATTTTTTGTCACAAGTTAGTGGAATATGAGACTTTGTATGAAAAAAAAAATAAAAAAAAAAATAAGCATTTTCCACTAACTTGTGACAAAAAATAAAAAATTCTAGGAACTCGCCATGCCCCTCACGGAATACCTTGGGGTGTCTTCTTTCCAAAATGGGGTCACTTGTGGGGTAGTTATACTGCCCTGGCATTTTCCAGGGGCCCTAATGTGTGGTAAGTAGGTAAATGACCTGTGAAATCCTAAAGGTGCTCTTTGGAATATGGGCCCCTTTGCCCACCTAGGCTGCAAAAAAGTGTCACACATGTGGTATCGCCGTATTCAGGAGAAGTTGGGGAATGTGTTTTGGGGTGTCATTTTACATATACCTATGCTGGGTGAGAGAAATATCTTGGCAAAAGACAACTTTTCCCATTTTTTTATACAAAGTTGGCATTTGACCAAGATATTTCTCTCACCCAGCATGGGTATATGTAAAATGACACCCCAAAACACATTCCCCAACTTCTCCTGAGTACGGCGATACCAGATGTGTGACACTTTTTTGCAGCCTAGATGCGCAAAGGTGCCCAAATTCCTTTTAGGAGGGCATTTTTAGACATTTGGATACCAGACTTCTTCTCACGCTTTGGGGCCCCTAGAATGCCAGGGCAGTATAAATACCCCACATGTGACCCCATTTTGGAAAGAAGACACCCCAAGGTATTCAATGAGGGGCATGGCGAGTTCATAGAAATTTTTTTTTTTTGGCACAAGTTAGCGGAAATTGATATTTTTAATTTTTTTCTCACAAAGTCTCCCGTTCCGCTAACTTGGGACAAAAATTTCAATCTTTCATGGACTCAATATGCCCCTCACGGAATACCTGGGGGTGTCTTCTTTCCGAAATGGGGTCACATGTGGGGTATTTATACTGCCCTGGCATTCTAGGGGCCCTAAAGCGTGAGAAGAAGTCTGGAATATAAATGTCTAAAAAATTTTACGCATTTGGATTCCGTGAGGGGTATGGTGAGTTCATGTGAGATTTTATTTTTTGACACAAGTTAGTGGAATATGAGACTTTGTAAGGAAAAAAAAAAAAAAATTCTGCTAACTTGGGCCAAAAAAATATCTGAATGGAGCCTTACAGAGGGGTGCTAAATGACAGGGGGGTGCTAAATGACAGGGGGGTGCTAAATGACAGGGGGGTGATAAATGACAGGGGGGTGATCAATGACAGGGGGGTGATCAATGACAGGGGGGTGATCAATGACAGGGGGGTGATCAGGGAGTCTATATGGGGTGATAACCACAGTCATTGATCACGCCCGTGTAAGGCTTCATTCAGACGTCCGGATGCGTTTTGCGGATCCGATCCATCTATCAGTGCATCCGTAAAAATCATGCGGACATCTGAATGGAGCTTTACAGGGGGGTAATCAATGACAGGGGGGTGATCAATGACAGGGGGGTGATCAGGGAGTCTATATGGGGTGATCACCACAGTCATTGATCATGCCCCTGTAAGGCTTCATTCAGACGTCCGGATGCGTTTTGCGGATCCGATCCATCTATCAGTGCATCCGTAAAAATCATGCGGACATCTGAATGGAGCTTTACAGGGGGGTAATCAATGACAGGGGGGTGATCAATGACAGGGGGGTGATCAGGGAGTCTATATGGGGTGATCACCACAGTCATTGATCATGCCCCTGTAAGGCTTCATTCAGACGTCCGGATGCGTTTTGCGGATCGGATCCATCTATCAGTGCATCCGTAAAAATCATGCGGACATCTGAATGGAGCTTTACAGGGGGGTAATCAATGACAGGGGGGTGATCACCACAGTCATTGATCATGCCCCTGTAAGGCTTCATTCAGACGACCGGATGCGTTTTGCGGATCCGATCCATGTATCAGTGCATCCGTAAAAATCATGCGGACATCTGAATGGAGCTTTACAGGGGGGTGATCAGGGAGTCTATATGGGGTGATCACCACAGTCATTGATCATGCCCCTGTAAGGCTTCATTCAGACGTCCGGATGCGTTTTGCGGATCCGATCCATCTATCAGTGCATCCGTAAAAATCATGCGGACATCTGAATGGAGCTTTACAGGGGGGTAATCAATGACAGGGGGGTAATCAATGACAGGGGGGTGATCAGGGAGTCTATATGGGGTGATCACCACAGTCATTGATCATGCCCCTGTAAGGCTTCATTCAGACGTCCGGATGCGTTTTGCGGATCCGATCCATCTATCAGTGCATCCGTAAAAATCATGCGGACATCTGAATGGAGCTTTACAGGGGGGTAATCAATGACAGGGGGGTGATCACCACAGTCATTGATCATGCCCCTGTAAGGCTTCATTCAGACGACCGGATGCGTTTTGCGGATCCGATCCATGTATCAGTGCATCCGTAAAAATCATGCGGACATCTGAATGGAGCTTTACAGGGGGGTAATCAATGACAGGGGGGTAATCAATGACAGGGGGGTGATCAGGGAGTCTATATGGGGTGATCACCACAGTCATTGATCATGCCCCTGTAAGGCTTCATTCAGACGTCCGGATGCGTTTTGCGGATCCGATCCATCTATCAGTGGATCCGTAAAAATCATGCGGACGTCTGAATGGAGCTTTACAGGGGGTTGATCAATGACAGGGGGGTATCAATGACAGGGGGGTGATCAGGGAGTCTATATGGGGTGATCAGGGGTGATTAGGGGTGATCAGGGGCTAATAAGGGGTTAATAAGTGATGGGGGGGGGGTGTAGTGTAGTGTAGTGGTGCTTGGTGCTACTTTACTGAGCTACCTGTGTCCTCTGGTGGTCGATCCAAACAAAGGGGACCACCAGAGGACCAGGTAGCAGGTATATTAGACGCTGTTATCAAAACAGCGTCTAATATACCTGTTAGGGGTTAAAAAAAACACATCTCCAGCCTGCCAGCGAACGATCGCCGCTGGCAGGCTGGAGATCAACTCTCTTACCTTCCGTTCCTGTGAGCGCGCGCGCCTGTGTGCGCGCGTTCACAGGAAATCTCGCGTCTCGCGAGATGACGCGTATATGCGTGACTGTGCGCAGCGCTGCCACCTCCGGAACGCGATCCTGCGTTAGGCGGTCCGGAGGTGGTTAAAGGCTTTGCTGCAAGCCACCGCAGCCCAGCAACATGCAAACAAAGTGCAGCAAGAAGCTAATCGGCAGACAGAGGATCTGGCGCGGTCTATGGCAATGCAACTTACCACTCTAACCGAGATGCAAAACAAAGATCGTGTTGCTTTGACTGAGGTGGTGCAGCGCTTTGCAGACCAGACCCCTTGGTCGACTGAAAGTGGTCCCATGGGGAAGAAGGACATATGTGCTGGGAACTACCTACAAAAGATGGCTGCCACGGATGATGTGGAGGCTTATTTGATGACCTTTGAGCGCACCGCTGAGCGTGAAAGATAGCCACTAGATCAGTGGGCGGGGTTGATAGCCCCCTTTCTGAGTGGAGAGGCTCAAAAGTCTTATTATGATTTGGATCCTGCCGACGCTCAGGATTACTGTAAGCTGAAAGCGGAGATTTTGGCCCGTCTGGGAGTTACTTTGTCGGTTCGGGCCCAAAGAGTGCACCATTGGGGTTTTCAGGCAGACAAACCAGCTCGCTCCCAAATGTACGACCTGGTACACTTAACCAAGAAGTGGTTACAACCAGATGTTCTATCGGCTCCAGAGGTTGTCCAACGTGTGGTAGTGGACAGATATCTTAGAGCCCTTCCACCTGAAATATGCAAGTGGGTTACCCACGGTGACCCTAACAGCGCAGATGAGTTGGTCTCTCTGGTGGAAAGATATGCTGCGGCAAAGGACCTGCTACAAAAGCCCCGCCTAACCCAGGAAAGTACCCGGCAGGGGGGTACTCCTGCGAGGGGTGGGGCCCCTAACAGGGACACAAGGTCCAAAGCTGAACTCTGGCCGGAACGCTTCGAAAGGTCCAAGTCTGACTTTCTGAGACCAGAACCTATCAAATTCTTCCGGTGTAAGGGACCAGGACATATTGCTGCTAACTGTCCGTTAAACTCAGAGCCCATGCAGTGTGATATGAGTGCTATGCCAAATATGAAATCGATGTTTGCCCAAGGGGTTTGTTCTATTGTAACCCCTGAAAAGGTCGATAAACATCTGTGTCCTGTTTCAGTAGAGGGGAGAGAGGTGCAGGCTCTCCTGGATACTGGCAGTATGATCACGTTAGTCAAAGCCAGTTTGGTAAACTCCGATAGCTTACAGATCCAGTCAGTAGGGGTCACCTGTATTCATGGGGAAACTCGCGAGTATAATACGGCACGTGTTACCATAGGAACTGTGCTCAACCAGGTAACCTGTCAGGTAGCGTTAATACCCACTCTCATGTATGACGTAATACTGGGGAGGGATTTTCCTTTTTTCTGGGAATTGTGGGAAAAAAGGGTTAAAGAGCCAACAGTGGTTACGATCTCTGGAGAAAGGGCAACAGGAGTCACAGAACCTGAGCTTCTTCATGAGGTTCTGTCATCTCCTGATAAGACCGTGTTTCCTTTTGATGTAATGTCAGGGGACACCGAAACCACTGATGTAAGTGGGGAGCCAGAGGAGAGGGTTGAAAATGTCTTAGCGGATATAAAGGTTTCACGCGACAATTTTGCCACAGCGCAGCTGAATGACCCTACTTTGGTTCGGGCCCGGGAAAATGTAAAAATAATAAATGGTGTTCTGGTTTACCCAGGGGTCACGCTTGCTTATCCCCATATTGCGATGCAAAATAACTTACTGTATCAGGTAGACAAGCAAGGTGAAGACATCGTAGAACAACTGATAGTTCCCAAGCCATTTAGGAAGATGGTCTTGGATCTAGCACATGGTCATTTGTTGGGGGGACATCTGGGGATGGAAAAGACAAAAGAACAAATTTTAATGCGTTTCTTTTGGCCAGGGCTAGTAGCAGAGGTACGAGATTACTGTGCATCTTGTCCCGAGTGCCAATATACATCTCCGTCCCCTAACTTTAGAAGCCCATTGGTACCCTTACCCATTGTGGAAGTGCCATTCGAACGAATAGCTATGGATCTGGTAGGCCCTATAGTGAAATCAGCTCGCGGACATCAGTAGATACTGGTGATCCTAGACTACGCCACCAGATATCCAGAAGCTATTCCATTAAGAAATATGACGGCAAAGACCATAGCCAAGGAGTTGGTCCTGGTGTTCAGTAGGGTTGGGATCCCTAAAGAGATCTTAACGGATCAGGGCACCCCATTTATGTCCAGGGTGACCAAAGAATTATGTCGGCTATTCAGGGTGAAGCATATCCGAACCTCAGTCTACCATCCGCAAACGGATGGATTGGTGGAAAGATTCAATAAAACCCTGAAAAACATGTTAAGAAAGGTGATTGCCAAGGATGGTAGGGATTGGGATTGCCTACTTCCCTATTTACTATTTGCCATACGAGAAGTACCGCAATCGTCTACGGGGTTTTCACCCTTTGAACTTCTGTATGGCAGGCAGCCCCGAGGGCTACTCGACATAGCTAAAGAGACGTGGGAGCACGAATCTACCCCGTACCGCAGTATAATTGAGCATGTGTCACAGATGCAGGACCGGATCAAGGCAGTCATGCCCTTGGTTCGAGAACATATGCAGCAAGCCCAACAGGCCCAAAGTAGAATATATAACCGGGGTGCGAAACTGCGTCATTTTAGCCCAGGGAACCGGGTGCTTGTATTAATACCCACAGTAGAGAGCAAATTCTTAGCAAAATGGCAAGGGCCCTTCACAATTGTTAAAAAGATAAGCGAGGTGAACTATCTAGTTCATCAGCCCGGGAAGAGAAAACCCGAACAGAACTATCATATTAACTTGATAAAGCCCTGGAAAGATAGGGAAACTCTGGTGGTAAACTCAGCACCACGAAGCTACACCGTACCTGAGGTTAGAATTGCTGAGTCCCTGTTTCCCCATCAGAAACAGGAATCACAGGAATTCGTTATGAGAAATAACGATTTCTTCTCAGAACTCCCAGGCCTCACTCATGTGATAAAACACGATATTGTCACAGAACCCAGTGTTAAGGTGAAGATTAAGCCCTACCGGGTCCCCGAAGCGAGGCGCGAGGTCATTACCCAAGAGATTAACAAGATGTTAGACCTAGGGGTAATAGAAGAGTCCGTAAGTGAGTGGTCTAGTCCCATCGTTTTAATTCCCAAACCTGATGGGTCCATAAGGTTCTGTAATGACTATCGCCAGTTAAACTTGGTTTCAAAGTTTGACGCCTACCCAATGGCGTGAGTAGACGAACTAATAGACAAGCTGGGTAGTGCTCGGTACTTAACAACATTGGACTTAACTAAAGGGTACTGGCAAATTCCGCTAACTGAAAAGGCCAAGGAAAAGACGGCTTTTTCTGCACCCAGTGGTCATTTCCAATACACTAGGTTGCCATTTGGCCTCCATGGGGCCCCGGCGACTTTTCAGCGTATGATGGATAGGATCCTAAGGCCACATATTGGTTATACATCAGCATATCTGGATGATGTAATAATTTACAGTAGCGACTGGGAGTCTCACCTACAAAAAGTGCAGGCGGTCGTGGATTCACTAAGACAGGCGGGTCTCACCGCAAACCCTAAAAAGTGTGCCATCGGCTTGGAAGAAGCCAAGTATTTGGGATACACCATTGGGCGAGGTCTGATCAAACCCCAGCTAAACAAAATAGACTCAATACAAAACTGGCCTAGACCCCTAAACAAGAAGCAAGTGAGGTCGTTTTTGGGAATTGCAGGGTATTACAGAAGGTTTATCCCTAATTTTGCATCTATGGCGGTTCCCTTAACCGATCTTACAAAAGGAAAAAATTCGGTGATGATAAAATGGACCCCAGAGGCCGAGAGGGCGTTCCAATCCTTGAAACAAGCCCTGTGCTCCCAGCCGGTACTGGTATGTCCGGATTTTCATAAACCCTTCTCACTGCAAACCGATGCTTCGGAGGCTGAGTTAGGAGCAGTGTTATCACAAATAATTGATGGGGAAGAACACCCTGTCTTATACATAAGTCGGAAGCTTAATGACCATGAAAAGAGGTATGCCACTGTAGAGAAAGAGGCTTTGGCCATTAAATGGGCCCTGGACACTCTCAAATACTACCTACTGGGCAGAGAATTCACCCTCATCACAAACCATGCACCCCTAAAGTGGATGCAGAATAACAAGGAAAAGAATAGTAGGGTTACCAGGTGGTTTCTGTCCCTCCAGCCTTTTAGGTTCACAGTACAGCACCGAGCAGGCAGCCTCCAGGGAAATGTAGATGGTTTGTCTCGTACTTACTGTTTGTCAAGCCAGGGTGCCCCAACCCATAGGTTAGTGCAAAGGGGGGGAAATGTGGTGTCTCACAGGGTGAAGTAATTGAGGGTATATATGTGTCTCCCAGGTTCTTAGCATATGCTGAAGAAAGTTATTTAGGAAAGGGTTAAAAAAAAACTAAGCCTGGGTCCTGATGAGCTGCACCTGGGGAGTTGCTAGATAACTGGGCTGACAACACACTTGCTCAGAACTTCCTGGGAGTGAGAGAAGCCACATCTCACTGAGGGACCCTGAAGGTCCAGAGCCTGCAAACTGCAAGTATCACAGGTTGCTGTTCAGACAGCGTGCTTATTTTGGGTGGACTGAGGATAGCTCATCCACGTCCTAGAGAGGGACATATTGTTTAGTTAGAGCCTGGACAAGGCTAGGTGTTTTGTTTATGTTTTGGTGCTTTAATGCAACCTGTGAAATAAAGCTGGCAGGACGCCAGTTGAAATGCACTTCTGTCTCCTGAGGTCTCCTTCTGCGAAATAATCTGACTAATCCCCCTACCTTTTCACCTCTGGAAAGGTAAGCTAAATAACGGACTGTCACAATATATATATATATATATATACACTGCCTGTCCAAAAAAAAAGTCGCCACCTGGATTTAACTAAGCAAATAGTTATGAGCCTCCTACTGCATAGGCGATTATCTTTCAGCTGGCAACAAGTTATTTAACCCCAACTGGTGCAATGAGTTGCTTCTCATTTCTTAAACAACCATGTCGAAAGACACATCTCGTGGTCGTGGAAAAGATGTTAGTCTGTTTGAGAAGGGTCAAATCATTGGCATGCATCAAGCAGAGAAAACATCTAAGGAGATTGCAGAAACTACTAAAATTGGGTTAAGAAATGGTCCAACGCATTATTAAAAACTGGAAGGATAGTGGAGACCCATCGTATTCGAGGAAGAAATGTGGCAGGAAAAAAATTCTGAATGATCGTGATCGCCGATCACTTAAACGTTTGGTGAAATAAAATCGAAGAAAAACAACAGTAGAACGCAGGGCTATGTTTAATAGTGAAAGTGAGAGCATTTCCACACGCACAATGCAAAGGGAACTCAAGGGATTGGGACTGAACAGCTGTGTAGCTGTAAGAAAACCACTAATCAGAGGCAAACCAGAAAAAAAGGCTTCAATTTGCTAGGGAGCATAAAGATTGGACTCTGGAGCAATGGAAGAAGGTCATGTGGTCTGATAAGTCCAGATTTACCCTGTTCCAGAGTGATGGGCGCATCAGGGTAAGAAGAGAGGCAGATGAAGTGATGCCCCATTCATGCCTTGTGCCTACTGTACAAGCCTGTGGGGGCAGTGCTATGATCTGGGGTTGCTGCAGTTGGTCAGGTCTAGGTTCAGCAACAGTATGTGCTCCAAGAATGAGGTCGGCTGACTACCTGAACATACTGAATGACCAGGTTATTCCATCAATGGATTTATTCTTCCGTGATGGCACGGGCATATTCCAAGATGACAATGCCAGGATTCATCGGGCTCAAATTGTGAAAGAGTGGTTCAGGGAGCATGAGACATCATTTTCACACATGGATTGGCCACCACAGAGTCCAGACCTTAACCCCATTGAGAATCTTTGGGATGTGCTGGAGAAAGGCTTTGCGCAGCAGTCAGATTCTACCATCATCAATGCAAGATCTTGGTGAAAAATGAATGCAACACTGGATGGAAATAAATAATTGTGACATTGCAGAAGCTTATTGAAACAATGCCACAGCGAATGCGTGCTATAAAGGCGGTCCAACAAAATAACAGAGTGTGTGACATTTTTTTTTGGGGTAGTGACTTTTTTTTTGGACAGGCAGTATATATATATATGTGGTAGGCAATTAAGAGTGCCGTATTTGTGTGAGGGGAGGCGGGGCGTTCACTATTTAAACCTGGCCCTCCTCCCCCCACTTGTCGGTTCGAACGATTTCGAATCGGCTTGTGGGTTGGTGCCAGAGAAGGGCATGCGTCACTGGAGGATCGGGGGATCGGCTGCGTCGAGCTCGTCGCTACGGTGATTAGGTAGGCAGGGTGGCTTGCACACCCGTCTCGCTATGTATAACATGTGGGGCTGCCGAGCGTGCCGCCGGTCCCCAGCTGCGCTGGAGACTGCCCGCACTCCCGATCGCTTCCGGCACCCCGAGACAGGCACCCCGATCCGCTCCAGGCCCTGCGCTAAGCACCCCCGCTCCCACATGCAGCGTCCCCCAGGCAGGCACCCCTCACCTGTGGCTCAGCAGCGACGGGTCACGACGTCCCCTCGCATACCCTGAGCATCGGTCACGCCGGCCGTCGGCTCCACGACGCAGCGTTATATATCACTCACTCCCGTATCAGAACGTTCCGCCGTAGAGGAAAACGCCGTCCGCTCACACAGGGATCTATTCATTAGCTGCAATCAGTAAGCGGAGGTTCAGCTGCAGGATCAGGGGACGGAAGCCGAAACCTATAGGCGATTAATACGCCGCGGCTTTCCCTGTACAAATAGTCGATAGCGGTGGGCACGGGATGCAATGTTCCACATGGCGGAGCGCAAATCCCTCGCAGCCGATCCTGATGCACGTTCTCCTGGTAATTACAATTAGCGAGGCTGTGAAGGTGGACATGCTTATTCATGTCTAGGAATCCGCTGCAGAATAAACTCGTCTTCTTTACTGCGCCAAACTCAGGCAAGACGAGATAAGCAGATACTCAGACATGTGCACTGTATAACAAGTTATGATTTCAATGGTTAATTCTAACCTAGAAGGGAATCACTGGCTTGCTGCGCTCCAGCAGGTCCTGGCTTGAGAGAGGGCGGGGGATGGTCGACACCTACAGGCCCATACTGGTACTGCAGTCTTGGTGCAGGGCTCCTCTGCTCAGGCACAGTGGCTAGGTACTAAGGCAGGAGTAAAAAAAAAAAAAAAAAAAATATTTAAAAAAATTTGGAATATGTTCAAGGATCAAATATAAAGAGGGCTTCAAGGAGGGGGGCTGGCCACGTCACTTTGCGCACGCAGCCGGGCCGCCCATAAGCCCATACGGTCAGTCAGGGGGTTGGTTCGGGCGCAGTCACAATAATCCGGTGGTTAGCTAGGGAGCGGTGGCATGAGTGAAGTGTCGCCCAGCTGGCGTGCGCTCACTCACACGTCTGTCCTTGGTTATTCAGGTCCACAGGTGGTGGGCTAACTTACGATACTGTGGGGTTCGTGGCTGTCATGGCCACCAGGTGAGTCAGGGGTGGTGCATGCGGGGGCCAACCCCCTCTTTTCTCCTGCATAGGCTTTGGGGACAGGGGATGGTGGTCTATTATGTCCAGGCCTCTGGCGCATCTCTTACAGGGTGGCGCCTACAGTCGTGGCCTTTGGTGGGGGGGAAAAGAAAAAAAAAAAAGAAAAAATTATAATAATGGTATAGATAGGAATGTTGCTTTGCCAGGTCTGTCACGACTACAGACTCCTTATAAAGCCCTGCCACGACTGCAGGCATCAGTCTGTCACGACTACAGACCCGCTCTAAAGCCCTGCCACGACTGCAGGCAACAGTCTGTCACGACTACAGACCCGTTATAAAGCCCTGCCACGACTGCAGGCATCAGTCTGTCACGACTACAGACTCGTTATAAAGTCCTGCCACGACTGCAGGCATCAGTCTGTCACGACTACAGACCCGTTATAAAGCCCTGCCACGACTGCAGGCATCAGTCTGTCACGACTACAGACTCGTTATAAAGTCCTGCCACGACTGCAGGCATCAGTCTGTCACGACTACAGACTCGTTATAAAGTCCTGCCACGACTGCAGGCATCAGTCTGTCACGACTACAGACCCGCTCTAAAGCCCTGCCACGACTGCAGGCACAAATCCGTTACGACTGCAGACTCATTATTAAGACCGGCCACGACTGCAGGCATTAGTCTCATGTCAACAGACTCATGAGGTAATACTACCACGTCTACAGGCGATGGTCCGTTACCGCTACTCTCGATGTAGGGTCCCCTCACGACTATAGGGGCTAGTCGGTCACATCCACAGACTCGGTCGCACTCCCGTTAACTACAGGCACTGGGTGGGCATCTACGGGTAGTTGCGTCACGACTACGCACGTGGGTCAGCCACGGCCTGGGAGGTCAGCCTTCACGGTCACAGGTAGGTCCAGTTAGGCTTCAGTCTCCCAGCGGGTTCCAGTTACAATAACCAGCCCCTAGGTGAGGGGGGGCACTCCCGCACCGGCGCACAATGCCAGGGAGCTGTGCGGCTCCTCACGCGGCACACGGTTCAAACCAGCGGGGGCCGGGGCCCACGGTAAAGGAAGGGCTCCCTCTGATCCGGTGCACATTGCCAGGGAGTGGCGCTGCTCCCCACGCGGTACGAGTGTCCAGCCGGCGGTGGGTCGGCCCTCCCGCACTGGTGCATTCTGCCAGGGAGCAGCGTGAGCTCCCCACGCGGCTGGGGGGTAAGGCTCCTCATCTTCAATAAAGTCTGGCACGGGCCGCCGTGCCGTTAGGTAGGCAGGGATCAGGGGAAGGAGTACTAGGCTCGGTCAGGGGGAGCAGATCATAGGCGGTGGCTGGCTTCCTGCTGCCGGCCGTACATTAGGTTCCAAGGGGGTTATTTAGGCACAAGATGTTAGTTAGTCCGTGCAGGTGATCTGCGTTATACCATGCTCTTCATGCTCGTACTCAGAGCTGTGCCCATACGGGAGCTGCTTAAGTGGTTGATAGTGAAAAAAAAAAAAAAAAAAAAAAAAGTATGTGTATATATATATATATATATATATATATATATAAAAAAAAATATATAATATATACATTTTTGAGTCTCTCACGCATGGCTTCTCCGTGTTAGTTTTACACATATGACTCCGCCATTAGTCTCTCACGCATGGCTTCTCCGTTTTAGGTTTACACATATGACTCCACCATTAGTCTCTCACGCATGGCTGCTCCGTTTTAGGTTTACACATATGACTCCGCCATTAGTCTCTCACGCATGGCTGCTCCGTTTTAGGTTTACACATATGACTCCGCCATGAGTCTCTCACGCATGGCTTCCCCGTTTTAGGTTACACATTTGACTCCGCCATCTGAGTCTCTCTTGCATGACTTCTCCGTTTAGGTTCACACATATGTCTCCGCCATTAGAGTCTCACGCATGGCTGCTCCGTTTTAGGTTACACATATGACTCCGCCATTAGAGTCTCTCACGCATGGCTTCTCCGTTTTAGGTTTACACATAGGACTCCGCCATTAGAGTCTCTCACGCATGGCTGCTCCGTTTTAGGTTTACACATATGACTCCGCCATTAGAGTCTCTCACGCATGGCTTCTCCGTTTTAGGTTACACATTTGACTCCGCCATCTGAGTCTCTCATGCATGACTTCTCCGTTTAGGTTCACACATATGTCTCCGCCATTAGAGTCTCACGCATGGCTGCTCCGTTTTAGGTTACACATATGACTCCGCCATTAGAGTCTCTCACGCATGGCTTCTCCGTTTAGGTTCACACATATGTCTCCGCCATTAGAGTCTCACGCATGGCTGCTCCGTTTTAGGTTACACATATGACTCCGCCATTAGAGTCTCTCACGCATGACTTCTCCGTTTAGGTTCACACATATGTCTCCGCCATTAGAGTCTCACGCATGGCTGCTCCGTTTTAGGTTACACATATGACTCCGCCATTAGAGTCTCTCACGCATGGCTTCTCCGTTTAGGTTCACACATATGTCTCCGCCATTAGAGTCTCTCACACATGGCTTCCCCGTTTTAGGTTACACATATGACTCCGCCATTAGAGTCTCTCACGCATGGCTTCTCCGTTTTAGGTTTACACATAAGACTCCGCCATTAGAGTCTCTCACGCATGGCTTCTCCGTTTTAGGTTACACATATGACTCCGCCATTAGAGTCTCTCACGCATGGTTTCTCCGTTTTAGGTTACACATATGACTCCGCCATCTGAGTCTCTCACGCATGGCTTCTCCGTTTTAGTTTTACACATATGACTCCGCCATTAGAGTCCCTCACGCAGAGCTTCTCCGTTTTAGTTTTACACATATGACTCCGCCATTAGAGTCTCTCACGCATGGCTTCTCCGTTTTAGGTTTACACATAGGACTCCGCCATTAGAGTCTCTCACGCGTGGCTTCTCCGTTTTAGGTTACACATATGACTCCGCTATTAGAGTCTCAAACGCATGGTTTCTCCGTTTTAGGTTACACATATGACTCCGCCATCTGAGTCTCTCACGCATGGCTTCTCCGTTTTAGTTTTACACATATGACTCCGCCATTAGAGTCCCTCACGCAGAGCTTCTCCGTTTTAGTTTTACACATAGGACTCCGCCATTAGAGTCTCTCACGCATGGCTTCTCCGTTTTAGGTTACACATATGACTCCGCCATTAGAGTCTCTCACGCATGGTTTCTCCGTTTTAGGTTACACATATGACTCCGCCATCTGAGTCTCTCACGCATGGCTTCTCCGTTTTAGTTTTACACATATGACTCCGCCATTAGAGTCCCTCACGCAGAGCTTCTCCATTTTAGTTTTACACATATGACTCCGCCATTAGAGTCTCTCACGCATGGAGATTAAAAAAAAAAAAAAAAAAAAATAAAATAAAAAATTCCTCACCAGGCCCAGCTGCGCTGGGACTAGTCTCCCATCTCACCATAGCTAAGAGACTGATGGCCAATTCCTTGGCCAGTAATACTCTGAGGGCTTACAAGACAGCTTGGCACCTGTTTCAGAGATATGAGAACACCTACCCGGCCGCTGGCCGGGGACCTATCACTCACCTATTGGGCTTTGTCAGGGTTTTTGCCACTCTCAATTAAACCTGTCCTATAGCATTGTTAACTATACATGGCAGGTATTCAGCACCATTGGTGCAGGCTACATCCGGACCTACCGTCACTCTTCTCCGCCCACCCGATCAAAGCGGCGTTGAAGGGTTTGCGCAAGATGTCTGTTGTGAAACGACATGGGCGTCAGCCATTTACCGGTAGCTTGTTCAGGCCGTGACAGGCAAACTGCAGGGGCAAACCGTTCGGGCCGCAGGTTAGCGCTCTGGTAGAAACAGCCTTGTACCTGGCTTTCCATGGATTCCTCAGGTCAGGCGAGCTCATGGGCACCAATACGCTGGCTGGGTGCCTGCGGAAAGGTCAGCTCATCCGGCGCGGGTCCATCTATGTCCTCACCTTGGCCTCGTCCAAGACGTCACGGCCGGGGCAACCAGTGGCGGTCAGATACTTTCCCACGGACAGCAGATGGTGTCCGGTGCAGGCCTTGGAGGCTTGGCTGCGTAGTATTTAGTCCAAGCGGCATGTTCTCCCGTACTCTAACTAGTCAATGCCCGGCTAACCACCGCGGCCTTTCTTACGTACTTTCAGGTTAGTTGACAGGTCCAGGGGTCGGTCCTCGCTGGATCACAGGACATTCCTTCCGCATGGGCGCGGCAGCGGCGGCGTCCATGCATAAGGTGCCAGTACATGTCATCAAACGGTTGGGTCGTCGCAGTTCCGTGTGTTCCATACGTAATATCCCGGATCCTTATACGAAATATCATTGGCTTTCGAGTTTTGGTCTGTAGTTTCTGTTATCAAGTTTTCTAACTCCTATGCATGGTTCTTTTGGCCCCTTTAGGCTACCCTTCGATAAGCAGTTCCGGCATAACTCTGCTGCTTCTAGGTTGGGGGGGTGGAGTATAGGCGTAGGTAGGGGACCCTCTCAGCATGAGCCGATCCGAGCACAAGTGGTAGGCAATTAAGAGTGCCGTATTTGTGTGAGGGGAGGCGGGGCGTTCACTATTTAAACCTGGCCCTCCTCCCCCCACTTGTCGGTTCGAACGATTTCAACCCACCCAGGAGCCCTCCCTTCTTTCAGGTCTCATTATTGGGGTAGCCCCCTTTAGGCTACCCTTCGATAAGCAGTTCCGGCATAACTCTGCTGCTTCTAGGTTGGGGGGGTGGAGTATAGGCGTAGGTAGGGGACCCTCTCAGCATGAGCCGATCCGAGCACAAATATATATATATATATATATATACACATATTTTTTTTTATAATTTTTACAACTTTTACAATTTTTTTAACCTAGGTGACCATAGCATGCAGTCATTAGATTGCATCTCGTATTCTGTAATGAATATCTATCCATTTTAGAATACTGAATTCAGTATATTCCAATGCAATGCTGCCACCTTCAGACCTGCATTGGAATATACTAGTAATCAGCCGATCGCAGACATTAACTCCAGGCCTCTGCTGGTGTTGTTAGGGGCGGTGCTGTAACTTTGGTAGGGAAAAGGGAATTTATGCACAACCAAACGACTGGACCGATCTTTACCAAATTTGGAACACAGGTACATCAGGTGTCTAGGAAGGTTTTACACCGGGTCTAAGCTCTGTAGGACGTACTGTTCCTGAGATATTCCCCAAAAATTACCTGCATTAACCAATACAAGCTTGCAAGTCTTTCTCTTCATATCCTAACTGCCATACACACGGTCACATGTCCCTTATCAGCCAATAGAAGCTCGCAGGCCCTTAGTCTCCACATACACACAGTTTTACTCCAGGTTTCCATAACAACACAGCTATTTTTCTCCCCTGCTGTAGGTCAGATTTAGGCTAGGGCTACACAACTAGAGCCTACAATAACCCAAAAACCGAACCTCACTCACCAACTTACTGCAACTTGTACAAAAAAAGAGCAAGAATTTAACAAGGTAAAAAAATCTCATTTTATTTGTTATAAATCACATGAACATTACAGGTGAGACTCAAAAGGGACAGAACATGGAGACTGGGCCACAAAAGGGCTCTGCAATGTGGAGAATCACAACATCAGCTTTGGCTGAAAGACCTGCGAGATGGTCACATGTCCATGACGTCAGGACCATGTGACCAGATAGCAATCATATGACTTCTTCTCTCTATAACTTAACCATGGTAATGCAAAAATATATATTCTTCTATGAGATGATTCTGTTATTATATTTGTATTTTATAAATTGATCTATGAGCTGATATGAAGATAATTGAGAGGTGTTTTGAGTTATAGATAAGTAGCTTTAGCTGTATACAGGAGCTGGGAGTATTTTTAACTATGGTTGAAGGACCTGGGAGATGGTCACATGTCCATGACATCAGGACCATGTGACCAGGTAGCGATTATGTGATTGGCTGACATATGTGCAGTGTGATAGCCATCCGGAAGTGCTGGAATCAGGTTGCATTTTAATGACCAGGAAGCACTGAAGGAGGCTGTCTCACAACATGAATACCCTTGGTACAGATGATCATGGTTAGTGATAATTAATCCCTCCTCTTTAGCCTTTATATGCCCAAATCTGTCTTAGTGTGTTTGTACCTCCTGACGAAGCCTACGTGGCGAAACACGTGTTGAGGTCGAAGCAGTGGGGGAACTGTGTCACCATTTTTCAGCAGCAACATGGGTAGGTAACATGGTATCTGTATTAGGGTGGGACTAGTGACTTACAGTTATTGTTATATGCCATCTTTATGAGTAGTATTGCACCGTCCAATTATACCCTACAGCATCCATTGCTTGGACGCTGTGAATAACTGCTAGGTAGTTGTTCAACACTAGGGGACAGCAATTGCACCCGCAACTACTCCAATGTTCACAGCTTCTGTTTATTGTCTGTTACCTGCTGTATATGGTCACATTATCCCCCATTGTGATTCTCCACATTGCAGAGCCCTTTTGTGGCCCAGTCTCCATGTTCTGTCCCTTTTGAGTCTCACCTGTAATGTTCATGTGATTTATAACAAATAAAATGAGATTTTTTTACCTTGTTAAATCCTTGCTCTTTTTTTGTAGAAATAGGGCTACACAACGACAATAAGTTGCACGACACATAGGCCATAAATACATAGATGTCGCACCAATGTCGCGCGGCAATTTTTATAATGATAGTCTATGGTGTTGCACTGCGACATGTGACATGCTGCGACTTCGACTCGACAGTTGCAGGAAAAACCATCTTGGATGGATTTTTTTGTGACTGTCGTGTCGCAGTCGCAGCACATCACATGTTGCAGTGCGACACAGCCTATCATTATAAAAATTGTTGAGACAAAATGTCACGCGACACATGTCGTCGTGTAGCCCTAGCATTAAAGGGCAGGGCACTGTGGAGGTCACTGTTAAGGGGGCGAGCCCCTGAGGAGGTTACTGTCAAGGTATTGGGGTGCTGTGAAACTCACTTTTAAAGGGGCGGGCTGCTGTGAAGGTCAAATTTAAGGGGATGGGCTGCTGTGGAGGTCCCATTTTAAAGTGGCAGGGCACTGTGGGGGGTCAGTGTTAAGGGGTGGGGGACAGTGGAGTTCACTCTTAAAGGAGCGGGGTGCTGTAGAGGTCACTGTTATGGGAGATACTGTCGATATCTTTTAACGACACAGAAACATTAAATGAAATAGATAAAATATACCTGTGCAAAGCCGGGTCCTTCTGCTAGTCCTTACTAAAAGATGTTAGTCTGTGATTCCTATGGATAAGGAACAACTTAAAGCGGTAGGATATCAAAAGATTGTGCCATAGTGTCCAGTAGATGGAGGTCACACATCTGGGGCCAGGCTCGGACTGGCCACAGGGGAACAGGTGAATCCCCCGGTGGACCCCTGAATAAGTTGGGCCCCTAGTCCCTCACCTCTTTTACAAGTGGCACATGGCACAGTAGACTGACAACACTAACTATAGATAGGCAGCATAGGGCATCTCAATCAGCCTATGTTGATATGAAAACCTGGGCACATTATGCAATGATCAGGACCGTGGTACGGTTAGGCGGACGCCAACATATGCAGTGGGTCCGGATATGTGTATAATAATCTATAGTTTCTTCATGACGCCAATTGCAGCGTGCGCAGGGTACAGTCTCAGGGCCCTTTAAGGTGTTGCAACTCACGTACTAGGTAAGGAATGCCAGAGTGGGGTAATGTCTCTGTGTAGTGTCAACGGTGTCTCCTACCTGGGTACGGCTGGACTCCTGGATCCTGGCTCATTTGCAATAAATAAGTGTTGCTAGTAGGAGTAATGAAGGATTTTAGTAGTAGTAAATGAGATCCAGACTTGTAATATAATCCAACTTGTCTTTACTGAATGCAGCTTGAATCCATACGAGATACAGCATTAGTCTCTTAGGTCCCAGCAGGTATTTGGCAATGTATGGCAGGGATCAATATCTCTTCTGCTCCTATACTATGTGCCTGGAGAATATGGCAGGAATCTGTCTTCTGCTCTATCTATCTTCTGCTTGGTATGGGATGGACTAGCTGAGGAGGAATTTGGCTTCTCCTGGTCTCTGGATAGTTACTCACAGTTCTGCTCACAGGGAATGGCTCATCCTGGAGATCTGGAGGTGCTGCTTGCTTGTCACCAATCGAGGCTGAAGGCTCAGGCTGGGTATTAAGATCTGTGACCTTGGCCGAGGCACGATCCTGGGTTGGGATCCCTATTTCTGGGAGCTCCTACCAGCACAGCTTTCCCCTAGCAGGGGTAGCTGGCACACTAACTGAACTTCCTTCCCCACCCATGAGGCAGGATGTGAGAACATTCCACACCTCCTCAAAGAGGGGGGAGCTAAACTGGAATTGACTATTCCAGTTTAGAAATGCTAAACTGTTGCTAAGGTCCTGCTAACATTGCTGCCACCTGCTGGTGTACATGAAAATTACAGCAAAATACATATAACAGGCTTAGAATAAACGCACATAATTGAGGATGTGATATTAAATTATACCAGATGACAAGATAAATACACTTAACATGTTGTAGCGGGGTAAAAGTGTTTAGTAACATAACTCTGGGATGTTACAATTATTTAACAAAGTACCCAGTTTATAGACAAATTGGGTGGCTGAGATGACTTTTAGGTATAGAGTCAGCCTAGCCATGTCCTTTCTTTCCAGGGACCTGCCCTCTCAAAGTCACTGCAAGGGCCCCTATAATCATATTGCAGCATCTTGCTGCTGCTTCTGCCACTGTATAGGTGGTTAGTATTCGCATGTAGTTTTATAGTGGGCCCCTAAAATGAATTTTACTGGTGGGCCCCAGGCACCCCAGTCCAACATTGTCTGGGGCCTACTCCTATCTCAAGAATAGGATGGACAGCACACCGTGCATGTGCCTCTTATAGTATTCACTGCTATGATTCTTCCAAAAATAGCCTATTGATATGCCATAAACAGTGGCGTACCGCCAATGGCGGCAGACCACACGATCGCTATGGGGACAATGAGGTTGGGGGGCCCGGCAGGGCTGAATGGCCCCGTCCCCTCACTTTCTAGTCTTACGGCTTACAAGCTGGTTTACACAGCAGCAGAGTAAGGGAGCATCAGTGGCGTACTAAGGGGGGGGCACACTGGCGGATCCAGGGGTGGCAACGGGGCAATTACCCCCCCGAGCTGCTCAGATGTCTGGGGGCGGCGGCGGGGCACAGGGAGATGAACGCTTCCATTGTGGAAGCGTTCATCTCCATAGTCATCTGTATCACCGTCCTCAGGACAGCGATACAGATGACTGTGCTGAGGCAGGAGAGGGAGAGGTCTGTCCCTTTCCCTTCCTCTGATAGGCTGCAGGCACTAGGCCGGCAGCCTATCAGAGGCCGACGCAGGCGGCGTGATGACGTCATTGCGCCGCCTGAGCCGTACAGCGCGGGACACAGGCCAGAAGAGGCCTGCATCGCTGCCAAGGAGGTAAGTATAAGTGTTTATTTTTTTGGTGTACAATACTGGTGGCTACTGGCACATAATGGGGGTCTCTGGCTACTGGCACATAATGGGGGTCTCTGGCTACTGGCACATAATGGGGGTCTCTGGCCACTGGAACATAATGGGGGTCTATGGCTACTGGCACATAATGGGGGGGCTGTCATTACTGGCACATAATGGGGGGGCTGTCATTACTGGCACATAATGGAGGGGGCTGTCATTACTGGCACATAATGGAGGGCTGTCATTACTGGCCCATGATGGGGGGCTGTCATTACTGGCCCATAATGGGGGCTGTCATTACTGGCACAAGGGGGGGCTGTCATTACTGGCACATGATGGTGGGCTATTATTACTGGCACATGATGGGGGGGGCTGTTATTACTGGCACATGATGGGGGGGGGCTGTTATTACTGGCACATGATGCGGGGCTGTTATTACTGGCACATTATTGGGGGCACTATAGGGGCATCTACTAGGCCACAAAGAAGGGGTGTTTTATATGGGGGGCTCTGTACAGTAGAATTTTATACTGGGACACATTATGGTGGGTACTATGAGGAAGGGGGGAGAGGAGTACTATGCGGTCATCTACGGGGGGCACTAAGAAGGGGTATTTTATACTTGCAAATTATGGGGGACACTGAGGGCATCTACTGGGGCATTTTATACTGGTACATTATGGGGGGCACTAGGAGGAAGGGGGGAGAGGAGTACTATGGAGGCATTTACTGGGGGCACTATATAGGGGCATTTTATACTGGCACATTATGGGGGCACTATGGGGACATTAGCTCAACTGGGGGCATTACAAGGGGGTATTTTTTGCACTGTCACATTATAAGGAGAATTATTTCTACTGGGGGGCATTATGGTGGGCTTTATTACTCCCACATGGTATGACCCCCTAGTAGCAGCACCATCCTCTACTTGCTCTGCTATTCCTCTGCCCCTTCTCCAAATCCTTATTATGAAATCTTTCTCGATAGGATAAAACACAACATTAGCTCTGCCGAGCCCCCCAGCCAAAGTGTTGAAGTGGTGTCTGAGATCCCCAAGGGCCAAGACAAGTAATTGTAAGTTTTCATGTGAAATATGTTTATGTTATACACATATAGCCTACACTGTGCCACACAATATACAGTATACCGCTACACTGTGTAATCTGTTCTATAAGCACCATTGTTTTGTGGCGGTGGACAGAAAATAATCTGGAAGTGCCCCTTCCGAGACCAGGCTCTGGATCCGCCACTGGGGGGGCGTAGGGGGCGGTCCGTCCCAGGTGCCGGCTCTCAGGGGGATGCCAGAAGCAATAAGCGCTTCCATCAATGCAGATGGAAGCCCTCATTGCTGGAGCGCTGGGAGCTGGGTCCTGTCACTCACCACTCAGCTCCCCGTGCTCCTCCCAAACTTACTATGGAGGTGGCACATAGGACTTTATTACTATGGAGCGGGCACATAGGACTTTATTACTATGGAGCGGGCACAAAGGACTTTATTACTATGGAGGGGGCACAGAGGACTTTATTACTATGGAGGGGCACAGAGGGCATTAGTACTATAGATGAGGCACAGAGGGCATTATGCAACGTGCCGGTCAGCAGGGGAGAACACGTGAGGTTCACGGTGGGCCGACTGGTGCAAAAGTTCATCGGGTACTCACGGTTAGCAGATGCCTCCCTGGCCAGCAGTGCAGTGAAGGGGAGAACAGCACTAGATTCTCCAGGGCACACTCTATTACAGGGGACACCGGCCAGGTGCTGATTGAGGTGCCATTGATGGTGATTGGGTTTCTGAGTGCTTGTGCGGCTGGGTCCTTGGATTAAGTAATGTTGTGACGCCAGCACCTTGATGGTGCAAAATGGTGAGAGTGGTGGTAGTATGAAGATAGAAGAATGAGGCAGGGTTTGAATCCAACTCAGAACTTTACTGTAAACAGGATCTTGATAACAATTTGCATCCAGTTATAAAACAGTCTCTTATGAACATGCAGGTTGGATGTGTTAAATCCCAGTATCAGGCTGTACATGTAGTTATGTTTCAGGCTATCGTAGGTAGTTGTGTACTCACTGATATTCAGCTCTTTGCCTTGCTTCAGTCTCAGTAGAGGTAGTTCAAGTTTTTATCTTCTACACAAAAGTGATGCAACAGATATATTATCTGTCCTTAAAATAACGGTGAGGCTGCTGGAAGCTAATAAATCCTTCACCTTATTACAAAGGTGCCTAGAATAATGGCTATTGTCCTTCCTTTGTCTTTCCACAATAAACTCCACAAAGAGTAGACGGTAGAATACAGACTTCACCTCTGCCTATTTTCCTGGCACGTTTGTTCACCTAAGCAGCTCCCAATAAAGGGATTTTTTGTACAGGACATGCTGCCTCCATCTTCATTCATTGGACTATTTTCCTGGCTTGACACAGATATAAATTGGCTTCTCTGGGCCGTAGAGCCCAAGAGAGAGCTGAGAGGAGAGGGGTCCTCTCCTTCCCCCTTGCTCCTCACTCCATCTCCTTCTTCCTCTACACACTAACTCCAACCCCCTAACTGGGCCTGAACTGTGCTATATATACTGTGGTGCTATCCCCATCTACTGTGGTGCTATCCCCATCCCCATTATGTGTATTTAATTCACATAAGAATTAAATACAGCATGATACAACATATGACAAAACAAGCTTTTGCAGTGCCCATGTACACTAGTGGGACGCTGCAATTACTAATGTGAAGGGGGCACAATGGGCATTTCTACTATGGAGGGGGCACAGAGCCAGAGAGCATTACTACAATGAAGCGGCACAGAGGGCATTATTACTGTGATGGGGGCACAGTTAGCATTATTATTGTGAAGGGGCAGAACGTGGATTTCTACTATGGAGGGGGCACAGAGGGCATTACTAGCACAGTGGGCATTACTACTAATAAGGGGGCACAATGGGCATTATTACTATAAAGGGGAAACAATGGGTATTATTACTATTAAGGGGGCACAATGGGGATTTTTACTCTGAAAGAGGCACAATGGGGATATTTACTGTGAAGGGGGCACAATGGGGATTATTACTGTGAAGGAGGCACAAAGAGGGCATTACAACTGTGAAAGGGGCACAGAGAGGGCATAACTACTGTGAGGGAGCACAATGTTGGCATAACTACTCTGAGGGGGCACACATCTGTACAAAACTACTGTGAAGGGTGTACAATGAGGGCAGTACTACTGTGAGGGGGTACATATTTTTTTAAGTATTGGGCTACACTGTCAGACGGAGGTAATCTTCCTCACCTGGCAGTGCTGGCTGGTTTTTATGCCTGGCAAAACCCAGCCTGGAACATGGGGAGTAGTCACCCACCCAGCACTTTGACTACTCCCAGTAAGAGCCGTCCCGGATCAGCTATTACAGCCATAAGTATCAAGGTGTCAAACAGCAAATGCTGCTGACACATAAAAGCCGGCTCTTACTCCACCGAGGCCAGGAACCACGGTGACACGTACCTATCATCCACGATGATTCCTTGTACCTTCTTACAATATATACATATATATATATATTTATATACAGTGTGTGTGTGTGTATATATATATATATATATATATATATATATATAAACAAAAAAGTAGGAGCACACTACTAAATGTACTAAGACTGGGTGAACAGGTTAATGTGTGAACAGGGTCAAATACATGACGCCAATACTTACTATTAAGCAGGGAAGAAGCTCTTAGCGCATATAATTGATCAAATATATGTCGGGCCTATCTACCAGACGTCAAGGTAGCTTCTTATCAGATGGGACCTACTCTAACACGGAGTGTCCAGCTCCATTGTTACTCTGATTAAGCATAGAAATAAATCAACAACAGAATGGCTTAAACAGAAGAAAATACGCCTTCTGGAGTGGCCCAGTCAGAGTCCTAACCTCAACCCGATTGAGATGCTGTGGCATGACCTCAAGAAAGCGATTCACACCAGACATCCCAAGAATATTGCTGACTTGAAACAGTTCTGTAAAGTGGAATGGTCAAGAATTACTCCTGACCGTTGTGATCTGCAACTAGAGAAAACGATTGGTTGAAGTTATTGCTGCCAAAGGAGGTTCAACCAGTTCTTAAATCCAAGGGTTCACATACTTTTTCCACCTGCACTGTGAATGTTTACATGGGGTGTTCAATAAAAACATGGTAACATTTAATTATTTGTGTGTTATTAGTTTAAGCAGACTGTGATTGTCTATTGTGACTTAGATGAAGATCAGATCACATTTTATGACCAATTTGTGCAGAAATCCATATCATTCCAAAGGGTTCACATACTTTTTCTTGCAACTGTATATAGTGTGTGTGTGTGTAATATATTTTTTTTTATTTTTTTTTTATTTTTTTTTAAATACTGTGTGTATATATATATATATATATATATATATATACACACACTGCTCAAAAAAATAAAGGGAACACAAAAATAACACATCCTAGATCTAAGTTAATTAAATATTCTTCTGAAATACTTTGTTCTTTACATAGTTGAATGTGCTGACAACAAAATCACACAAAAATAAAAAAATGGAAATCAAATTTTTCAACCCATGGAGGTCTGGATTTGGAGTCACACTCAACATTAAAGTGGAAAAACACACTACAGGCTGATCCAACTTTGATGTAATGTCCTTAAAACAAGTCAAAATGAGGCTCAGTAGTGTGTGTGGCCTCCACGTGCCTGTATGACCTCCCTACAACGCTTGTGCATGCTCCTGATGAGGTGGCAGACGGTCTCCTGAGGGATCTCCTCCCAGACCTGGACTAAAGCATCTGCCAACTCCTGGACAGTCTGTGGAGCAACGTGACGTTGGTTGATAGAGCGAGACATGATGTCCCAGATGTGCTCAATTAGATTCAGGTCTGGGGAACGGGCGGGCCAGTCCATACCATCAATGCTTTCGTCTTGCAGGAACTGCTGACACACTCCAGCCACATGAGGTCTAGCATTGTCTTGCATTAGGAGGAACCCAGGGCCAACCGCACCAGCATATGGTCTCACAAGGGGTCTGAGGATCTCATCTCGGTAACTAATGGCAGTCAGGCTACCTCTGGCGAGCACATGGAGGGCTGTGCGGCCCTCCAAAGAAATGCCACCCCACACCATTACTGACCCAATGCCAAACCGGTCATGCTGGAGGATGTTGCAGGCAGCAGAACATTCTCCACGGAGTCTCCAGACTCTGTCACGTCTGTCACATGTGCTCAGTGTGAACCTGCTTTCAAGTGGCGAATTTTCCATCTTGGTGTTCTCTGGCAAATGCCAAACGTCCTGCACGGTGTTAGGCTGTAAGCGTCGGGCCCTCATATCACCCTCATGGAGTCTGTTTCTGACCTTTTGAGCAGACACATGCACATTTGTGGCCTGCTGGAGGTCATTTTGCAGGGCTCTGGCAGTGCTCCTCCTGTTCCTCCTTGCACAAAGGCGGAGGTAGCGGTCCTGCTGCTGGGTTGTTGCCCTCCTACGGCCTCCTCCACATCTCCTGATGTACTGGCCTGTCTCCTGGTAGCGCCTCCATGCTCTGGACGTTACGCTGACAGACACAGCAAACCTTCTTGCCACAGCTCGCATTGATGTGCCATCCTGGATAAGCTGCACTACCTGAGCCACTTGTGTGGGTTGTAGACTCCGTCTCATGCTACCACTAGAGTGAAAGCACCGCCAGCATTCAAAAGTGACCAAAACATCAGCCAGGAAGCATAGGAACTGAGAAGTGGTCTGTGGTCACCACCTGCAGAACCATTTCTTTATTGGGGGTGTCTTGCTAATTGCCTATAATTTCCACCTGTTGTCTATCCCATTTGCACAACAGCATGTGAAATTGATTGTCACTCAGTGTTGCTTCCTAAGTAGACAGTTTGATTTCACAGAAGTGTGATTGACTTGGAGTTACATTGTGTTGTTTAAGTGTTCCCTTTATTTTTTTGAGCAGTGTGTGTATATATATATATATATATATATATATATATATATATATATACACATATTGTGGGGATTAGCTCTGGTAGACAGGCTAGCATATGCAGTATAGAGGCAACCACAAAGTCTTTAACTTAAACAGTTCAGTGTTTTATTCACACATAAGGAAAAACAAAAAGTGACATTTTGCAGTCTAGGTGTTTGTTCACATCATGAAAAGTCCACAGAACAAAAACCTTCACCTGGTTTGCAGTTTCTCCACCTGTGGCTTTAGGGGCCTGCTTCTCAGCTTGCGGCTCTTTTTCACGGCACAAGTTTTCAGATCCCAAAACACACAGGGACTGACAGCGCTCCACTGTAAGAGAGGAGTAATCCACACACAGCTGAGACTGCTGGCTGGGTTTTATATAAGCCAATAAAGACCCGGCCTGGAGCGTGGAGAGAAGCCACCCACCCAGCACTTTGGCTACTCCCAGTAAGAGCCGGCCCGGATCAGCTTACAGCGATACTAAAATAGCAACGTGTCAACCAGCACTAGCTGCCGCTGACACTAGAAAATACCGGCTCTTACTTCACCGAGGCCAAGAACCTCGGTGACACATACCTTCCGTCAACGACGGACCCTTGCGCCTTCCTACAATATACACACTGTGGTAATGTGAACAGTGCTGGAAGGTGTGTTGTCCCACTTCAGGTACCTCAGATGGGTGAGACAGATAAAATCCAGAGAGTGGCAGTAGTCTCAGCAAAGCATAGTTTGCTGAGACATTTTTGTATACATTTTCTGGGCTGGATTTTACTTGGACTGGTGGCTAGGCTTGGTAGAGGGAGTTGCCAGTCCACACCCTTCCAGTATGGGTTTTCCTTTCTACCTGAGGTGATTGCAGGTGAGGCCTGCTGTAATCAGGCTGGCATAAAGCGCCTCAGAGTAGGTCTGTCTGGGGAGAGATACACTGTGAGATACAGAGACCCAGAGCAGAGGCTCTGTGCGTGGTCTCAGCTCGCCAGGCTGAGAGACCCCGGGGCACTGTGACAGCCCGAAGTTTGGGGAACGCCGTGATGCCGGGATTTAAGGGTCACAAGGCCGGAGTTGGGAGGACTGTTGGGCCACACTTCCCCATACAGGTATGGGACTGATTACAGGGGAACTACGGGCTGAGAAAAAGCCGCATATGGGTTCCGTGTGTGAACAGGGTTCTGTAGCTGAGTCAGGGCCACGTTAACAGGTGTAGGCAGGTATTTGTTTTGATGTATGTGGGAACCTCACCACCCCAGTGATTATTAACTGGACTGTTCCGTGTATGAAAAATGTCCCAATAAATGCAATGTTTTACCCCGAAAGTACAGCGATCCCTTACAACACACACATACACATTTGTCTATGGGGGACATTCTGTGTCTGTAAGAGGGTTGCTGCTATTAGAGCCATACAGCAAATCTCCTCCCCCATGCCTATTTATATATACTGTATATATAAATATGCATACACTTGTACAATAATTGTACTTTATATTTGGGTGAGGGGCCCATTTCTGAGATTCGGATTTGCTATGGGGACCCTAGATTTCTATGTACGCCCCTGGCCATAAATATCCTAATGGGACAAATCTTCAAAATCCTATCGATCACTGCACTAAGTGGACTCTTAGATGGGTCTACTCTGCTGACTCGGCTCAGTGTTCATTTGATGCAGTCACTTCTGAGTCTCTGGGGCATCTTAGAAGGTCCAAAAATATTTAAATTCCAATGTTTTGCATACTGATATTCTAGCACCTTTAGGGGCATTGGTCAGCAGATTTTTACCTATGACACTGGCTGACCTGTTGCATGTGTGCTTAGCAACTGAAGGCATCTGTGTTGGTCCCATGTTCATATGTGTCCGCACTGCTGAGAAGAATGATATTTTAATATATACAAATGACCCTCTAGGAGCAACAGGGGCGTTGCTATTACACCTAGAGGATCAGCCCTTTCTGCAACTGCTGCCCCCTCTCCAGTTTGATTGACAGGGTCGAGTGTGATGACACTTTTACTGCCTGGTTCTGTCAATCAAGTTGGAGAGGATGCAGCAGAGCAGAGCAGAGCCTCTAGGTGTAACTGCAGTAAAATTCTTGTTTATGCTACACCTATTAAGTATTAGAACCCAAATTAAGGTCTTAGGCCTCATGTCAGCAGCTGCAGAGGTAGTTTCTTGTGCCACTTACGTTCCCCACTGAGAGAGATCCTGGTCCTGTGGAATCGCAATCTGAAAGGGTTGACCAGAAGGCTCACCCTATAATTTCAAACTTGCCAGAAGGTGGAAATATCTCAGAAGAAGTCCTTGGTTCAGCCTCACTGGTTGACTATAGATACATCTCAACATGGTTGGGGAGCATACATGGAGGAGAATAAAGTCTGGGGTCACTGGAGTCCCCTCAAAACCTCAAGGAACTCAGAGCTATATGATATGCTTAGTTTCAGTTCGCTCTGCAGATCCAGGGGAAATCATTCCATGTAAAAACATGAAATCAGTGCTACGCCAAGCAGGGTAGAAGTGGGGTTACCAGATTTTGATCTCATAGTGATCATTGATTTTGATCTCATAGTGGTCATTGATTCATTGCCAACATTCCGTTCCCTTCATCAGGAGCCAATCCCTTGGTAGTGGATTTCCTGTCTATACCTTGGATGTTAAGGCTGACATATATTTTCCTTCATGGTTCCCTTGATACCCAAGAAATTCATGAAAATCAGCAAAACAAAGTCATAGTACTAGACATCATACCATGCTGGACAAAGAGGTTATAGTTTTTCCAACTACTTCACGTGACTTCTTCCACTGTAGAACTTGTTGGCAAAGAGAACTCAACCTTGGATGTTGAACAGCCCCTCTGACAGGTCTGAATCTATCAAGAAGGCTTACATAAGGACCAAATGAATGTTTTCAGTTTGGTGTTTTACTCAGTTGCATTGAAGCAACAAGGGACAGAGTCCCCTTAAGTAGATGGTGTTGGTGATACCCAGGTGTAGGAATGCCAGAGTGGTGTAAGGGTAGCCTACAATGTCCCTTTAGATGTGGCTGTGCACGTGTCACAGTGCTCCAACCTGGATATCCTGGAACCCCAGGCGTTGTCGTCCGCAGCAAAGTAAATAGGGTGAATAGTTGAGGGATTTATAGAATGAATTGAGTCCAGACCTTGTATATAGTTGATAACCGCTTTACTGGAATAAACTTTCATCAGGGAAACAATCTTCCAACTTTGTCTTGGTCACCAGCAGGTTTCAGCATAAACTGGCAGGCAATAACAATCTTGGCTCTGCTATGCTGACAGGCTTAAATAGGAATCTTTTCCTTTGGCTGTATGCTGCCACTACTCTCTGTAGTCTGTCTCTAGATTATGTACTGGGGCACTTTTCCTTTGCTGTATGAGGCTTCAAGCTGTGTCCTCTATATCCAGCAGAGCTGAAGATGTTCTGCTGGCTTACTTTGCTTAGATTGGGTAAGCTAGGACTTTCCCCTAGAAGGGGGTAAGCTGAACTGACCTCTAACCAACTAGTCTGTTCCCTTTCTTAGCGAGGGTCAGAATGCAAAGCCGGTTTTACTCTCTTCTGACAATAGCACTGCTAAGTCTGCTGCCACCTCTGGTGACCCAGGTACATTACATGAACACCACAGTTTCAAACATAGGAAATGCACAATATGGAGGACCTGGACAAAATACATAGGATGACACCGCACCAGCATACACAGATAGGAGCAGGACATAGGAGTGGTAATGCCACTCGGGGGCGTTACATTTTCCCTTACTGCAAGGCAAGCCGTCCTCGGCTTGTGCTTAGGAGGTGCTCCAAGGGTACCCAAGGAAGACTAGAGTGCTGCATGAGACTATTTTTCTATTACTAACGGCTATAGCAACAGCTACCACTAGGTCTCTGCGCGTATAAGTAGGGAGTCTAGTCACAGTTTTCCCTCTCGGTATAAACCAGAGAACCGAAATGTCTGCACCAAGTGATCACTCCTGGCTTCCTTTTGAGTTTTCTTGCCATGAATACCAAAGAAAGCATGGGGGGGGAGGGGGGGGTTCTTTACTCTGTAATCCCACCACAATGCAATGAAAGTCCGCAACTAGAAGGGTGGCTTCATACTGTATTCCCTTCCTACCACCAAGGTTGTATAATGCTTTATGCTTTGTCACCTTGATGTCTGAACTGGTAGCTAAACATTTATGTCCACAAGACGGGGCCCGTTGCCTTAGGACACACTAAACTAGGAGGAGGAGCCGGCTCTTTCTCAAAACTCCCACGAGGGTTAAGTACTCCCTCTAAACACACATTTTTAGTAGCGGGTTACCCTTGACTTTATTAGACCTGCTTGTAACGTATGTTAACGTCCTCAGAGGTAGTCCACATGAGCTAGAAAGTAAGGCGCTAGCTATCTGGCTAACTATATTGAGTCCATAGTCCATATAAAGTGCATAGGATCACATTGTTGTACCTGTAAAAGAGTACATACAAAGGGTTAAGGTGCATAAACGTTGCATAACATTTTAGAACATTAATGCAAAAACAGTGCAAGGATGTGACAGTAGGATCACAAAGAGCTCAGGTATATATTTGAGCCTATTCTTTGGGTGCTTGGCTTGTAACGTTGCAAAACTGGAACATATAATGCAAAAGTCATTTGTAATCCAAAGGAAATAATCAATTGTAATCAAAATGAGGCATGGTGCCAATGCGCACAACCTGGAGTTAGTTTTTGGCTGATAGTTGGAGTTTATGAAGTCCAGGCACAAAAGGGGAGGATGAAAAAAATAAAAAATTATATATATATATATATATATATATATATATATATATATATATATAAAAATAGAAAATAAATCAGCAGCACTCTGTTGGATGCCGGGTGCAATCCCACAGTTGCTCTTGGATAGGAGCCGTTCAATAGAAATAGAAAAAATATGGCAGCACTCCGGTCTTGTGAAGAAATTCAGTGACGTTTATTCACACTTATTTGAATAAACGTCACTGAATTTCTTCACAAGACCGGAGTGCTGCCATATTTTTTATATATATATATATATATATATATATATATATATATATACACACACACACACAGTTGTGTTCCAAATTATTCAACCCCCAATGCTGTAAAGGGTTTTAGGGAATTTAGTGTACATTTGTAATTGTGTTCAGAATGAAATCTTACAGGGACTTTTTAAAGAACCAAATGCAACTAAAATGACATTAATTGTTTTTGTAATACAGTATTAAATGTTTTTTTTTGTGATTTCTTCATTGACACAATTATTCAACCCCTTAAAGACTACCACTCTTAAGAACAGAGGTTCATTCAAGTGTTTTCGATCAGGTATTGAAAACACCTGTGGATGTCAAGGAGCAGCAATCAAGCATAATAAGCACCAATTAGGCAGATTTAAAAGGACTGTGATACTCAGCTCCTTCTAGACATTTACTGGTGTGTTTACAAACATGGTGAAGTCAAGAGAATGGTCCAGGAAGACAAGAGAAGAGGTGATTTCTCTTCACAGGAAGGGCAATGGCTATAAGAAGATTGCAAAGATGTTAAACATACCAAGAGACACCATAGGAAGCATCATTCGCAAATTCAAGGCAAAGGGCACTGTTGAAACGCTACCTGTTCGTGGCAGAAAGAAGATGCTGACTTTGACTGCTGTGCGCTACCTGAAGCGCAAAGTGGAGAAAAGTCCCCGTGTGACTGCTGAGGAACTGAAAAAAGATTTGTCAGATGTGGGTACTGAAGTTTCAGCTCAGACAATAAGGCGCGCACACTGCGTAATGAAGGCCTCCATGCCAGAACTCCCAGGCGCACCCCCTTGCTGTCTCCAAAGAATAAGAAGAGTCGACTGCAGTATGCCAAAAGTCATGTGGACAAACCACAAAAGTTTTGGGATAGTGTTCTGTGGACTGATGAAACAAAATTAGAACTGTTTGGGCCCATGGATCAACGCTATGTTTGGAGGAGGAAGAACAAGGCCTATGAAGAAAAGAACACCTTGCCTACTGTGAAGTATGGTGGGGGGTCAATCATGCTTTGGGGCTGTTTTGCTTCTACAGGTACAGGGAAGCTTCAGCGTGTGCAAGGTACCATGAATTCTCTTCAGTACCAGGAGATATTGGATGAAAATGTGATGCAGTCCCTCACAAACCTGAGGCTTGGGAGACGTTGGACCTTTCAACAGGACAATGATCCCAAGCATACCTCCAAGTCCACTAGAGCATGGTTGCAGATTAAAGGCTGGAACATTTTGAAGTGGCCATCGCAGTCACCAGACTTAAATCCGATTGAGAACATCTGGTGGGACTTAAAGAAAGCAGTTGCAGCGCGCAAGCCTAAGAATGTGACTGAACTGGAGGCTTTTGCCCATGAAGAATGGGCGAAGATACCCGTAGATCACTGCAAGACACTTGTGTCAAGCTATGCTTCACGTTTAAAAGCTGTTCTAGCTGGAAAAGGATGTTGTACTAAGTACTAAGATTGAATGTCACTTGGGGGTTGAATAAAACTGATAATGATGTGAGCACAGAAAAGACATTTGTGGTTATTTCATTATAAATGTTATGTTATATTTGTCTGACTTACAACTGCCTCTTTGATTTAATTGTAAACAAGATGACTGAAATGATCAAAATCAATGTCAAACTGGCCAAAACACTCAACTTCAGTCTGGGTTGAATAATTTTGAAAACAACTGTGTGTATATATATATATATATATATATATATATATATATATATATATAAAAAAACACAAAACAGAGGGCAAGGTTTCTCACTAGTCAAAATGTGTCCATGGCTTGGCTTCTATTGTCTCTATAGCTAAATATTCATCTTAAAGAATTCCCGATAACGGGCAGGTGGATTACCTTTGTTGGTCCGTTGGGATCTCCGCAAGGACAGTTACGAGTCTCCGGGAGTGGAGGAAGAGTCTGGGACTTGTGCAGGAGGATCAGCTGTCTGACTTGGTTCTGTAGACATAGTAATCTCGGAAACTGGCATCAGGACTCGAATTTGAGGCTGGAGAAACCACTGAAGGGGGTCAAGTATGGACGGCAACTCTGTTAGAGTCTCGGTTTCTGGAGACAATGGTAGCTCAGGTGACTTATCCACTTCTCTTGGCTGCTCTTGGACAGGTTCCTGCAGGCATTTCTTGAGCCGGTTGCGGTGTACTCGCTGAGTACCTTTATCTCCTCTCTGGATCTCATAGACTTCCGATGAGGGGACAGCCACTACTGTATATGGCCCGCGTTCTGGATTGCTTACAGCCATTGCTTACTGGGTGATTGTTTCTGAGCCACACCTGGTCTCATGGTTGTAATGGCTCCGCTCCGCATGAGCATGCAGATCAAAGTCCTGTTTTTGTTTTTGCTGCTCCTGATGAAGGGACGTGCCTGTCCCGAAACGCGTTGAGCCGGATTTTCATACTACAATAAAGACAACTGAACAGAAGCCCCTTTGTGATTGGCTGCCTTCATGTTGTAACATCCTAGAAGTGATCCAGGCTGGGGGGGGGGGGGGGGGGGGTGTTAGGTTTACAGGTGTATTATGCTTATCCTGATAAACCACCCCCCTCGTGAAGTGAGTAAAAGTATATGGTACTTTAGTATTTTATTTGATACATGTATCTTTTTATACACGCTTTTACCCATACAAGGGTAAAAGCGTGTATAAAAAGATACATGTATCAAATAAAATACTAAAGTATCATATACTTTTACTCACTTCACGAGGGGGGTGGTTTATCAGGATAAGCATAATACAGTCTTTAGAAAGGTTATTTTCCCCAGAAGTACTCACTCAGACCTCTGGACATTGCTTCTCAGGATCCAGGGAAGAAAGAACTGCCTTTTCCCTTTTACAAAAAGGCCACGCTTCACTTCCTGTTTGTTCTCCCGGGAACTTGTACTGAGCACATTAGTTCTCTGTGGAGGCGGGCTCTTTGGTTCCCTCCCCTCTGCTAGGTGGATGTCTTTCTTTCACTACATGAGGTCCAAATCCAAGATGGCTTATTAACCCCTGTTTCGCCACAGTGCTGCAATCGCTGCAGATTCACACTCTCCAGCAGTGAGTAAATGCAATAAAGTCTCTTGTGGGGGGGTTTTACAGGCACTAAAGTAGATCCTCTGTAGTCCTTGCAGTATAGTGATTCTACCTGGATATCCTGGAACCCCAGGTGTTGTCGTCCGCAGCAAAGTAAATAGGTGAATAGTTGAGAGATTTGTAAAATTAATTGAGTCCAGACCTTGTATATAGTTGATAACCGCTTTACTGGAATAAACTTTCATCAGGGAAACAATCTTCCAACTTTGTCTTGGTCACCAGCAGGTTTTAGCATAAACTGGCAGGCAATAACAATCTTGGCTCAGCTATGCTGACAGGCTTAAATAGGAATTTTTTCCTTTGGCTGTATGCTGCCACTTCTCTCTGTAGTCTGTCTCTAGATTATGTACCAGGGCACTTTTCCTTTGCTGTATGAGGCTTCAAGCTGTGTCCTCTATATCCAGCAGAGCTGAAGATGTTCTGCTGGCTTATTTTACTTAGCTTGGGTAAGCTAGGACTTTTCCCTAGAAGGGGGTAAGCGGAACTGACCTCTAACCAACTAGTCTGCTCCCTTCCTTAGCGAGAGTCAGAATGCAAAGCAGGTTTTACTCTCTTCTAACAGTAGCACTGCTAAGTCTTCTGCCACCTCTGGTGAAGCAGGTACATTACATGAACACCACAGTTTCAAACATAGGAAATGCACAATATGGAGGACCTGGACAAAATACATAGGATGACACCACACCAGCATACACAGATAGGAGCAGGACATAGGAGTGGTAATGCCACTCGGGGGCGTTACACATCTTAGACTTAATGCAGGAAGGATTTAAATAAGATCTTTGTGTCTGGTACTTCACACTATTTGGAGGAAATTGATGAGGTGATGCGTCATGGTATACACCCTCAGGCCTTGGCTCCCTGGGAATCGGTGCAGTGGAAAGGTGGTTTGAAGAATCAGGCTAGATGTAACCGTATAAAAGTCTCTCTTTACTTAGTGCAGAATATTACGTGTGGCATATCCAGCAGTATTAAGGACAAAGTGCAGCTTCTGGCACCACATGAGGAGGTATGGTGGCTTGTTGTGTGGCAATTAAATGGCACTAGCAGGCACTTGTAGATATAGGTGTTCACTGTGAGATACAGATTTGATGTTTGACTGGCCTGGAAGAAGTCTAGGTGATGGGTGTCTGACCTGTAGGTGATGGGTGTCTGACCTGTAGTCCCTGCAGCTGCGATTTTGCTGATCACTGTGCTGTCTAGAAACACTGAAACTTTTTGGAAGCAGTGTTCTTGATTCTAATACTCTTCCTGGAGTGAAGGTCTCCCAGGAGAACTGGATATAGTTCTTTGGACTAGGAGCTCTGGTATGTACGTCCTATCTCCTGTCTGTCTGGACTCGAACTCCCTCTGCTGGCAGAAATTAGTAGTGATGAGCAGCAGGGGCAATATTAAAATTCGCGATAAATTCGCCAAATATTTGTGATTTCATGATAGTCATGATATTCTTTTCGATTGCGCTATTATGCACGCACGCACTATTACCTGTATAAGTGATGAAAATAATTGGCAGCAACTTTCAAAATAGTGAGGAAGAACTCCTGATCGTGGTAAGTAATTGTACATTACAGCACTGTTTTAGATTAAAATTCCATGCATGTCATAACAATAGCTTTATTTGCAGATAGAGTTTTTCAAAGTATTCTAGATCGCGCAAATCGCCACTATTGATTTGAATATTTTAGCGCAATACATACTTCACCTTTAATCAGGTCTAACAATATAATTCTGATTGTTGAACTTAGTATTGTGACATCACAGCACTATTTCTGTAGCATGTATGTATGGACAGCAGAGAAATCTCTCTCACATGCACATTGCACATTAACCCTTTCATGACCAAGGGTCATTGATGCCCCAGTGTCCAGGTCAAATTTTACAAATCTGACATGCGTCACTTTATGTGGTAATAGCTTTGGAACACTTATATTTGTCCAAGCCATTCTGAGATTGTTTTCTCGTGACACATTCTACTTCATGACAGTCATAAATTTGAGTCAATATATTTCACCTTTATTTATGAAAAAATCCCAAATTTACCCAAAATTTTAAAAATTAGCAAATTTCAAAATTTCAATTTCTCTGATTTTAAAACAGAAAGTGATTCCTCATAAAATATTTATTACTTAACATTCCCCATATGTATACTTTATGTTGGCATCATTTTGGAAATGTCATTTAATTTTTTTAGGACATTAGAAGGCTTAGAAGTTTAGAAGCAATTCTTAAAATTTTTAAGAAAATTTCCAAAATCCACTTTTTAAGGACCAGTTCAGGTCTGGTCACTTTGTGGGGCTTACATAGTGGATATCCCCATAAATGACCCCATTGTAGAAACTACACACCTCAAGTTACTCAAAACTGATTTTACAAACTTTGTTAACCCTTTAGGTGTTCCACAAGAATAAGGCTACGTCTACACGACGACATTTGTCGCGCAACATTTTGTTGCACCAATGTCACGCGTCAATTTTTATAATGGCAGTCTATGGTGTCGCACTGCAATATGCAACATGCTGCGACTGCAACGCAACAGTCGCAGAAAATCCATTCCAGATGGATTTTTCTGCGACTGTTGCGTCGCAGTCGCAGCATGTTGCATGTTGCAGTGCGATACTATAGACTGCCATTATAAAAATTGTCGCGCAACATTGGTGCAACAAAATGTTGTGCTACAAATGTTGCAGTGTAGTTGTGCCCTATCTGTCGCGCGACTTATTGTCGCGCGACAAATGTCATCGTGTAGACGTAGCCTCAAAGGAAAATGGAGATGAAATTTCAAAATTTCACTTTTTGGGCAGATTTTCCATTTTATTACATTTTTTTTTAACATATTCAGGGTTAACAGCCAAACAAAACTCAATATTTATTACCTTGATTCTGCGGTTTACAGAAACACCCCACATGTGGTCGTAAACTTATGTAAGGGCGCAGAAGAAAAGGAGCGCCGCATGGTTTTTGGAAGGTAGATTTTGATGGACTGGTTTTTAGATGCTATGTCCCATTTAAAGCCCCCCTGATGCACCCCTACAGTAGAAACTCCCAAAAAGTGACCCTATTTTGGAAACTGGGGGATAAGGTGCCAGATTTATTGGTACTATTTTGGGGTACATATGATTTTTAATTGCTCTATATTAAGTTTTTTGTGAGGCAAGGTAACCAAAAAATGGCTGTTTTGGCACCGTTTTGTTATTTTTTATATTTTACAAGATTTATCTGACAGGGTAGATCATGTGCTATTTTTATAGAGCAGGTTGTTACGGACGCAGTGATATCAAATATGTCTACTTTCTTTGTTTGTTTCAGTCTTAAATAATAAAGCATTTTTGAAAAAGAAATTATGTTTTTGTGTGTCCATTTTCTGAACGCCATATTTTTTTTTATTTTTCTGCCGATCGTCTTGTGCAGAGGCTCATTTTTTGCAGAAAGAGTTGAGGTTTTTATTGGTACAATTTTTGGGTACATAGGATTTTTTGATAATTCATTATTACACTTTATGACCAATAAATTGGCTGTTTTGGAACAGTTTTTATTTATTTATTTTTACAGCGTTCATCTGAGGGGTTAGGTCATGTGACAGTTTTATAGAGCAGATCTTTACGGACGTGGCGATACCTAATATGTCTACTTTTTCTTATTTATTTAAGTTTTACACAATAATAGCATTTTTGAAACTAAAAAAAATGATGTTTTAGTGTCTCCATAGTCTGAGAGCCATAACTTTTTCTTTGGGCGATTGTCTTAAATAGGGTGTCATTTTTTGTGGGATGAGGTGATGGTTTGATTGGTACTATCTTAGGGGGCATATGTCTTTTTGATTGCTTGATGTGATGTAAGGTGAAAAAAATAGCTTTTTGGCACTGTTTTTATTTTTTATTTTTTACAGTGTTCATCTGAGGGGTTAGGTCATGTGATATTTTTATCGAGCATGTTGTTACGGACGCGGCAATACCTAATATGTACCCTTTTTTTATTTCACTTTAACACAATAATAGCATATTTGAAATAAAAAAATGATATTTTAGTGTCTCCATGTCCTGAGAGCTATAGTTTTTTTTATTTTTTGAGCGATTTTCTTATGTAGGGTCTCATTTTTTGCGGGATGAGGTGATGGTTTTATTGGTACAATTTTTTGGGACATACGCCTTTTTGATCGCACGGTGTTGCACTTTTTGTGGTGTAAGGTGACAAAAATGGCTTTTTTGACACAGTTTTTATTTTTTATTTTTTATGGTGTTTATCGGACGGGGTCGATCATGTGATATATTTATAAAGACGGTCGTTTACGGACGCGGTGATACCTAATATGTGTATTTTTTTTTTCTTTTTCATTTTTTATAGGAAAAGACAATTTATTTATTTTTTATTACATTTTTTTTAATTTATTTTTACTTTTATTATTTTCATTTTTTTTTTTTTTAATCAAGTCCCACTTGGATCTTGAAGATCCAGTGGGGCTGATGGCTGTACTATACTTTGCAATGCTTTTGCATTGCAAAGTATAATAGTATCAAATGTCCTGTAGATGGCAACACCGGACGCCGGCCATGGCAACCATCGGGCGCTGCCATCACAGCGCGGCAGCCCCGATGGTTGAGAGAGAGAGCCCCCTCCCTCTATTAACCCCATGGATGCCGCTGCAGCGGCATCTAAGGGGTTACAGTAGAGTGTCAGCATACAGCTGACACTTGCTGCTGATGTTGGCAGCTCAGGAATGGAGCTGCCGACATCAAATAAAGCAGGAGGACCGCATCGGGGGCAGGGGGCACAGATGGGGGCAGCGCTGTAAAGGGGGGGGCACGGCCAGCAGGGGGGGCGCATTTGGGAGTAGGATGCATGCATGGGGCAGACCACATCAGGGGTACGATACATGGATGGGGGGGCGGGGACCGCATCAGGGGCAGGCGGAGGTAGGGCTCACAGGAGGGGTGGGGGGGGGTTGGAGGCGCACAGAAAGGGGGCACAGATCGGGGGGCTTCAGGACACATTATCTGATTTCAGGCTCTGATCTGCGCTCTGCACTTTTTCACTGCCGAGATCCGATTGGTTAGTCTGCACAGACTAACCAATCGGATCGATTGCTGGCAAGGGACCACTCTGATTGGTCCCTTGCCGGCATTACTGAACTGTATGCTGTCCGTGACAGCAGCAGGGCAGGGGCAGGAGCTTTAATCCAAGCGCTTTGCAGCGCTTGGATTAAAGAGCTGCCTGACGTCTATACACGTGCTAGCTGCACGGGGCATGTGTAATTAGCACATAGACGGATTGCAGTCGGGAAGGGGTTAATTTTCCTTCCACACACTATAACCTATACTATCTAACACTAACTATCTGGATTATACAGGGAGTGCAGAATTATTAGGCAAGTTGTATTTTTGAGGATTAATTTTATTATTGAACAACAACCATGTTCTCAATGAACCCAAAAAACTCATTAATATCAAAGCTGAATATTTTTGGAAGTAGTTTTTAGTTTGTTTTTAGTTTCAGCTATTTTAGGGGGATATCTGTGTATGCAGGTGACTATTACTGTGCATAATTATTAGGCAACTTAACAAAAAACAAATATATACCCATTTCAATTATTTATTTTTACCAGTGAAACCAATATAACATCTCAACATTCACAAATATACATTTCTGACATTCAAAAACAAAACAAAAACAAATCAGTGACCAATATAGCCACCTTTCTTTGCAAGGACACTCAAAAGCCTGCCATCCATGGATTCTGTCAGTGTTTTGATCTGTTCACCATCAACATTGCGTGCAGCAGCAACCACAGCCTCCCAGACACTGTTCAGAGAGGTGTACTGTTTTCCCTCCTTGTAAATCTCACATTTGATGATGGACCACAGGTTCTCAATGGGGTTCAGATCAGGTGAACAAGGAGGCCATGTCATTAGATTTTCTTCTTTTATACCCTTTTTTGCCAGTCACGCTGTGGAGTACTTGGACGCGTGTGATGGAGCATTGTCCTGCATGAAAATCATGTTTTTCTTGAAGGATGCAGACTTCATCCTGTACCACTGCTTGAAGAAGGTGTCTTCCAGAAACTGGCAGTAGGACTGGGAGTTGAGCTTGACTCCATCCTCAACCCAAAAAGGCCCCACAAGCTCATCTTTGATGATACCAGCCCAAACCAGTACTCCACCTCCACCTTGCTGGCGTCTGAGTCGGACTGAAGCTCTCTGCCCTTTACCAATCCAGCCACGGGCCCATCCATCTGGCCCATCAAGACTCACTCTCATTTCATCAGTCCATAAAACCTTAGAAAAATCAGTCTTGAGATATTTCTTGGCCCAGTCTTGACGTTTCAGCTTGTGTGTCTTGTTCAGTGGTGGTCGTCTTTCAGCCTTTCTTACCTTGGCCATGTCTCTGAGTATTGCACACCTTGTGCTTTTGGGCACTCCAGTGATGTTGCAGCTCTGAAATATGGCCAAACTGGTGGCAAGTGGCATTTTGGCAGCTGCACGCTTGACTTTTCTCAGTTCATGGGCAGTTATTTTGCGCCTTGGTTTTTCCACACGCTTCTTGCGACCCTGTTGACTATTTTGAATGAAACGCTTGATTTTTCGATGATCACGCTTCAGAAGCTTTGCAATTTTAAGAGTGCTGCATCCCTCTGCAAGATATCTCACTATTTTTGACTTTTCTGAGCCTGTCAAGTCCTTCTTTTGACCCATTTTGCCAAAGGAAAGGAAGTTGCCTAATAATTATGCACACCTAATATAGGGTGTTGATGCCATTAGACCACACCCCTTCTCATTACAGAGATGCACATCACCTAATATGCTTAATTGGTAGTAGGCTTTCGAGCCTATACAGCTTGGAGTAAGACAAAATGCATAAAGAGGATGATGTGGTCAAAATACTCATTTGCCTAATAATTCTGCACGCAGTGTATATTTCAGCTAACTATCTCTATAACCTACACTATACCCTGCACTGGACCCTATCAGCTATTCAGCTACACAATTCCCTATTACTATCTAACACTAACTATCTGGAATATTTATATGCGATTTGGAATGTAATTTGAAAAAGCACAGCACAGTATTCAAGCTCCTGTCTCTCTCACATGAAACTCCACAAAATGCTTGCTGGGGAGTGTCTTCATTTATATAGTAAGGGGTAGGCAACTTTTCTATTGGTTGCTAGGGATATTGCTAAGCTGTGACAAAGCCTTCTCATTGGCCCACAAGCTAAAAGAAGGGAGGGATGATCACCTGATGTGTACTGTGTAAAAAAAAAAAATATATCCGTCATTACGAATATATAGCACTATTTTCTAAATATTCGCAAATTCTCGAAGTGCCGATATTCGCGATAAAAATTTGTAATACGAATATTCGCGCTCAACACTAGGAATTAGGACCAGCCCACTCCTACCAAGAGGCTAACCACCCTGTTCCTGTCAACCATTGACAAACATACCTCTTCTGCTGGAGTATACAGCCTAACAATATGCATAACATAACAATACATAATAAAACATTTGCAGATACCCCCAGGTCTGGGGTACTGCATATCCCAGCATCATGAAGTGGGTACTATGCAGATTCAAAGAGCAGTAATTAGCGCATCTCCAAATTCAAGCCATACAACATGCAAATGCCACCTGACAAAACCAAGAAAATGCCAAGAAGACAGGAGAGACAATATATAGAATATGAGTTCTACAAGTAAAACACAATACCGTGTAATATGCATATGTTTCACAAACTCCTCAAATAGCCTGAGAATTCATGCACTGCACATGTGCCAAATGCCGAGCGACTGTCGAAGCCGTATGCAAAGCACATGCACACAAAGCACACATACTCCGATCAGCACATCAAGGGCCTAAATTGTCTTGTGAGGCTAATATTACTTGTTTATTTTTATTTTTTATTTTTTTTATCAATAGTGAAAACTATTCAATTATAAAATTTCAAGCAATGGTGATAAGATATATTTTTAACTTCATACCAGCCCTGTAGACTATAAATGTTATGCCAAAGAAAGCCCACATGAGGGCGCCTGTGTGTTAGCTGCAATTCAAATGTGAATATGTTGGTTTTAGGTGTACAATTATTAGGTGCAATTTCTATTCAGGATATAAACATCATTTTCTAGTGGGACTAGGATTCTTTTGGTTAAACAACAGTGGATTTTTACATATTGCTGCCTATTAACGCCTATCGGATTGGGCATCAATGTTATGTTCTGAAAAATCTGTATAAAGTGAACTTTTCTCACCCTTTGTTCCCCACAAACGAATTCTACTGTCACTTCCTGCAATGTACTGTTCATTTAGTGTTAGAGAGGTTTTCTGACATTTTAATACTGATGACCTATCCTCTGGATAGGTCATGGGTATCTGATTGGTGGGGCCCAACACCCAGGACCCTCTCTGATCAGCTGTTTGAGAAGGCACCAGCGCTCACGGCCTTATCGCAGCTTAACTTAGGCGAATGACGACACGTTCATCGGTCTCATGGCCTAGGCGCAGCTCAGCCCCATAAAAGTGAATGGGGCTGAGCTGAAATACCAAGCAGTGCTTAGTAAGCATGGAGAAACTGATCGCCAGGGGGACCAGATGTAAGATCCCCACCGATCAGATACTGATGACTTATCCAGAGGATAAGTCATCAGTCTAAAATCTTGGAAAACCCTTTTACTCCTTTTTTGAACAATGTCTTTATACCTGTAAACCATTTGTGTCAAGTTTTCCCACACGGTATTTAAATGAGGACTGACTGACTTTCATGATGCGCCTGCGCAGTACGTAAACCCTCTCATCCCTCTAGCCTCAATATTATATTTCGTATGCGCTGTGTTATATGAAAAAAAAGGACCCAGTGCGCAGGCGAGAGATTTCAAATGTAATTTTTAACAGCCAGTGAACAGCAACTGTCAAAAAATAGACTTGCTCTATTTCTGGTTGTTTTCACGGCCAGACGGCCCCAATTGAGATCAATGGGACTGTCTTTAATGGCTGCTTAGACAGGAGTGGACCCGTCTAACAGGTGTTAAGAATCAATGAAATTCATTCATTTTAACGGCCATTCTTAATGGTTGTGAAAAATGGGTGAAAATTGGCCAGGAAAAACTGACAGTGTGTAAGTTTTTAATGGCCTTTTTTTTTCTGTCGTCTGCATGTAGCCTTAGTGTACAGCCACACAGTCAGGTTTCCTGATGCCATTTTGGAAGCCAAAATCAAGAGTGGATCATGAAAGGAGAGTGTTTTGGACTGATACGACTTCTCTTTTTTGAATTCACTCCTAATTTAGTCTTTCCTGACCGTGTGGCATTAAACCTTTGTTCAATTTACGCTTTCTATAATAATAGTGAAAAACTCATTGCATCTGGATGCCTTTTTCATGCAGGCCTCATTAATTTAAATTGGGCCACGGCTGCATGAGAAATGCACAATATAGAACATGCAGTGATTTTTCTTGAACGTCAAGATGATCATTGAAATGAATGGGTCAGGATTCAGTCTGGATACTCTGTGTTCGCTACACACATAGCATCCGGATGGAAAACTCGCTGGTGTGAAAGAGGCCTTAGTTTACTAACTTTTTATACTAAAACATACAGGGGAACATCTATGAAGTCCCTCTGCACTGAAAGAAGCGCCAAAGTCATGTAGAGGCACAGGCCACTTCCTACAGCAGGCCGTGCAACAGACTTATATCTACAGCAACTCCCTTGCTAGCATGGATTTAAAGACGTTGTCTGGGAATTAAGAAAATTAAAATACTTAAATATTACTTTACTATAAAAATATCCCCAAATATATTATAATGGCTTGTTTTGTCTAGGGAGCAATCATTAGGAGAAATAAAATGGCCACTGTCCTATTAGTACACACAAAACCTGTCCTAATCACACAGCAGGACAAGTTACTTCACAACACTGAGGTAAAGAGTTGCCTCATCCTCCTCTCTGCTATTCTTGCCAGGAATTATGATCCTGAATGCAACTGATAAGAATTTAGTTGACTGAGTGTCTATAAGAATGGAGATTATGTGGAGACATGAAGTACAGAGAGGACAGACAGGATAGACTGTGGTAATGTGGGGCTGTAGTAATGGAGACTGTATACAAGTGCTGCTGCTCATTATTCACATCTCCACCTCCTCCCTGTACTTCATGTCTCCTCATGAGCTTCAATCTTACAGAGATTCAGCTGAAGATCATATTAAACTGTATTCAGGATCATAATCCCTGACAAGCAGAGCAGAGAGGAGGATGAGGCAGCTCTTTACCTCAGTGTTGTGAAGTAACTTGTCCTCCTGTGTGATTAGGACAGGTTTTCGGTGTAGTAGTAGGATGGCAGCCATTTTTTCCTCCTGATGATTGGTCTCCCGCAAAAAATGAGACATCATAACTGCTGAAATGTATTTGGGAATATATTTATAACAAAGTAATAAAAACCGGTGTGGAAAATGATAAATGAGACAGGCCTGCCAGCTGGCCCACACCACAGCCCCTTTGGAAAAGATTTTGCTGTATATTGGCGTGCGACAAAATCTTCAACTTTAATACACTACTATTGTGACATATATCAGTTAATAAATAAAATTAATAAATAATTTGGTTGCAGAATCAGCACCAATGATCAAAGGAAAATACAGTCTAATGAGTGCGAGAACGGGTTATAGAGAACTCAATTTGCATGTAGCTGAAAAAATGTGTGAATTTGAGAGCATGTACATAAAAGAGAAAAAAATACTCTTTTCTGATATATTCAACCTCTTTAGCATTCCTTCACACATTCAGATTTTTTTTACTCTTTTAGGTCTCATGCACACGGCCGTTGCCCGGCCATGGCCGTATTGCGGCCCACAAAGAGTGGGTCAGCAATATGCGCGCACCGGCTGTGTGCTCCCCGCATCACGGATGCGGACCCATTCACTTGAATGGGCCCGCAATCCGGAGCTGCGGTGCAGAACGGAGGTACGGAGCCCCACGGAAGCACTACAGAGTGCTTCCATGGTGTTTCTGTCCATGCATCCGCACAGTAAAAAATAGAACGTGCAATGGGTCTCGATCTGTCCCGGCCACCGCACAACGGCCGTATGCATGGGACCTAAACTGCATGATAAACACACCCAAAAATGGCAGCATTTTTGTATATGTTATACAGAGAGGCTGAGCAGTCTCCCAATGGACCACACAAAGACTATTCAAAAATTATTAGATTTATTACACCAATATACAGATCTAAAAACAAAATAACAATAAAACAAAATATACAATGAAAATACACATTAAGAATAATGTTAAAATTGTTCAAATTGTTCAGATAAAAAGCATAAATACTTAAATAGCGGTGGTATACAAAAGGATATTATATGCAACTTGAATATTAATTATTCAAGTTGCATATAATATCCTTTTGTATACCACCGCTATTTAAGTATTTATGCTTTTTATCTGAACAATTTGAACAATTTTAACATTATTCTTAATGTGTATTTTCATTGTATATTTTGTTTTATTGTTATTTTGTTTTTAGATCTATATATTGGTGTAATAAATCTAATAATTTTTGAATAGTCTTTGTGTGGTCCATTGGGAGAGTGCTCAGCCTCTCTGTATACAATATTAATCTTTTTGACTGGGTGAGTCATTAGGCTTAGTAGCACCCATTCATAGTTATAGGCGATAGAGAGCCACCATACTCTTTATATTATTTTTGTATATGTAACATGCATTTTTAGGCCCCGTAATATGTGCAGATTCCGTGTGGAAAAAACACAGAATAGTACAGTACTTGCAAAGTGTATGAGATCATATAAATCATATGTACACTTTGCAGATTCCACGCGGAAATTGACCTGCATTGCGGATTTCCAAATCTGCAGCATGTCAATCATGTTTGCAATTTTAGCTGTGGATTTCACCCTTTTCAATGGAAGGGTGAGATCTGTGGCAAAACCACATCTAATCCACACCAAAAAGCGCTGTTAGAAATTGCAGATTTTGGTGCAGATATGCTACAGAAACCCACATAAATCCACACAGAGATTTGTGCAGATCTTATGTGCATTCACCCGCACTCCTGTGCAGGTGGTCTTATAGTGTTCTTGGTAATGTTTTTCAGTTAGTGTCATTTTGTATGTGCTTTTTCCTTGGTGTTTTATCAAGGCTAATAGAGAAGCCTATTGGAAACACACTAGATAAAAATGGCATACCAAGAGCATGCCACGTTTTGAAAAAAGTTTCCCTGATCCAAACAATGCCACAAAAATGCCACAAACCCAAATGGTTTGTATGTAGTGCATTTTATGTCAATATAAATTAACACCTAACAGCAAAATAATGCAGTTAAAATGCCATGAAATTCGAGGTCTTTTTCACAAAAATGCTGTTTGTGAAACCAGCCTAAGGGCTCATGCCCACGAACGTAAGGGCTCCATACCCGTGCTGAGGACCGTAACTTGCGGGCCGCAATGCACGGGCACAGACGTGGGGCAGCCGCATGCGGATCGCGGACCCATTCACTTGAATGGGGTGCGCGATCCGCATCGGACGGTCCGCACCCCAAAAAAGTAGTGCATGCGCTACTTTTTTGCTGTGTGGAGGCACGGCCAGAAACACCACTTAAGCACTCCGTAGTGCTTCCGTGGGGTTCCGATCCGTGCCTCCGTTTCGCATCTCCGTGATTGTGGACCCATTCAAGTGAATGGGTCCGCGATCCGTGATGCGGAATGCACACGGCCGGTGCCCGTGTATTGCGGACCCACTTTATGCGGTCCGCAATACGGCCACGGAGGGGGGGGCACACGGTCGTGTGCATGAGCCCTAAAGCTAATAAAGTTAAAGAGTTATTCCAGCTATAAACACCTATCCACTAAGCCAGAGCAGTTGAACCCCAACTAATGTTGAATGAAGATTGGATCTAATGTTCATCACCTTCAGGCCACTTTTACTCTTAGGTATGTTGGTCAGTGTTTCCTATTAGTATTAGGCTACATGCACACGACCGTGCCGTTTTTTGCTGTCCGAAAACCGCAGATCCGCAAAAAACGGAAGCCGTCCGTGTGCCTTCCGCAATTTGCAGAACGGAACGCGCGGCCCATTGTAGACATGCCTATTCTTGTCCGCAAAACGGACAAGAATAGGACATGCTATATATTTTTGCGGGGACTCGGAACAGAGCAACAGATGCAGACAGCACACAGAGTGCTGTCCGCATCTTTTGCGGCCCCATTGAAGTGAATGGGTTCGCATCTGAGCTGCAAAAACTGCGGCTCAGATGCGGACCATAACTACGGTCGTGTGCATGAGGCCTTAAGCCACAACCAGGAGCAGATCCAAAACAGAGAAGGGGCACATCTTTCCATTATACTTCTCCTTATGTTCCCCTCCTGGTTCCCTTCTGGCTGGCAAATACTGATACAAAACCCTGAGCAAAATTTGAAGTGTAAAAGTGTTCTAACAGGTTTTAAGTGTTTCTAGCTGGGATACCCCATAGAGCAGGGGTGCACAACCGTTTTGGTCTGAGGGTGACAATGCTCTATTTCAAGGGGCCGCAAATAAAACTAAATGTTGATTGGCGCTCATTTGCATCAGCCTATTACATAGGCCAGTGTAAAGTAATTGGGGAGGAATGATCGCTATAACAGTCATTCCTCCTTCATTTAGTTGTATTGATTATCAGTTGCACATCCCTGATTACACAGAGATGTGCGGTACGATTATACAGGCCAGTTATCATGAATGAGCGCTCTTATGAACACTTGTTCCCAGTAAATGACCTGAACGTCTCGCAGTGTAACAGGCGCTTAAAGGGATTTCCCAGTAAAAATGAATTTTATCAAGTTCTTGCAGCATGGCCCCTGAAACCGAAGAGTTATACTTACCTTCTAGCTAGCTACACAAAGTAATACTGCTGGCTTTGTTTCCAGCAGAAGCTTCCTAGCTCACTCTTCAATCTGCCTGCCTGCTATTGACATGAGTTTAGTTTGGCAGAGCATTGCTAGTTATCATCTCCCATAGTTTAATTAGGTTGTGTGTGTTGAAAACAACACAGATAAAATTGTCTTACCGTAAAACTTTTCTTTTCCTTGAATCTGAAGGCAGCACAACATACAGGATAGTTTAGTCCCCCACCTACTAGGACAGAATAACACAAAGTGGTTAATAGCAATCCATTAACTTTTACCCAATGAGAAGGCATCTTGGTCCACATACTCTCCTGACAGGGGAAACCACACATGTAGTATGCAGCTAAAAGACAAATGTATTAGGGAGGGAAGCTTGTGCTGCTTTCGGATTCAAGGAAAGGAAAATCACAGTAAGACAATTTTTATCTTTCCTTATGATCCTTGGCACCACAACGTTGCAGCACCTGTCTACCAAATTCCGATTCTCTGAAGGCAGTGATGTCCAGCCTATAGTAATTAGCAAGTGTGGAAGATGAGGACAACAATGCTGCTGCGAAGATTTGGTCAAACCCAACATTATTTTTTTCCACCCAGGAGGTAGAGGAGTAACATGTAGACTGTGCCATCAGAGCAGTAGAAAAAGGTTGGCCCTCCAAGGACAAAAATTCCAGGACAGTGTCCTTAATCCATCTGGCTAGAGATGACTTGCTGGCACGATGCCCCATATTCTTCCCTTGGAACTGGACAAAAGGAACATAAGAAATATTGAAGGAACTGCACTTATCCAAGTAGATAAAGACTGTTCTCGACTTCAAGCGTATGGTATCTTTCATCTTCTTCAGACTGTGGATTTTGGAGGAAAGATGGAAGACAAATTTCCTGGTTGTCTTCCATGTTGTTATCTGAGAATACCTTAGGCAGGAAATAGGGCACAGTTGTTAGGACCAGAGCATGCGGCAGGAACTTAAGGTATGGTTCATTGCAGGAAAAGGCTTGAAACTCCGCCACCCATTTAGCAGATGTGATGGCCGCCAGTAGAAGAGTTTTACCTGAAAGATATTTTAGAGATGTTGTTTGTAGAGGCACAAATGGTGGCCTTAAGAGACAATTGAGTCCAAAAGCCAGATCCCAGGAAGGAAATGGTTGCCTAACAGGTGGTCTCAGGTTTCTAATGGCCCTAAAGAATCTTCTGGCAAGGGGTTTAGAGATAAGTGGCCCAAAGTACATAGGAATAATGAGGTAGATGAGACAAGTGATGTAAAGCAGATCAATATGAGTGGAGGAGCAAACAAACAATTGTAACAATAAATTGTTGGAGCAATTATACATAAGAATTATAGATAAGAAGTGTAAAAGTTTTATTGTCCTCTAATTGGTGTTCTGTCTATGAATGCAATGAACCCAAGAGATCTGAGGGCCACATTCCTTAAGACATGTAGGCGGACATAAATCCATGAGACACATTCATTCTTGATCTAAGTGTGTCAAAGGTTATTCTGAACTTGTACTCCCAGATTCTCCTGTCCCTCCTGTGATTTGAAATTCCCCTTTAATATCAATACTTTCATGTCTGTGATGTTGTTGCCATGGCTGCAGTGTTTAGGTACAGGCAAATCTTTCCTTTCTTGTTCTGAGTTTTTGGCTAGTTTCACCAACATAGAGACCTCCAGTAGGACATTTGCTACATAAATAAAACATTTCACATGGTGCAGGTGAACATACTGTCACGGCTAAGGATGGGGAAACCCTCAGCCGTGCGATATTCTGAAGATGTCCGGTCGCTACTCGGCTAGGACGACAGAATTAGGGAGCAGGTCACCTCCTATTGCATCCCTAATCTGACCCCGACTCCTAGCTGCATGAGCCGACCTTGATGGTAGGAGGGCTCATGCTCCGGAACCTCGGATCCCTACTAACCCTCCGCAGATCCCTGAGCTAGGAGCTGGGTAGACAGCCCGTTCCTCCTGGACGCGGAGAAACAGGAGTCTAAAGTGGCCAAGCTGCAAGGGGATAGAAATAAGAACAGCCTATGAATATGACAGGTGAACCAAACAGTTCCACACTAACCTGCCACAGCCTTGCTGACTGGAACCCGTGCTCAGAAACGCTGTCCACACAAACATTAGACAAACAGCACACACATAAGAACACAGAGGAACCAGGACATCCATAGCTGCAATAAAAACCAAAAGCATAGGACATCAACTAAACATCAGGGATTTGGATTTATGACCGGAAGGGTGGCTCTTACTGGAAGGATGGTAACAGGATACCAGGAGGACGACTCCAGCAACATGCCTGGAGTACCCCTCAAGCTTCTGCCATCCAGCAGGAAGCTAAATAACCCAAGCGGCCACACAGACACACCCAGTGTTCACACAGAAAGAAGGGAGTTAACCCTTCCTACACCAGGCAGGGTAGTAAAGCCACTTAAAGGGAAAAGCACATAAACACACTCACCTGTTAGCGCCGGCAACGGCATGCGTGGCAACCATGTCCTGAGGAACGGCCAGCAGGCCGAGACACTGCCACCACATGCACACAACACCAGACGTTGCCGCGGACAATCGCAAGTGAAGGGAGGTGTCACAGAGCATACAAACATAACCTCGTGCACAACAAACAGACAAAGTGCATACACAAAACTACACGTTGCCAAAGACAACCGCATGCATGGACAGCGAGCCGCCCAGCAACCAGCTCAGGCTGCTCCACTGCCCAACAACCACAAGTTGCCAGCGGCAACCACACGTGAGGCAAGATACTAGCCCTCACCTGTGGTTGACAACAATACCAGACCATGGGCAAATGCTTGCGGCTCCCAAAGAGTCACGACCATGACCATGGTCGTGACACATACTTGGGATTTTGTAGTCCTGATGTGTATTGGGGACCTGCACCTTGTCAGTGGTCATTATGTCCAGACAGGTCTTACATTTGGTCTGTTTTCAGGGGAATGTTCCTGTAGTTGTTGGAGATGACAGTCCGCTTCTGACAATCATGTTTTTGAAATTAGGGGGCTGTCTGTAGCACAGAAGTGGGGGCAGTGGCAGATTATAATTGGGGCGTTTGGGTCTGTAGCCCAGCATCACTGAAGGGGCCAACTCCGACCCAAACACCCACAAACTACGACGGGGCATGGGAGCGCATAGTTTCCTGCCTCCTGATCACCGCTATAGGCTTCAGGCCTACTAGGCCTGAAGGCTATGCGGTAGTAAAATCCCGGCGCAGGCGGGCGTGATGACATCATTGCTCGCCTGTGCCCGGACGCAGCACACTGACGTGGAGGTAGCGGTAACATCAGGAGGCCACAGAGCGTTACAATGACAGAGTATGGAGGTGGGGACAGCATCAGGAGGCCACAGAGTGGCACAATGACAGTGTGGAGGTGGCAGCAGCATCAGGAGACCACAGAGTGACCCGGTGACAGAGTGGGGAGTGTCGGGTTATATAAAGGCCAAATGCTTTAAAAATATATATAATTTTTTTTATAATGGATCAAAAGGAAAATTATTCAAATGATATTGATCCGTGAGATGGACATAAACATCTCCAAGAGTTCAATCGAGAACCTAATTATTTTGTGCAATCAGTAAAAAAAAAAACAGGGTACAATCATCTATGCAAAATATACATAATTTATTTTACAATAATTTAGAATGCAATCAAAAATTTATCAAAATAAATCTCAATAATATACAATAATATGCAGTACCCAGAATTCGCCACTATATGGTGCCAACAAAACACTACTCAATTAACACAAGAATATTATGCAATATGGCTTTAAAATTGTGAGAGATATAAAATCAATTGATTATTAACAGAAATTCAATCAAGAAAATGACAGATACGAACCCTTGTCCTGCCAACTATGACCAAATCTCGGATAATGGTAGTATTGCAATAAAACTTCTAAATTATCAGCTTGATATCAAACTAGGGAATATAAAGATTCCCAACAGAGAAGCTCTCTTGTTATCAGTATCAGATCTTGTATTAAGTGATATACATTTTCACTGAATGCCATTAATACTGATGTAGTACTAACACTATACGTCCGCAAGTAAGCGTGTATCCAGCTAAATATCAAGCCATTTAATTTAGATCAATACTACATATAAATAAAAGTATACATTACTCAAGAGTCTAGGGGAAGTCAGCTCTCCAAAAGTTTTTCTGATAATCCCAAAACCTCCCTCTCTTTCTTTGTTTTTTTTCCCCCCATTTTGTGTGTTCCCCTCTTTTGGTATGTGGCTTTTTAACCAACACTTATCAGATGAGCACACTTTCCTAGTTTGGAACTTTCCAATCATTGTTGGATAGGCATGTATATTAATAAGGAATGTGACGTCATAACACAACCCAGAATGCACTTTTGCTATTGGTGTAGTGTTACCTGCTCATACCTAGGTGGCACTGTTGTATAAGCTATAAGCATCATACCATTAAGGGTTAACTCATACATGCCTGACATTTTCAATACTACACACCTCTGACATCTGGAGGCCTTGTCTCAGAGCTGAGGGACACACTTTGATACATGAATATATACTTTGAGGAACATCTAGACAATTCTCACACTGTGGAATTCATGTTCAGATAAGAAATACAATGAAGCCTCTTACTTATGCAGGTGTTCTGTATCTTCTAACTGTCTAAATGTATAATAGATTGTTACAATAACACTAGCTCTTTGAACGGCGCAGTAATCTTCCCATGGACTTAATTTGGCCTATGTAACGGACCGTTTCAGCAGACAAGGGGTTAAAATCTGTTTAGGCGATAAGCCCCTTTCTGAGAGACAGGCACAGCTACTTGCAGAACACCAAACTCCCGAACTGGATACAAAATAGCACTCCAAACTGGAACCTCACGAATAGCTGCTAGCAGACGAACAGGGATCAGCTTACACTTCTGGCAATCGGTCTTCTAACAGCATACAGTGAATCCCCCCAATAACGAGACAAGGCTCCGTGTTGAGGGTCAAACAGTGGTCTGAGGTGCTGGCACACCCAGCCTGGTTTTTATTACAGTTGTTGCAAATACAGGTCCGCCCACAGGGGTTTGAAATACAGCCAATCAATATGTTACAACACATACAATGTAAGTACACGCCCCTAGGGGACCAGAAGGAAGACTTGTGACATAGGACCGATACAATATATCCCCACAATGCATCATGGTCTCCTCCTCTCTGTCCCGGAGACAACCTGAGGAGCAATCCAATTATCTCTGAGGACAAAGGGAGATCGCCAATACACATGTGAGGACAACAGAACAGACATCACCCTTTAAACACACAATGGGACAATGGCACAATAGAAACACACCCAGCATTTCCTCCCAAGCTGACAAGTTACACTTATTATAAATTGTTACAACTTTGTGAGTTTACATTGGCCATACATATCTCTAACATCAATTTAAACAGTATAACTTGGGGACAAACCTATCCAAAATTCACTTGAATAGGTTCAGGGGTTTAAAAGTTAGTATATGGCCCATAATCCTGGGGCAAGAGGCCAGCAGCCAGGCCTCTCCAAAACCCAGTGGCGAGGTTGGTTTCACCACACATCCCCCCCCCCAGGGAAGACTAACCAGATACCTGACCTCACGCCGGTCGGTACCTGAGTTAGTCTGGCAGCCCACCCACAACCCAATACTGGACCTGTTGCATTTGGTAGCCTGTCTCTGTCCAGTGAGTCCACCAAGGCTATGCTGGAAGCTGGCACTCCCGGTCTCTGTGTTGCTCCCTGGCTTGGAGTCTGGTTGTTGGAAGGGGAGACCGACTGTCTCTACCCCCTGTGCTGTAAGTGCAGAGACCACGGTCCCATCTGCACTGTTGTGGGGCTTACTGTCTCCCCCTGGTGCGTTAAGCTGCCGCTGGGGAGAGGGGCTAACGAGCTCCTCTCCCATACATACTTCCAGCCGCTGGGGAGGGCGACCGACCGTCTCCGCTCCCAATACAGTGTCCTGCTGCTGGGGAAAGGAGACTGGGCTCTCTATTCCCTGCTGGACACTCTGCCGCTGGGGGACAGGACCGACTGTCTCTGCCCCCTGTAACTCCACCTGCCGCTGGGGAATGGAGACTGGGCTCCCAATTCCCAATAATTCATACGGCCGCTGGGGAATGGAGACTGGGCTCCCAATTCCCAAAAAATCATGCTGCTGCTGGGGGGCAGGAACAACTACCTCTGCCCCCTGTAACTCAGCCTGCCGCTGGGGAGGGAGGACGCTGCTCTCCACTCCCTGCATTTCACACTGCCTTCCCGGCATATCACTCTGCTGCTGGGGGGCAGGAACAACTACCTCTTCCCCCTGTAACTCAGCCTGCCGCTGGGGAGGGAGGACGCTGCTCTCCTCTCCCTGCATTTCACACTGCCTTCCCGGCATATCACTCTGCTGCTGGGGGGCAGGAACAACTACCTCTGCCCCCTGCACCTCAGCCTGCCGCTGGGGAGGGAGGGCGCTGCTCTCCTCTCCCTGCACTTCACACTGCCGCTGGGGAATGGAGACTGGGCTCCCAATTCCCTGCAGGACCGGTGGAGAGACCTCGGTCCCATCTCTACCGGCCACCTGGGGTCCTCCCCAGTAACACTCTACAATATCTGCCCAGCTGAATGGGTCTGGATCTGGGTCTGTCACCTTACCATCCTGCTGAGCCTTCTCAATGGAGTGGAAGAGATCTCGGTAGTCCTGCTCCAGTTCCCACTCCAGGGTTGCTAGGTGAGCCAGGTCTTGCTCTACCTCATGGGGGTCATCCCACTCATGACTAGCCTCCCTCTCATAGAAAATGTCCTGAAGTCTGGACTGTGCAGGGCTCCCGAAGTCAGGCTCTGCAAAGGACTCCCATAACAAGCCAGGACCATCAAACGCCTCTCCCTCTGGCTTGTCATGTTCGGCTGTCCAGGGTATATACTGTGCCATATACCACCAAAGCGCCTGGTAGGCATCCTCCAGCCATAGCTCCTGCCATACCCGGTGCTCTAGTTCCTTCACCCATTCCTCCAGGGGCTGCTCTCCCAGGAAGGGCATCCGCAGGGCCACTTGCTTCTGCAACCTCTGCTCTTCACTGGGGAGACTCTCACCCCGCTGGTATTGTAGATTATCCAGGGCCTAGTACCAGATGCCTTTCCTTAATGCATCCCGGCCATCCAGGTCCTCCTCCTCGTATAACACTGCTGGTTCCATCCTGCTGCTGTCAGGGACGCTGTACTGGGACATGCGTTGTCCTTTAAATTGTAGAATCCACAGAAATGGTGTCTCCTGTAGCTGTCCTTCTGGCTGTAGGAACGATCCCGCTGCTTGCCACCAATGTAACGGACCGTTTCAGCAGACAAGGGGTTAAAATCCGTTTAGGCGATAAGCCCCTTTCTGAGAGACAGGCACAGCTACTGCAGGATACACCAAACTCCCGAACTGGATACAAAATAGCACTCCAAACTGGAACCTCACGAATAGCTGCTAGCAGACGAACAGGGATCAGCTTACACTTCTGGCAATCGGTCTTCTAACAGCATACAGTGAATCCCCCCAATAACGAGACAAGGCTCCGTGTTGAGGGTCAAACAGTGGTCTGAGGTGCTGGCACACCCAGCCTGGTTTTTATTACAGTTGTTGCAAATACAGGTCCGCCCACAGGGGTTTGAAATACAGCCAATCAATATGTTACAACACATACAATGTAAGTACACGCCCCTAGGGGACCAGAAGAAAGACTTGTGACATAGGACCGATACAATATATCCCCACAATGCATCATGGTCTCCTCCTCTCTGTCCCGGAGACAACCTGAGGAGCAATCCAATTATCTCTGAGGACAAAGGGAGATCGCCAATACACATGTGAGGACAACAGAACAGACATCACCCTTTAAACACACAATGGGACAATGGCACAATAGAAACACACCCAGCATTTCCTCCCAAGCTGACAAGTTACACTTATTATAAATTGTTACAACTTTGTGAGTTTACATTGGCCATACATATCTCTAACATCAATTTAAACAGTATAACTTGGGGACAAACCTAACCAAAATTCACTTGAATAGGTTCAGGGGTTTAAAAGTTAGTATATGGCCCATAATCCTGGGGCAAGAGGCCAGCAGCCAGGCCTCTCCAAAACCCAGTGGCAAGGTTGGTTTCGCCACAGCCTACATTAAAAATCCATCCAAAATAGTAAATATACACCAACATTGCTCTTAATGGCAATGAATATCTATTATAACTAGAATACTTAGTCAGGTCCATAAATATTGGGACATCAACACAATTCTAACATTTTTGGCTCTATACACCACCACAATGGATTTGAAATTAAACAAACAAGATGTGCTTTAACTGCAGATTGTCAGCTTTAATTTGAGGGTATTTACATCCAAATCAGGTGAACGGTGTAGGAATTACAACAGTTTCAATATGTGCCTCCCACTTGTTAAATGACCAAAAGTAATGGGACATAATAATCATAAATCAAACTTTCACTTTTTAATACTTGGTTGCAAATCCTATGCAGTCAATTACAACCTGAAGTCTGGAACACATAGACATCACCAGATGCTGGGTTTCATCCCTGGTGATGCTCTGCCAGGCCTCTACTGCAACTGTCTTCAGTTCCTGCTTGTTCTTGGGGCATTTTTCCTTCAGTTTTGTCTTCAGCAAGTGACTCAGCTCAGGTGATTGACTTGGCCATTGCAGAACATTACACTTCTTTCCCTTAAAAAACTCTTTAGTTGCTTTTGCAGTATGCTTTGGGTCATTGTCCATCTGCACTGTGAAGCGCCATCCAATGAGTTCTGAAGCATTTGGCTGAATATGAGCAGATAATATTGCCCGAAACACTTCAGAATTCATCCCGTTGCTTTTGTCAGCAGTCACATCATCAATACATACAAGAGAACCAGTTCCATTGGCAGCCAGTCATGCCCACGCCATGACACTACCACCACCATGCTTCACTGATGAGGTGGTATGCTTAGGATCATAAGCAGTTCCTTTCCTTCTCCATACTCTTCTCTTCCCATCAGTCTGGTACAAGTTGATCTTGGTCTCACCTGTCCATAGGATGTTGTTCCAGAACTGTGAAGGCTTTTTTTAGATGTTGTTTGGAAAAACTCTAATCTGGCCTTCCTGTTTTTGAGGCTCACCAATGGTTTACATCTTGTGGTGAACCCTCTGTATTCACTCTGGTGAAGTCTTCTCTTGATTGTTGACTTTTACACACATACACCTACCTCCTGAAGAGTGTTCTTGATCTGGCCAACTGTTGTGAAGGGTGTTTTCTTCACCAGGAAAATAATTCTTCGGTCATCAACCACAGTTGTTTTCCGTGGTCTTCCGGGTCTTTTGGTGTTGCTGAGCTCACCGGTGCGTTCTTTCTTTTTAAGAATGTTCCAAACAGTTGTTTTGGCCTAATGTTTTGCTATCTCTCTGATGAGTTTGTTTTGTTTTTTCAGCCAAATGATGGCTTGCTTCACTGATAGTGACAGCTCTTTGGATCTCATCTTGAGAGTTGACAGCAACAGATTCCAAATGCAAATAACAGACTTGAAATGAACTCTGGACCTTTTATCTGCTCATTGTAATTGGGATAATGAGGGAATAACACACACCTGGCCATGGAACAGCTGAGAAGCCAATTGTCCCATTACTTTTGGTCCCTTAACAAGTGGGAGGCACAGATGCAAACTGTTGTAATTCCTACACCGTTCACCTGATTTGGATGTAAATACCCTCAAATTAAAGCTGACAGTCTGCAGTTAAAGCACATCTTGTCCGTTTCATTTCAAATCCATTGTGGTGGTGCATAGAGCCAAAAATTTTAGAATTGTGTTGATGTCCCAATATTTATGGACCTGACTGTATGTCACGGCCTTTGGTGTGCGCTGTGACACTTTGCTACGCTTGCTGTTGCCTGCGGCAACGTGTTGCTGTGTCTGCATGCGGGGGCAGTGTCACGGCCTTTGTGGTGTGTGCCGTGACATGGTTGCCTTGCATGTTGTTGCCTCCGGCAATGTGTATTTGTTATGGTGTTTTCCCTGCTTTGGTGTGCACGGGTTAAGGTGTGTTTGGTAGGTGTGGTGGGTGTGACCTCAGGCCTCCTTATATGTTGGCGTGGTGGAGCCTGAGGTCAGTTTGTATTTTATTGTCAGCTTGGTGTGGAGCTCTGCTCCTGGGCTGTTGTGATTATGTCTGTGTGAGCCACCGTTATTTGTTATATTGTTTTCCCTTGCTTTCCCTCCTGCTTGCTTCTGTTTACCCTTCCCCACCTGTGGTGTATGTTGTATGGTGTGGGCCTTGTTTGCTGGTGTGTGTGCTCCTAATGGGGCTTGCTTTCCTGGAGGGGTTTAAGCAAACAGCTAGACTGTGAGTTTCCGGTCCATCTCGTCGGCAACAGGTAAGTCCTGATAACTTTTGTTGTCTGTTGTCTTATGTACTTACCTGTTGTTCGGCTGTGGCCCTGTCTAGTTGGTGGTCAGTTGCTGGGCTTCAGGAGACACCATTCATCCGTGGTGAAGGATGAATGGGTGGTCTCTGCCCTGTCTTCAGGATTAGGGCACAGCAGGGATTCCCAGGGTCCTAGGTGGGGAGCATGAGCCCCCTTACCATCTGAGGCGGCTCATGCGCTAGGAGTCTAGGGAGAACATAGAGTTGCATTAGGAGGTGACTTGCTCCCTGTTCCCTGCTACCTGCCTAGCAGCCACCACCATTGCACGGCGGGGGGTTTTCCCCACGCCCCGCCGTGACATTATAACAAATAATGGCTCACACAGACATAATCACAACAGCCCAGGAGCAGAGCTCCACACCAAGCTAACAACAAAATACAAACTGACCTCAGGCTCCACCACGCCAACATATAAGGAGGCCTGAGGTCACACCCACCACACCTACCAAACACACCTTAACCCCGTGCACACCAAAGTAGGGAAAGGGAAAACACCATAGCAAATACACGTTGCCGGAGGCAACAACATGCAAGGCAACCATGTCACGGCACACACCACAAAGGCCGTGACACTGCCCCCGCATGCAGACACAGCAACACGTTGCCACAGGCAACAGCAAGCGTAGCCAAGTGTCACAGCGCACACCAAAGGCTGTGACAACTTTTATATATATATATATATATATATATATATATATATATATGTTTACACTCATGAAAAGGCACAACAGGAGGTGGGTGGCAGTACCAGTACCAGGTGAAGATGGTGGGGTAAAGAAGCAGCACTTGGCATCAGATGTGTGGCATCAGGTGGGTGGCAACATCAGAATAGTAGCTAAGGCAGGTAGCCAGAAGAAACCGGTCTCTTTTGTCAAAGTGTTGGTGTGGCACCATGGATGATGGTGGGTGGAAATCCTGGCTGATCCACGTCTGATTCATCTTGACAAAGGTCAGTCTCTCCACATTTTGGGTGGACAGGAGAGTTCTTCTTGGGGTAATTATGGCCCCCGCTGCACTAAACATCCGCTCTGATGCCACACTACTGGCCGGGCAGGACAGCTTTTCCAGGGAAATCTCTGCTAGCTGCGGCCACAAATCCAGTTTGGATGCCCAGTAGTCCAGCGGATCTTTAATGAGAGATGGCAGGGTACTGTCCAGGTATGTCACCACCTGCTGGTTCAGGTCCTGCTTCAGGTCTAGCTGTTGCTGCTGGTGAGTAGTTTCTTCACTAGGCGGGTGAAGAAAGCTGCTAATCAGCGACTCTGGACTTAAGTTGCTGCTGATGGAGCTGGAACTGCTCCTACCCACCCACCCAGCCACAGCAGCCATGGCAGAGAAATGTGAGCGCAGAGGGCCCCCCGGCCAGACCTGCGAGAGTATGGACGATGGGGCAGATAGGCAGCGGCCAACTCACTACATAGGATGTCTCTATAGTAGTTCAGTTTGTCCTCCCTCTCAGTGGGTGTAAAAAAGGCACCCATTTTGGACCAGTGGCGAGAGTCCAACAAGGTGGAGAGCCAGAAGTCATCCCTCTGCCGGATGGTGACAATTCAGCTGTCACTACGCAAGCAAGTGAGCATGCATCGGGCCATTTGTGCAAGAGACTCGCAGGGACTCCCTGTCTCCATCTACACTGCATACTGCCACGGTGTGTCTGGGTCCTCTGCCTCATCGCCCTGTAGCTCCTCTGGCTGCTCCTGCTCCTCCCCTACTGTCACCTGTGTGTAAAAATCACCCATTTTGCTACACATTGCTTGTGCTCCAATGTCCTCCTCCTCCTCCAGTTCAGCCCCCACAGGGCTCATGTGACCGTGAGATCTAGGTGCCACGTCCCCAGTCCCTGACCAGCCAGATTTACCAGCATCTGTTCCAGGATATGAAGCAGTGGAATGACGTTGTTCATCCCGTAGTCCTGGCGACTGACAAATAATGTGGCCTCCTCAAAGGGCTTTACCAAATGGCAGGTGTCACGCATGACCTGCCACTGGCTGACATCGAAGTTACACAGGGGAGTACTCCTGTCCGCTGGGTCATGAAGAAATCGTTTATGGCCTTTCTCTGATTGTATAGTCGATCCAACATATTGAGGGTGGAATTCCAACAGGGGGAAACGTTGCATATCAGCCTATGTTGGGGGATGCCGTTCTGCCGCTGCAGCTCAAGGTGGGTGTGCTTTGCGGTGTACGAGTGGCTGAAGTGCATGCAAAGTTTCCTGGCCATTTTTAAGGATGTCTTGCAGATGGATGGAAGACTTCAGGAACTGCTTGACATCCAGATTGAACACGTGTGCCATGCAGGGCACATGGCTTAGCACTTCTTGACGCATCGCCGACACCGTGTTCTTCCCATTGACAGTCACCATGGTTCCAATTTTGAGTTGTCGCGGAGAAAGCCAGGATTCGATTTCTTGATGGACACAGAGCAGTTCCTCCCTTGTGTGACTCTGTTCGCCCAGGCAAACGAGGTTCAGAACAGCATGACACCGATGTGCCCTGCACATGTGGTATGCTGGAGGGGCACTGTGAATTGTCCCTGCAGTGAAGGCTGAGGACACAGTGGAGGATGAGGAGGCAGAGGTGGACATTGTCGCAGGACCCATGGCGTGACAACGTAGAAGCGGAAGTGGCATCACCTGGCCAAGTTGCTTATGCGGCTGTGCAGGAACCACACTCACCCAGTGGGCCGTTAAGGACAGGAAGCGGCAGATGTCTCCTCCACATCTTGGCTGGCCAGTAGCTGCCGACTGTCCTCTAGTAGCTCGTCCTCGCTGTATAGTGGGGCTGAGCCCACAGCATATAATACTTCTCTGGCTGAGGGAACAGAAAAGGACAGAGGCAGGTTGAGGACAGGTGAGGGCATAGGGCCTGCTCCCGGGCCATGCCAAATAAGGTGTAACGGTAACGTACACTACACACAGGGGGGAGGATAGTGACCACTGCGCTCCACCCTCACCCCTGGCCCTGCCTACTTGCCTCGCAAGTCCTAATGACAGGGGACAACTAGACGGCAGTCCCTAACTTAGGATACGTGCTGGGAAGACAGACAAGACAAATAACGGAACGTGAACGGACCGGGTCAATACCTAGAGAGCTACGCAGTACTAAGGAATGAGCAGAGAATAGTCAGGAAAAGCCGAGGTCAAATACCAGGAGAGAAACGAAGTACAACAGGAGTCCGCAAAGGATCGTCAGGTGGAAGCCGTGGTCAGGATACCAGGAGAGATGCGCAGTACAGGAGGAGCAGGCAGAGAATCGTCAGGGAACACAGGATCAGGTAAGTATGCAGGAACAAAACAATCACCAGATACCTAAAATTAACAGGCAACCTGTGGCCAGCAGGCTGCCTGTATTTATAGTGGGGAGTGAGGGTCATGTGACGTGGCCAGCATCACATCACCGACAGACCGACCAGTCGAGCACCGAGTGATCAGCTCGACGCTCAAGGCAGACCTAGGAGCAGGGAGCCTCCCAGCTAGCAAAGCTGCCCTGGGAACAAGGTCAAACACAGATCCTCACTCCCGAAGCTAAGCAGCAGGTCTGCGGCTGATGGGAGACCGAGTGCTCCTTCGGCACCCCGTTACATAAGGGTTGTGTCCGACCAAACCTTCTACTATTGACTGGGGGTGTCTGATGTCACTTGGGACGAAATGGATGACCAAGTCAACCATTCAAGAACCGCTGGGTTGCTGGTCAAGACACAACCGCTAGATAACACCGGGAGCACAGGCCTCTTGCTGCGACTCCTGCTGCCACTCCCCCTTACTCTGCTGTGACCTGTGCCTGCGCCAGAAACATTTAGGCCTCTGCCACTCTCCTGTGCAGGGCCTGGCACTTCTCTGTCTAACATACTGTTAGATCAAATAAATAAAAAGGAAATTAAAACACCCAAAAAGGGCTGTAATTTTCTCACTTCACCACACAACGGCAAATACTTTTTTGTGCCACTAATACACGCAAAAAAGGGTTTTTGAACATATAACTGCACCGCTGAACGGCAAATAGGCCCTTATTTTTTTCCATTTATACACAACACAAAAGGCTTTAGAACATATAACTGCACCGCTGAACGGCAAATATATTTTTCTTTTGCACTAATACACGACAAAAAGGGCTTTAGAACATATAACTGCACCGCTGATCACCAAATAGGCCCTTATTTTTCTCTACGACACAATAGTCTTTAGAATATATTACTGCACAGCTGAACGGCAAATATATTTTTCTTTTTTCCACTTATACACTCCACAAAAGGCTTTAGAACATATAACTGCACCGCTGAACGGCAAATAAGCCCTTATATTTTTTCCACTTATACACTCCACAAAAGGCTTTAGAACATATAACTGTACCGCTGAACGGCAAATATTTTTTCTTTTGCACTAATATACAACAAAAATGGCTTTAGAACATATAACTGCACCGCTGAACGGCAAATAGGCCCTTATTTTTTTCCACTTATACATAACACAAAAGGCTTTAGAATATATTACTGCACAGCTGAACGGCAAATATATTAATCTTTTTTCCACTTATACACTCCACAAAAGGCTTTAAAACATATAACTGCACCGCTAAACGACAAATATATATTTCTTTTGCCACTAATACACGACAAAAAGGGCTTTAGAACATATAACTGCACTGCTGAACGGCAAGTATATATGTTTTATTGCCACTAATACACAACAAAAAGGGCTTTAGAACATATAACTGCACCGCTGAACGGCAAATAGAAAAAGAATTTGTGCAACTAATACACGCCAAAAATTCTTGTACTAATTGTCCGTGTGACATCAAATGGTGGTGTGCCCTACTATTTTAAATTGTTTTCTTATTCTTTTTAAAGGATTGGGTGAATCCTTTTTGTAGGTGCACCCACTCCTTTCTTGAACAGTAGGTGAGCCCTCTCTATACTTTTGCATACACGCCAAAAAGGGCTGTAATTTTTGGACTTCACCACACAACGGCTAATAAGCCCTTTTTTCTCACTAATACAAGTCAAAAAATGCTTTAGAACATATAACTGCACCACACAAGGGCAAATAAAACTTCCTTGTAATAAACCCTGTTAAAGGCTGTATCAAACAGCACTTGCACCCCAATTAATTACAGAGCTGTATAATGGCAATTTGGATCCCCAGTCAGTGCAGCAAGGTGTAATAGGATTGTTCCTATTACCCAGGCTGTAACCTCCCCTACTGAACCCTGTTCTACATAAATGCTGTGGAATGAGTCCTCCCTATCCTTTCCCTACACCTTGAATAATCTTTCCCTGAACTTGTAAATATTTTTTTTTGCACAATGAAGTCTTTCCTAGCACTGTCCCTAGCGCCTGCTGACATCTCTCCCTGCACTAAGTACACTGGAAAATGGTAGAATCCAAGATGACTGAGGCTATTTATAGAGCTGTGACATCACAGGGCTGGCTGCATGCATGGCATTATGGGTGATCCCACGTTCCCAGAGTTCCTTGCTCCATGTCCTCACACGTGCAGCAGCCATTTTAGGATGAAATGCGACCAGCTTACCACTATTGGGCCTAAGCACAATTGCGACACTCTGAATGATACTTGTGACTTAGCGATCCATTGCATTATTTTGGACAGAAAATACTTTTAATCCATATGCAAATGAGCAATTTAGTGTACCAAGGGTGGGCCCAAAGTGTACCAAGGGTGGGCCCAAGCCACTCTGTGCACCCTTGCTTTTTCTGCTTTCTCTGCCAGCCCCTCCCTCTCCTACTTGATTGGCAGATCTGCAAAGGGTGCGCAGAGTAGCTTGGCCCTGCCCTTGGTGCACTAAACTGCTCATTTGCATATGGATTAAAAGTATTTTTTCCCCAGAATGATGCACTGGATCCCTAAATGAAAGGTATAATTAAATTCAGCTGAGCTAACCCTACAAAGTATTGTGCCTGCTTTATCAGTAAATTTCTTGGTGATAGATTCCCTTTAAGCGACCCTGTGGGTGTGCTTTTGTCTCCAACATTCACCTACTAATGAATGGAGTTTTCCTGTGCAGGAATTGGAAGGTGCAGAAAGTCCTGCTGCAGGTGGACATGGTGGTGGTCAATCACACTAAGGGATGTTCAACCTGTGGTCCTCCAGCTGTTGCAGAACTACACAGTTATAGTTGTTTTGCAACAGCTGGAGGGCTGCAGGTTGGGCATCCCTGCACTAAGCCACTAATGTTTGTCTGTAAGTATTGCATCAGCAGCTGATTCTAGTAGCATCAACGCATAGCACCCAGATAAGCAGGGCCGAACCGCCAATTAGGCGAGGTGAGGCGTTCACCTCAGGTGGCGCGGCCCTGGTGACAAGTTGGGGGCGGCAGCGGTAGGGCAGGGAGAGATGAGCGCTTCCATTGTGGAAGCGCTCATCTCTATATTCATCTGTAACCAGGGCTTTTTTTCTGGCGGAACGCACCAGAACGGCGTTCCGCCACCTTTTGACATCGCAGCCTGCGATGTATCAGCAGGGAGAGACTGGTAGGAGGAGCTGGGGGCCGGTACGTTCACTGTGCTCTGGCCCCGCAGCTCCAGTAGAGACTTCTAAAATGTGTAATTAAATGAATAATGATTCATGCTGCCCCCTCAGTAGTATAACTTTCAATATATTGTACTCACAGGGCTACTGTTATCGTAATGCAGGCCGGCCGGGCAGACGAGCGGCAGCGTTACTGACTGACGTCACGTGCCTGCGCCGCCTACTTCATTCATAAAGTAGGCGGCGCAGGCACGTGACGTCAGTCAGTGACGCTGCCGCTCGTCTGCCCGGCCGGCCTGCATTACGATAACAGTAGCCCTGTGAGTACAATATATTGAAAGTTATACTACTGAGGGGGCAGCATGAATCATTATTCATTTAATTACACATTTTATAACTGTACTGGAGCGGCAATGGGGGGGTCTGTGGATGACACTGTAATGGGGTGGGGGGGTCTGTGGATGGCACTGTTATGGGGTCGGGGGGGTCTGTGGATGGCACTGTTATGGGGTGGGGGGGTCTGTGGATGGCACTGTTATAGGATGGAGGGTCTGTGGATGGCACTGTTATGGGGTGGAGGGGGGTCTGTGGATGGCACTGTTATGGGGTGGGGGGGGGTTGTGGATGGCACTGTTATGGGGTGGAGGGGGTCTGTGGACGGCACTGTTATGGGGTGGGGGGGTCTGTGGATGGCACTGTTATGGGGTGGGGGGGTCTGTGGATGGCACTGTTATGGGGTGGAGGGGGGGTCTGTGGATGGCACTGTTATGGGGTGGGGGGGTTTGTGGATGGCACTGTTATGGGGTGGGGGGGTTTGTGGATGGCACTGTTATGGGGTGGGGGGGTTTGTGGATGGCACTGTTATGGGGTGGGGGGGTCTGTGGATGGCACTGTTATGGGGTGGGGGGGTCTGTGGATGGCACTGTTATGGGGTAGGGGGGTCTGTGGATGGCACTGTTATGGGGTGGGGGGGTCTGTGGATGGCACTGTTATGGGGTGGGGGGGTCTGTGGATGGCACTGTTATAGGATGGGGGATCTGTGGATGCCATCCCCAGATCCTCCACCCCATAACAGTGCCATCCCCAGATCCCCCATTAACAGTGCCATCCCCAGATCCCCCATTAACAGTGCCATCCCCAGATCCCCCATTAACAGTGCCATCCCCATCTGGGGGGTTTCTTTGCTGGGCTGGACTTTTATAGCCCCCCCCCCCCCCCCCAAAATTTTACTTGCATCCCTGTTCTCTAAAGGGGCGGTTTTAGGGGGCGGTCCTAGGGGTGGGTAGGGGCGGTCTTAGGGGCAGGTAGGGGCGGTTCTAGGGTTGGGTAGGGGCGTGGCCAGGGGAGGGGGGTGAGTTCCACCACCTTTTCTCTGAGAAAAAAAGCCCTGTCTGTAACGCTGTCCTAAGGACAGCAATACAGATGGATGCGCTGCGGGGCAGAGGAGAAGTGTCTCCCTTCCCCATTCCTCTGATAGGCTTCAGGCCTAGTGCCTGCAGCATATCAGAGGCTGGTGCAGGCAGCGCAATGACATCATCACCAGAAGAGGCCTGCATTGCATCGCTGCCAGCCTCATTGAGGTAAGTATAAGTGTTTTAAGTTTTATATGGCACACAATGCAGGAGAGCTATGGGGACCCGTAGCGTTTAGAAAAAGGGGGGGGGGGGGGAGACCTAACCTGTGTAAAGGTATTTGTATACACATATATATTAATGCCAAGAATGTCCTAGACCTATCTTGACCCAGGTATAAAGTGTGTATTAAAACTTCACTTTTAATTCGACATAATGATAAAATGGCTGTGAGCCATAACCAACAACCACCCCAAAGAGTTGACGACTTAGTTGCTGCCAAGGTGAGGGAGATGTGCACTATCTCCTATTCACCACAACTACAGGGAGTGCAGAATTATTAGGCAAATTAGTATTTTGACCACATCATTCTCTTTATGCATGTTGTCTTACTCCAAGCTGTATAGGCTCGAAAGCCTACTACCAATTAAGCATATTAGGTGATGTGCATCTCTGTAATGAGAAGGGGTGTGGTCTAATGACATCAACACCCTATATTAGGTGTGCATAATTATTAGGCAACTTCCTTTCCTTTGGCAAAATGGGTCAAAAGAAGGACTTGACAGGCTCAGAAAAGTCAAAAATAGTGAGATATCTTGCAGAGGGATGCAGCTCTCTTAAAATTGCAAAGCTTCTGAAGCGTGATCATCGAACAATCAAGCGTTTCATTCAAAATAGTCAACAGGGTCGCAAGAAGCGTGTGGAAAAACCAAGGCGCAAAATAACTGCCCATGAACTGAGAAAAGTCAAGCGTGCAGCTGCCAAGATGCCACTTGCCACCAGTTTGGCCATATTTCAGAGCTGCAACATCACTGGAGTGCCCAAAAGCACAAGGTGTGCAATACTCAGAGACATGGCCAAGGTAAGAAAGGCTGAAAGACGACCACCACTGAACAAGACACACAAGCCGAAACGTCAAGACTGGGCCAAGAAATATTTCAAGACTGATTTTTCTAAGGTTTTATGGACTGATGAAATGAGAGTGAGTCTTGATGGGCCAGATGGATGGGCCCATGGCTGGATTGGTAAAGGGCAGAGAGCTCCAGTCCGACTCAGACGCCAGCAAGGTGGAGGTGTAGTACTGGTTTGGGCTGGTATTATCAAAGATGAGCTTGTGGGGCCTTTTCGGGATGAGGATGGAGTCAAGCTCAACTCCCAGTCCTACTGCCAGTTTCTGGAAGACACCTTCTTCAAGCAGTGATACAGGAAGAAGTCTGCATTCTTCAAGAAAAACATGATTTTCATGCAGGACAATGCTCCATCACACGCATCCAAGTACTCCACAGCGTGGCTGGCAAGAAAGGGTATAAAAGAAGAAAATCTAATGACGTGGCCTCCTTGTTCACCTGATCTGAACCCCATTAAGAACCTGTGGTCCATCATCAAATGTGAGATTTACAAGGAGGGAAAACAGTACACCTCTCTGAACAGTGTCTGGGAGGCTGTGGTTGCTGCTGCACGCAATGTTGATGGTGAACAGATCAAAACACTGACAGAATCCATGGATGGCAGGCTTTTGAGTGTCCTTGCAAAGAAAGGTGGCTATATTGGTCACTGATTTGTTTTTGTTTTGTTTTTGAATGTCAGAAATGTATATTTGTGAATGTTGAGATGTTATATTGGTTTCACTGGTAAAAATAAATAATTGAAATGGGTATATATTTGTTTTTTGTTAAGTTGCCTAATAATTATGCACAGTAATAGTCACCTGCACACACAGATATCCCCCTAAAATAGCTAAAACTAAAAACTACTTCCAAAAATATTCAGCTTTGATATTAATAAGTTTTTTGGGTTCATTGAGAACATGGTTGTTGTTAAATAATAAAATTAACCCTCAAAAATACAACTTGTCTAATAATTCTGCACTCCCTGTATATCTGCAGAGCTTGAACATAGGGGGGGCAATGTGTGGATAGACTAATGTGAGCAAACTACCTGTAGTTGCCTGCAAAAACGGATTAAATGGAATAGGCTACTGTGCTCCTACACACAAACGTTCACAGCACAGCACACTTGCGTCAGTAGCTGTCAAGACGCATTCAGACACTGCACACACGCTGCTAAGCGCTCCACCTAGCTCTGTGCTGTGAACGTTTGTGTGTAGGACCACAGTCCCCTACTCCATTTAATCCGTTTTTGCAGGCAACTACAGGTAGTTTGCTTAAATCAGTCTATCCACACATTGCCCCCCTATGTTCAAGCTCTGCAGATATAGCTGTGGTGAATAGGAGATAGTGCACATCTCCCTCACCCTGGCAGCAACTAAGTCGTCAACTCTTTGGGGTGGAAACAAAGTGTTTTAATTGTTTGTTATGGCTCACAGCCGTTTTATCATTATGTTGAATTAAAAGTGAAGTTTTAATACACACTTTATACCTGGGTCAAGATAGGTCTAGGCCATTATTGGCATTAATATATATGGGGACATCTAGGGCACTCCTTACTGGCACATTATTGGGGCGCAGTATGTGGGCACAAAAGTTTTTTTATATGGGGGCATCTAGGGCACTCCTTACTTGCACATTATTGGGGGGCACTATGTGGGCACAAAAGTGGTATTTTATATGGGGGACACTATGGAGGCATCTATGGGCAATCCTTATTGGCACATTATTGGGGGGCACTATGTGGGCACAAAAGTGGTATTTTATATGGTGAGCACTATGGGGGCATCTAGGAGCACTCCTTACTGGCACATTACTGAACAGCACTATGTGGGCACAAAAGTGGTATTTTATATGAGGGGAATCTAGGGGCACCCCTTACTTACACATTATTAGGGAGCACTAGGTGGGCACAAAAGTGGTATTTTATATGGGGGCATCCAGGGGCACTTTTTATTGGCACCTTATTGGCGGGCATCTACTGAGGGCACAAAGAAGGGGTATTTTATATGGGGGGCTCTGTATAGGGGTATTTTATACTGGGACACATTATGGGGGGTACTATGGGAAAAGAGGAGCACTATGAGGGCATCTACTGGGGGCACTAAGAAGGGGTATTTTATACTGGCAAATTATGGGGGACATTGAGGGCATCTACTGGGGCTGTCACGGCGCAGTGTGGGTAGTAAACTCCACAACGAACACAAGAGGGAAGGGAAAAGGTACTAGGCCTGGAAGCTAGGCAAAGAGGAAGGGTCACCACCTAGTGAATCCCTAAACCGAGCCCTGACTACTATCAGTATGAACAGACCTTGATGGTAGGAATGTTCATAAGCAGGAACCTAGAGCCCTAGCTGACCCTAAAGGGCCCTGGAAATAGTGTCAGGACAAAAGATGACCTGTTCCTTCCCGGCTGAAGGAACGGGAGACTCCCTCAAGCCTAATACCAAAAGATAGAGGAATACAACAAACAAGAAATAGGGAAAAGACACTTAACTCTGAAGTACGAGCAGGAACTCAGAGGAGAACCAAACACCAGCACTTCCATAACCAGAATGGAGCCATCAGCCGCATAGCATGATTGGTGAGACCAGACTAAATAGAGGAGTTGGAATGACCACTTAAGCTACACCTGAGACAAGAGGTGTGGTCATAACAGCAACAACACAGAAACAAGTGAAACCAAAGAGGCTGTCAGATCACATCACGTGCAGCCAGTCTCTTAGATCTTCTGACCCCTGTCACGGGAGAGACCGTGACAGGGGCACTATATAGGGGCATTTTATACTGGTACATTATGGGGGCACTATGGGGGAATTGACATGGGGGCATTATATAGGGGTATGTTATACTGGCACACATTATGGGGGCACTATGGGGAAATTAGCTCAACTGGGGGCATTAAAAGGGGGTATTTTTTGCACTGGCACACATTATAGGGGGGCATTTTTTGTACTGGTGCTCATTTTAAGGGGGCATTTTTCTACTGTCACATTATAAAGAGAATTATTGCTACGGGGGTGGGGGGGTTATTTTGTTGGGCTTTATTACTACTGGGGGACTGTGGGAAACATAATTACTAGTATGAGTACTATGGGAGCATTATTACTTCTGGGGCACAGTGGGGACATATTGGGGGCACTGTAGGGGCAGTATTACTACCAAGTGTGCTCTGGCAGAGAATTATTGGTTGGGACTTTTTGGAGCACTATTACCATGGGGCACCCTGGGTTTATCTGTTTCTGCAGTATAGTATTGGGGAGCACAGCAGCACAGTATTCGGGGAGGTTGGATGATTTGTCCAGAAGATGGGAGGATGATGGAAAAGTTGTAAACTAATAATGAATGGAGAAGATGAGGAAAGAGAACATCTACATCAGATGAGACGTCATTGGATGTAAGAGGTATGGGGCGCTGTGTTACCCTGTATGTTCTGTAGTGATATTTGTAATATTAGGAGGGAAGGGGTTAGGTTGAGAATTTGGTATGGGGGGGTCACTGTTTAAATTTTCACCTCAGGCAGCAGAAAGGCTGCAGATAAGCAATCAAATTTAAATGAGATTACATAGGGGCAATCACCTACTAGTCCTGGACCTCCTTGGAGCCGTGGGCAGCCCATATCTGCTTCATTATGCAGTAATTCACCCCTGAATGGAGGCTCAAATGCAGATATGCGCAGAGCCTTATTTTGTTGGTTGGAGCTGGTCTTTTATTTAAAATTTTTTAGCAGGACCTTTCCAGGCATAATAGTAGATGTGATGGCTCCTTGGTCATGTCTTTGCTGCCCATGTGAGCCCTAAACCATCTTGTTGTATACCAGATAAGTGAGCTATGCTGTTAATATTTTATCTTTACTATTTTCATAGTTCTTAAAAATAGATGAGCCATACCAGTCAAAAATTGTACTCATCTGCCATGAAGGTGCCAGATTAAACTAGTTATATAATGCTGCTTGTTACAACAATTTTCCATTTACTATAAAAAATAGTTACAAAAATATGCATGAGATAAACATTTGCAATTAAATACAATTAGTCTAAATAAAGTAATCCTGATGTGTGGTTGATTGGCTTGATTTTTACCATGGAAGAATTGACTTTATAAATTATAGATTAGATTTTTGCATTTCTTATCCCCTCTGTCACACCTGTTATTCCTGTTTACTAAGGAGTGACAGACAGGACAGGTCTCTACAAAGTCTCAAGGTTAAAATCTCTGAGTTCCTAAGGCTTCATTGTCAGTGTTTCATGGCCATTCTGCATCAATTTTCTGGTCGTTTGTCCATTTTTAATGGCTGCTTTGCATCCATTATTTTAGCATCCCAATCCCTGCAGTGCCCTTAGTACACCCCCACAGCGCCTCCAGTATCTATAATTGCCACCCCCGTAGTGCCGCCAGTGTCTATAATGCCCCCATAGTAGCCCCATTCTATATAAGGCCCCCTCAGCACCCCCTGTACACTCTTGTCTTATTCACTCCTGTCTACATGGCTGTTAAAAATTGTCCTATTGATTTCAATAGGGTCCGTCTGGGCGTAAAAATGGCCAAAAATAGGGCATGTGCTATTTACTTACGTCCACTATTCACTGGTCATTCCTCTCATTAACTTGATTAAGGGCTCTTTCACACTTGCGTTCTTTTCTTCCGGCATAGAGTTCCGTCGTCGGGGTTCTATGCCGGAAGAATCCTGATCAGTTTTATCCTAATGCATTCTGAATGGAGAGAAATCAGGATGTCTTCAGTTCCGGACCGGAACGTTTTTTGGCCGGAGAAAATACTGCAGCATGCTGCGCTTTTTGCTCTGGCCAAAAATCCTGAACACTTGCCGCAAGGCCAGATCCGGAATTAATGCCCATTGAAAGGCATTAATCCGGATCCGGCCTTAAGCTAAACATCGTTTCGGCGCTCTGCTGGATCCGACGTTTAGCTTTTTCTGAATGGTTACCATGGCTTCCAAGACGCTAAAGTCCTGGCAGCCATGGTAAAGTGTAGTGGGGAGCGGGGGAGCAGTATACTTACCGTCCGTGCGGCTCCCCGGGCGCTCCCGAGTGACGTCAGGGCGCCCCACGCTCATGGATGACATGTCGCATGGATCACGTCATCCATGCGCATGGGGCGCCCTGACGTCATTCTGGAGCGCCCCGGGAGCCGCACGGACTGTAAGTATACTGCTCCCCCGCTCCCCACTACTACTATGGCAGCCAGGACTTTAATAGCGTCCTGGGTGCCATAGTAACACTGAACGCATTTTGAAGACGGATCCGTCTTCAAATGCTTTCAGTTCACTTGCGTTTTTCCGGATCCGGTGTGTAATTCCGGCAAATGGAGTACACGCCGGATCCGGACAACACAAGTGTGAAACCAGCCTTAGAGGTTATTTCTTGAAACATGTTGTCTATGTGTAAATAAATGACTATTATATTTCAACCCCATCAATTTTGAACTACCATACATCATTCCTACTCAGCTGAAAGCGCCATGCAAGATATAATTCCTCATGCGATTTTCTTTGTGCTGACACTACCAGTCTTCCAGTCCAGGAATAGCTGATCCAGGACATCTGACTTGCAGTCGCTTCATCCTTTACCCCTGTGTGTGGGTTATATTTATTCAATCTAAGGTAAGCAGATATTTTGCAGGGAATGAGTTCATATCCCATTGTGGAACATAGTACACAAGTGGCCATCCTCTTAGTTTTTTTTAAATCTCTCCTTGGTCAGATGCATAACGACCTGAGGCTCCCAGTGTTAGTCATTGGATCCTCACCTACTTATAGTCTTGAGAAAAACTATTTATAACCTCTTTGAATTCTGTCGTTTTACGTACCAGGACATAATAAAAATAAATCTGGTCCTTAGAAAGTCTTAAAATTAGTTAATGCGACCTCAGATATAGAACAGCACACAACAGATTCCAACGTTTGATTATTCTACAAAATTGAAACCGAAATGGAAAAGCCATGTGTGAAAAACGAAGTGCACCCCATGAATCAATAGCTTGTAGAACCACTTTTAGCAGCAATAACTTGAAGCAATCATTTTCTGTATGACTTTTTCAGTCTTTCATATTGTTGCTTCAGTTCATTAAAGTTTGTGATCATTAATTTTTACACAGCTCTTCTAAGGACCCACCACAGAATTTCAATTGGGTTGAAGTCTGGAGTTTGACTGGGCCATTGCAACGCCTTGATTCTTTTCTTTACAAAAGAAAACTATGTGCGCCGTAGTTGTAATTTGCCCACTGAAGGCAAATAGAATACCAGTGAAAATTTCTAGTTGGGGACTATAGATGTACTTTGTTGTGGTGGTTAATATTGTTTTGAGATCATGGGACAACATCTTATTTTAGAATAAAGGTTATAAGATCTTGAATACGGTATACTAAAATCAATAATTAGATGTTTAGGTAATTAATGGCCATGATTGAATACAGAAGTGTGGTACTTTGGTTAAAGCACAAACTTTAAAATGCAATGCATTAGATGGAAGGGGCACTCTACTAAATGTCCAAAGCTCAGGCATGTTTCTTCAAAGCCTGAGTTTACATTGATATCTCTGGGATGGAAACTGTATGGGAAAACTTGTGCAGTACAAGCTCTTTCTTTGAGTAGCCATGGCTATGTTACTGTAGGCCATGTAAAGCTTTAATGCAGGGTTTCTCAACTCGGGTCCTCGGGACCTACCTACTAGTCATGTTTTCAGGATTTCCTTAGTATTGAGCAGGTGATATAATTAGTGTCCGTGTATCAGGACTTACCACAGGTATTCATTCTGTTGGATATTCTCAAATCCTGTAGGTGGGTCCCGAGGACCGGAGTTGAGAAACCCTGCTTTAATGGTCCTTGCTATAAGTCTGTGTCCCTGATCCTGACACCCAGTGAGTCTACAACTCTTCTCCATCATCCACCATAAAGGAGACTTACCCGATTTTCCAAGTAATTGAACAGTTGAGTTCACAAAGCAAGATGTTTCCTCTTGTCCTGTGCCAAACTCTTCTTCTTGAATTTTGCTGTAGCCTGCTGTAGGCCAGTAGGGTTATTTCAGCTTTTTGATATTGATGACCTATCCTGCAGACAGCATCCTGCATCTGTAACACCCCAGAGTTGTGTTACTAAACTCTTTTACCCCGCTACAATCTGTTAAAAGCATTTACCTTGTCATCTAATGTGATTTTACATTATATCCTCACAAATGTGCATTGAAAGCCTTGTTAAATGTATATTGCTGTAATTTCCATGTTCACCAGCAGGTGGCAGCAATGTGTTAGCAAGGAGTTAAGTCAGTTTAGTATTTCTAGGCTGGAATAATTCATTCCAGTTTAGCTCCCCCTCTGTGAGCAAAGTGGGCTGCGCCCATATCCTGCCTCATGGGCAGAGAAGGAAGTTAGAGTTAGTGTAGCCCACCCCCTACTAGGGGTAGGGTGTGCATGTTAGGAGCTCCCAGATATAGGGATCCCAGCCAGGATCTTGTCTCGGCTGAGACATTGATCATCATTCCCAGCCTGAGCCTTGCAGTCTCAGCTGGAAGAAGCAAGCAGACAACTACAGTTCCAGGAAGAACAATACCCTGTGAAGATAGCTGTGAGTACAGACCAGAGACCCAGGAAAAGACATATTCCTCCTCAAAGCTAGTCAGTCCCCAGACAGCAGAAGATAGAAAGTGCAGAAGCATAAATTCCTGCCACAGTATAGAGCTACAAAGCAGACGTCCTTTCCTGAATAGCTCCAGGTACATGAGAGAGCAGAAGATAAATTCCTGCCAACCATTGCCAATACCTGCTGGGACCTAAGACTAAAGCTGTATCTTGCTTGGATGAAAGTTACTATCAGTAAAGACAAGTTTGAACTTTACCTCTATTACTCCTACTAGCACTACAGTCATTTTATTGCAAGTGAGCTAGGATCCAGGAGTCCATCCGCACCCAGGTAGGAGACACCGTTGACACTATTACCATGCAGAGACATTACCCCACTCTGGCATTCCTAACCTGGTACGTGAGTTATAACACCTTGGAGGGCCCTGTGATTGTACCCTGCGCACTCTGAAATTGGCGTCACGAACAAAACTATAGACTATCACCTACACCTGACCCAGCCATTGCATATTTTGGCGTCAGAGTGCATACCCCGGTCCAGCTCATTGCACATCCCCACCGATTAGCTGTTACTGGAAGCTGCTGGCACCTAAAACTAAACAGGGGACAGGGCCGGAAGCGGAAGACTCTATCCACTGTGTAGAGGCCGTGCCTGTGTACTGCTGCTCAGCTCACATTCAAGTGAAAACATATTGAAAGCCATAAGTTTAAAATTCTCTTGTTCTCAATTACCCACCATTACATGTTATTTAAAATAGGAGGAAAGTATATGAAGATCTCCTGTCAAAGTGATGGTGGCTGTGAACAGAATATTTTTTTGCAAAAATGTAAAGCATTAAAAACAAGAGTTTTCTTAGCACAAAAGGCCAAATGTAAGTATAAATAAAGATGGTTGGTGTGCAGCAGCAGGCCTCACTCTCTAGTAGACCCATCTGATTGTCCTAATTATCTTATTCCATGCCAGTCTACCAGAGCCAAGATGAAGCATGATAACAGCTGCCGTCGATAATGAAAAAATAACAAGTGATTGGAAATGCGTTTGGCCATATTTTGAATAAAAAATAACATATTGCAATTGTTATCATAATCAAAGTCGTGTAGTTTGTTCTCAATACAAGACATTAAAACTTTACATTCTGTTTGATGAAGTTAATAAACAGTATATTATGTTTGTATCACAAATGCACACTTTACAACATTACAAAATATAGAAATTTCATAACCAAGCACCAGTTTGCCAATGAGATGTCACTTTTAAGGCAATTCTAGGTGAAGGTAATGGCTAGGTACTGTAACCTTTCATCATACTCATTTTTCACCACAATGGAAAGACTAATAGTAATAACAATAATATACATGGATACACATCATGAACAGTTCAGGAGGAAACACTGAGTCAAAGGCTATGATCACCTTTGGGAGCAATTTTTTATGTTTACTGTACGTTTTACTTATTTTTAAATAAAAATCATTCTCAGTCTCAATTGGTCTTTATAGTTTTTGCGCTACAGGGTTAAAGGGAACCTGTCACCGGGATTTGATGTATAGAACTGAGGACATGGGTTGCTAGATGGCCGCTAGCACATCCGCAATACCCAGTCCCCATGGCTCGATGTGCTTTTTTTGTGGGAAAAAAAGCAATTTGATCCATATGCAAATTACCCTGAGATGTGTCCTGTCCCGGAGATGAGCCCAGCGTGAAGGAGCCCAGCACGGCCCCGCATTCTCAGAATCTCCTCCTTGCTCCTCGATGTCCGACAGCCAGAGCGCAGTAATCTCGCGATGCGCGAGCTAGTGCATGCGCAGTTCCTTCCCTGAGGCTGATGCCAGCACAGGGAAGGAACACTATGAGGACACTGCGCATGCGCTAGCTCGCGCATCGTGAGATTACAGCGCTCTGGCTGACGCCGGGGAGCAAGGAGGAGATTCTGAAAATGCGGGGCGGTGCTGGACTCATCTCACGTACAGGACACTTCTCAGGGTAATTTACATATGGATCAAATCACTTTTTTCCCACAATAAAAGCACACAGAGCAATGGGACTGGGCAATGCCGATGTGCTAGTGGCCATCTAGCAACCCATGTCCTCAGCTCTATACATCAAATCCCGGTGACAGGTTCCCTTTAAGTTTGAGCCTATCTGCAGGCTGTCTCTTTTCCGTTTTAGACTAAGACCATGTTGCTTTTCTGTTCCGTTCATGTTCACTTTTAGTACATGCTGTGTTTTCAATGGGGTATGAGGAGAAATCTGCTGCTAAGTCACCCCTGGCTGCAGCTTACCTCCCAGCAGAAGAAAACGATCATTGTAACTTAGTAACACAGTTTTTAAGGCTAAGAAAAAGACATCTGTCCATCCAGTTCGGCCTGTTATCCTGCAAGTAGATCCAGAAGAAGGCAAAAAACTCCTTTCAGGTAGAAGCCAATTTTCCTCATTTTAGCGGAAAAATTCCTTCCTGACTCCAATCAGGCAATCCAAAAAACTCCCTGGATCAACGACCTCTCCAGAAATCCAATAGTAATATTGCCCCCAATGTGCCTATATTAGTAATCATGTTCCCGATAGCCTCCTAGTAGTAATACTTAACCTTATAATGTGTGCCAATAGAAAAATACCACCTAATGTGTGCCAGTATAAAAACTACCCTCTTATAATGTGCGGCAGTGCAAATACCCCCTTATAATGTGTCCCAGTACAAAAAATACTCCCTTATAGTGTACACCAGTACATAAAAAACACTTTATCTTTCAGATCAGACCCCTATATCATACCTCTGCTGAGACCCCCCCCCATAACAGATCCTGAGATCAGACCCCATATCAAACCTCTGATGAGACCCGTACAATATATAGGGTTCGGACCGCGCTTCTGGTCCAGGTCAGTATGCAAGTTCTTTAATCCTTCTCACTTCCTCGTTTGCAGAGAGAGCCTGAGGGCTGCAAATACCCCTCAAGTAGATATCCTGCAACCAATGGAATTATAATAGTGTAAATCCGTATGTAACAATAACCTGCATTGCACTGATTGTACTCACACACTGCGTATCACACAAGGCGTAAATGTAATCTCTCCGTGGTAGGTTGCTCTTATTCTGTCGAAACAGCCACGTTTCCATACAATCTGGTTCAGTCCCCACACGGACTCAAATGGTATATACCACAGACAATTCTGTGTTTCCTTTCTTCAGATTCCTGAAAGTATTCTGTGGACAAGAATGGCTTCTGCAATAGTGAAGCTCCGTAATACTTCTTTAAAACTTTTTATTTGTCCATACTCACAAGACAACTTTCTTAAAACAGCTTTTAAAACACATAAAATTCCCAGCGTCTGCTGCTTCTGCCCGACCCGGGTTTCACTCCTAGAGCTTCATCCGTGCCCCTGACGAAGCTCTAGGAGTGAAACCCGGGTCGGGCAGAAGCAGCAGACGCTGGGAATTTTATGTGTTTTAAAAGCTGTTTTAAGAAAGTTGTCTTGTGAGTATGGACAAATAAAAAGTTTTAAAGAAGTATTACGGAGCTTCACTATTGCAGAAGCCATTCTTGTCCACAGAATACTTTCAGGAATCTGAAGAAAGGAAACACAGATTTGTCTGTGGTATATACCATTTGAGTCCGTGTGGGGACTGAACCAGATTGTATGGAAACGTGGCTGTTTCGACAGAATAAGAGCAACCTACCACGGAGAGATTACATTTACGCCTTGTGTGATACGCAGTGTGTGAGTACAATCAGTGCAATGCAGGTTATTGTTACATACGGATTTACACTATTATAATTCCATTGGTTGCAGGATATCTACTTGAGGGGTATTTGCAGCCCTCAGGCTCTCTCTGCAAACGAGGAAGTGAGAAGGATTAAAGAACTTGCATACTGACCTGGACCAGAAGCGCGGTCCGAACCCTATATATTGTACCTGTTTATAACGTGATTGAACCCACATCACTTTCGGACCTGCTGCATAACATTATTGCGGACTGGTGATATATTTATTTCTCTGATGAGACCCGACATCTCAGACGTTAGATTAGACCAGGGATTTTTGCCAACACAAGCGAAGCAACATTTTGGCCCCCCCCCCCCCCCCCCCCCCTTCGCAGCTCACCTGGCCCTGGTCCCATTTGCAGCAGCTGGCTTCTCCTCTGTATGGTCGGTTCTGGTATCTTCTCCCTGCTTCAGACAATCGCTGGTTTGAGGACCATATTTTTCGCCCTCTAAAACGCACCTAGGTTTTAGAGGAGGATAATAAGAAAAAAATATTTTCCATTGCACCTCAGGTCAGACCAACAATCAGACCCCCAATGTTAATCAGACCTCAGATCAGACCCCCAATGCCTCATATCATCCCCCCATGTCAGCCATCAGCCCCCCATTTCAGATAATGAAAGTTTTGGAACCGCGCTGCTTGAGACTATGTTCCCCGGTCAACAGTGAATAGCACAGGGCACCGACCCCTCTCCTCTTCACCTAAAGGATCCGATCTTCCACAGACCTCCTCCTCTACAGGGTTTAAGAAGATTGGCAGAATAGTGAAGCACCCTTTTGCAAGTTAGTTTAAAAGGTTTTATTCTACTCACAAGAGTCGGTAGACAAAAGGCATATAACACAATAAAACCGTCACGTTCCTGCCCGACCCGGGTTTCGCTGCCTCGCTTCTTCAGGGGCGACAACTGCGCATGTCCGCAGTGGGGCCCTTTAAATAGCCCAGCTTATCCCATTACATGAGCCGTTATTTATTCGGATCATATCCCAAAGTTACAAGCAACAGTTTCAAATCATACATATTAAAAATACAACCGTAATCTTTTTATACATTCAAAGTAAAAATTTCTCTTGCTGTTATAAACAAGTGTTTATAACAGCAAGAGAAATTTTTACTTTGAATGTATAAAAAGATTACGGTTGTATTTTTAATATGTATGATTTGAAACTGTTGCTTGTAACTTTGGGATATGATCCGGATAAATACCGGCTCATGTAATGGGATAAGCTGGGCTATTTAAAGGGCCCCACTGCGGACATGCGCAGTTGTCGCCCCTGAAGAAGCGAGGCAGCGAAACCCGGGTCGGGCAGGAACGTGACGGTTTTATTGTGTTATATGCCTTTTGTCTACCGACTCTTGTGAGTAGAATAAAACCTTTTAAACTAACTTGCAAAAGGGTGCTTCACTATTCTGCCAATCTTCTTAAACCCTGTAGAGGAGGAGGTCTGTGGAAGATCGGATCCTTTGGGTGAAGAGGAGAGGGGCCGGTGCCCTGTGCTATTCACTGTTGACCGGGGAACATAGTCTCAAGCAGCGCGGTTCCAAAACTTTAATTATCTGCATATCCAGTGTGAATTACCTACCACACTACTCCGGGACCAGCAGCAGCGCAAGTAACTGTCCGTGTTGGGACACAGGACTGACTTTTCACTTTTTATTTTAAGCCCCCCATTTCAGCTATCATGCCCCCATGTCAGCCATCATGCCCCCCATGTCAGCCATCATGCCCCCATGTCAGCCATCATGCCCCCCATGTCAGCCATCATGCCCCCCATGTCAGCCATTATGCCCCCATGTCAGCCATTATGCTCCCATGTCAGCCATTATGCTCCCATGTCAGCCATCATGCCCCCCCATGTCAACCATTAGCGCAAATAAAATAAAATAACTTACCTCTCCTGCTCCTGGACACAGAACTTTGATGAACCCTTCCCCCCATCTCAGACCTCAGGTCAGACCCCATATCAGACCCTACTTTCAGAACTCAGATCAAACCCCCATTAGACCTCCATGTCAGAAACCCCCATATCAGACCTCAGGCAGACCCCTATTAGACCTCCAGATGTCTATATCAAACCTCAGACCAGACCCCCATTAGACCTCTAGACCCCCATATCAGACCTCAGACCAGATGCCCATTAGACCTCTCAGACTCCCATTAGACCTCTCAGACCTCAATTACACCTCTTAGACCCCTATTAGACCTCCATACCCCCATATCAGTCCTCAGACTAGACTCCCATTAGACCTCCAGACCCCCATTAGACCTCTCAGACCCCCCATTTCATACCTCAGACCAGACCACCATTAGACCTCCAGACCCTCATAACAGACCTCAGACCAGACTACCAATCGACCTTCAGACCCCCATATAAGACCCCCATTAGACCTCCAGATCCCCATTAGACTTCCAGACCCCCATATCAGACCCCATTAGATCTCTAGACCCCAATATCAGACCCCCATTAGACCTCCAGGCCCCTATATCAGACCCCTATTAGACCTCCATAACAGATCTCCTATCAGACCCCCATTAGACCTCCAGACCCCCATTAGACTTCCAGACCCCCATATCAAACCTCCATTAGACCTTCAGACCTCCATATCAGACCCCCATTAGACCTCCAGACCCTCATTAGACTTCCAGACCCCATATCAGACACCCATTAGACCTTCAGACCCCCATTAGACCTCCAGACCCACATATTAGACCCCATTAGACCTCCAGACACCACCCATATCAGACCTCAGACCAGACTTCCAGACCCCCATTAGACCTCTCAAACCAACCACATCAGACCTCAGATCAGACCTTAAAATAAATAAGTGTACTTACCTCTCCTGCTCTGCCGCCCAGGCTCTCTCCCAGTTCTCTTCTTGGGGTCCACGCTGCACAGTCACCTGACTGCCTGCAGTGTCAGGTCACAGCAGCATGGGTACCAAGAAGAGCAAGCAGGGAGGAGGGGTAAGTACAGTGCTCACAGCGCTTCACTCCCCTGCCTCTTTATGCACTGCATCTTATAAAGGGAAAATACAGCGCAACTCGTAAAGGGGGCCCTGTGGGGCCCTCTGGCTTAGGGGCCCAGTCGCAACTGCGACCACTACAACCCCTATAGCTACGCCAGTGGCTAGGGTCTATTTCTTTGATTCAAAACCTATTTTACTATATTATTAAAGAGGATGGGCTCAGAGAATAATATCCTCTGGTGGGCCCAAGGAACCCTGATCCAACACTGTATGGAGCTTTCAATCCCTTCATCAAAATTTTTCATTTTTAGTTAATTATTGATAAATTGCAGAGATCGGGCTCAAGCTTTTTTTGTATCAGATTTTTATAAAAGCCCAAAATATTACGTTGCCAAATAAATATTACATTATGTTGTGGCTCAGCAATTCTTTCTGTACATTTCATTCTTCTAGCAAAGTTTTTCTTCATGTTGACCTGAGAATGAATGCACCTTTAAGTAATGTGATTATTTCTGGCTTTATAAGCAGTCCCAGAGTCTAACTGCCTGTGAACAAAGTCTTCCATACAGCAAACACTTCCTTGTTGAATTATGTATAAATTGCTGTAGGACTGTCATAGTTTGTCCTATTTCTGAACCAGGAGAGGCTTCTGGGAGAAACAATGTTTCCCATAGAGAGCAATGTGCCCACTGAACACTTTACAGCCTGAGAGTCTATTTACACGATGACTGCTGTGAATGTCAATGCAGTGTACAAGCCATTTAAAAACTGTAATTCTTATGGCTCGGATATTACCTAAATTTATGATCGGTGGGGTCCGACCTCTAGGACACCCACTGATCCTGAGAGCAGTGGCGTACTGCCAATATAGGCAGACCATGCCGTTGCTATGGGGCCCATGGCACAGGGGGGCCCGGAGCGCAAGGAAGGCCTTGCCCCCCCCCCCCTACGTTTACTCTGCACAAGACTCCAGGGGCGTACATAAAAATCACTGGGCCCATAACAGGAATCTAAATTGGGCCCCCATTCCCCTTTTATAGCCCCTCCTTTTGTTCCATGAACTATTCTTGCTGCTGCGTTTTATAATTTATGCCATCAGGGCCGGATTGGGATTACAAAACAGCCCTGGCACACAAAAGAGGTATAATAGATGCAGTGTGTACAGGTCTATAGTATATTCCCTAGTGTTCTGATATGTGAGGTACAGGGTATAATATATGCAGTGTGTACAGGTATATACTGTAGTATATACAGCAGTGTACTGATATGTGAGGTACGGGGTATAATATATGCAGTGTATACAGGTATACAGTATATACAGTAGTGTAATATGTGAGGTACGAGGTATAATAGATGCAGTGTGTACAGGTATATAGTAAATACAGCAGTGTATTGACACCTCGTACCTCACATATCAGTACACCGCTGTAAATACTATATATCTGTACACACTGCATCTATTATACCTCGTACCTCACATATCAGTACACCGCTGTAAATACTATATATCTGTACACACTGCATCTATTATACCTCGTACCTTACATGTCAGTGCACTGCGGTATATACTATATATCTGTACATTTTGCATGTATAATACTGTGTAATATATGCAGTGTGTGTGTATGTGTATGTGTGTGTATATATATATATATATATATATATATATATATATATATACAAACCGGATTCCAAAAAAGTTGGGACACTATACAAATCGTGAATAAAAACTGAATGCAATGATGTGGAGGTGCCAACTTCTAATATTTTATTCAGAATAGAACATAAATCACGGAACAAAAGTTTAAACTGAGAAAATGTACCATTTTAAGGGAAAAATATGTTGAATCAGAATTTCATGGTTTCAACAAATCCCCAAAAAGTTGGGACAAGGCCATTTTCACCACTGTGTGGCATCTCCCCTTCTTCTTACAACACTCAACAGACGTCTGGGGACCGAGGAGACCAGTTTCTCAAGTTTAGAAATAGGAATGCTCTCCCATTCTTGTCTAATACAGGCCTCTAACTGTTCAATCGTCTTGGGCCTTCTTTGTTGCACCTTCCTCTTTATGATGCGCCAAATGTTCTCTATAGGTGAAAGATCTGGACTGCAGACTGGCCATTTCAGTACCCGGATCCTTCTCCTACGCAGCCATGATGTTGTGATTGATGCAGAATGTGGTCTGGCATTATCTTGTTGAAAAATACAGGGTCTTCCCTGAAAGAGATGACGTCTGGATGGGAGCATATGTTGTTCTAGAACCTGAATATATTTTTCTGCATTGATGGTGCCTTTCCAGACATGCAAGCTGCCCATGCCACACGCACTCATGCAACCCCATACCATCAGAGATGCAGGCTTCTGAACTGAGCGTTGATAACAACTTGGGTTGTCCTTGTCCTCTTTGGTCCGGATGACATGGCGTCCCAGATTTCCAAAAAGAACTTTGAATTGTGACTCATCTGACCACAGAACAGTCTTCCATTTTGCCACACTCCATTTTAAATGTTCCCTGGCCCAGTGAAAACGCCTGAGCTTGTGGATCTTGCTTAGAAATGGCTTCTTCTTTGCACTGTAGAGTTTCAGCTGGCAACGGCGGATGGCACGGTGGATTGTGTTCACTGACAATGGTCTCTGGAAGTATTCCTGAGCCCATTCTGTGATTTCCTTTACAGTAGCATTCCTGTTTGTGGTGCAGTGTTGTTTAAGGGCCCGGAGATCACGGGCATCCAGTATGGTTTTACGGCCTTGACCCTTACGCACAGAGATTGTTCCAGATTCTCTGAATCTTCGGATGATGTTATGCACAGTTGATGATGATAGACGCAAAGTCTTTGCAATTTTTCGCTGGGTAACACCTTTCTGATATTGCTCCACTATCTTTCTGCGCAACATTGTGGGAATTGGTGATCCTCTACCCATCTTGGCTTCTGAGAGACACTGCCACTCTGAGAAGCTCTTTTTATACCCAATCATGTTGCCAATTGACCTAATTAGTGTTAATTGGTCTTCCAGCTCTTCGTTATGCTCAAATTTACTTTTTCCAGCCTCTTATTACTACTTGTCCCAACTTTTTGGGGATTTGTTGATACCGTGAAAATTGCAATCAACGTATTTTTCCTTTAAAATGATACATTTACTCGGATTAAACGTTTGATCTGTCATCTACGTTCTATTACAAATACAATATTGAGATTTGCCATCTCCACATCATTGCATTCAGTTTTTATTCACAATTTGTTTAGTGTCCCAACTTTTTTGGAATCCGGTTTGTATATATACACACAACGCAGTGTATTGATGTGAGACATAGAAGGTATAATACTGTAGATGCAGTGTTTACAGAAATATGTGGTCAGTTATACATTATGGCCACTGTGTGTGTGAGGTACATGAGGTAGTGGTCACTGTAACTGTCTGAAGTATTATACATGAGTGAGCAATGAGTAAAAACAGGGCATGGAGGGGGGGTAAATGATGAAAAGTGGAGGACCTCCTCTTACCACTCCATTCCAGTCTGTATGGATCAATGCAGAGCTGCTTGTGAACTTCTAATACTTGCTGTTAGGGGTTGAAGGACCTGTGATGATGTCATCACAGGTCCTGGCAGATATACCTTTGAAACCTAGGAACTACACCATTTTTGGTGCAGTTCCTTTGCTAGATTCTGCAGGACCTGTGATGTTGAAGATGATGTCATCACAGGTCCTGGCAGATGCACTGTATTAACCTGGGAACTACACTTTACACTGTGCAGTTCCCTTACAAGACATCTGATGACATCATCAAAGGTCCTTTAGCTTTAGAAAGATAAACAGGAGCAATTAAAGGGCGGGGCCTCTCTTTCGGGCCCCTCTTTCTCATGGGCCCCATAGCAGCTGCGTGGTCTGCCTATATGGTAGGTACGCCACTGCAAGACACAGTTTACTGGCTGGGGTATGAGGTGGCCCGTGGCCCACCCACTTGTGTTCTCCCGGGGAGGGCAGCAGCTGAGCAAACAGTGTTTTTTTTTTTTTGGGGGAAGGGGGGCCTGTAGGCTCATAGAGGGCTCAGAATGACAGTGTGCTTTCCTCCTACTCATCCCCCACCCAGGGGGAGGGAGGGGGGAAAGCACACTATACTCCTGAGTCCTCTATTAGCCTACAGGGACCCCCTCCGCAGCACATCAGTCACCTTGCGTAGGTGAGGGGGGAGCTATGTGCACACTCAGCATCAGCAGCAAGGAGTTAAAGGGGTTATCCAACCAACTCCTATAATGCCCCCCAAAATACCTGGGCACTGTATGCGGTGCCTCAGCATTTTGGGGGGCATAATAGGGGTTAGATAGCCCCTCTAACCCTTAGGATACCAGAGGTTTTTTCGTTTTTGCATTTAATTTTTTCTTCCCTATCTTCCTTTAGCCATAACTTTTTTATTTTTCCATTCGCATAGATGTATGAGGGCTTATTTTTGCAGAAGAAGTTGTACTTTAATATGGCATACAATGTAGTGGTAATCTGGCAAAAAAATCCAAATGGGGTGGAGTTTGAAAATAAACAAGGCAATTTCTCCACCGTTTTACGGGTTTTGTTCCTACGGCATTCCCTTTGCGGCAAAACTGACCTGTGCCTTTCATTCTCTGGGTCAGTACGATTATATCATGTATAGGTTTTTTATGTCTAAATAGATTTTTAGTTACTGCAGTTTTTTTAAACTGTATATTTTTATTAGCACATAATGTGCAGATTTTCATGGTACAGAAAAGAAAAAAGAAAAAACATGAAATGGTATGACATAGCTCATACAGAGTCATTTAGCAGACCATCAAAGTGGGAAAAAGCACAAAAAACATTGTGTACAGAGGTACAGGTCCCACAGTTGTATACATTTCTTTATTGGCAAATGGGGTGTGGCAGGGGAGGAGCCAGGACAGGAGGCGGGATGGGCGTTGCACTGCAGTTTGATTTACAGTGGTTGGTCAGGGTCCAAAGGTCAAAACCCCACAAATCCTAAATTGATGGCATATTATAGCAATATGTCATCACAACTTACATCAATGGGAATCTGTTTACCACTTTTGTTAGACCCTCTCCCTCCAATTTACAGACTGCACAGACAAAAACATATGGAGGTGGATGCTACAAATGAATCAACCAGGGGCAGAACTACCACTGTAGTCCATGGTATCGAGAGGACCCGGTCAAGCCCAAAACAGAAAGTCCTAATGCTGACCAGTTGTTACGCTGAACGCTCCGAGTCCCCTGCTGGCCTCGGAGCGCTCACAGCGTATGCCCCCAGGCAGCACTCCAGCGTCTCGGCGTGTGCGTCCTCGCTCTCTAGGGCGCGCGCGCGCCGGGACTCTTAGATTCAAAGGACCAGTGCACCGGTGATTGGTGCCTGGTCCAAAGGGGTTATTAAGGGTTAAGGTTGTGAGAGGCAGTGCTGACTTAATTAGGCTGCACCTGTGCACTGCCCATTTATACCTTCTCCTCCCACAGCTTTCTGCCGGATCTTTGTGCCTTGTGCCTCAGAGAAAGCGTTCCTTACTATGTTAGTTTGCCTTACCTGTTGCCGTACCCGTTGCTACCGTCCACTCGCCTTTGAACCTTTGCCGCCTGCCCTGACCGCTGCTACGTCCGACTTCGCTCTTGCCTTCTCCCTGTGTACCACGCCATATCACCAGCCAGAGAGGTCGAGTTGTTACTAGGGGACACGACCTGGTAGTTACCGCCGCAGCAAATCCATCCCGCTTTGCGGCGGGCTCTGGTGAAGACCAGTAACGGCTTAGAACCGGTCCTCTAGTACAACCCGCGCCATCGCCTCTCTGGTCCAGAGGATCCACTACCTGTCCTGCCGGTACGTGACACCAGTGTTAGGACACTCATTCAATTCTGTGTCGAAGCAGAACACTGACTGGGGGAGAAAGACACACACAGTGTAGAACAGTGCTTCTCATTGAGGTGCTGAATTATGAGTCCCTGCCAGTGCCCTCTAGCACCACAACTCTGGCCACATAACACTGCTGAAGATAGAACCTCAGAGGTCTAGGCAGAGGAAGAAGTGAGAAGATGAGAGAGTCCAACCACAACTCTGCTGGAGTGTGTGATAGCTTCAGTTTCAGTGAAGAGGAAGCAGGGATGTGGCCACAGTGACAATAGGCCTGAGGAGCATTGTTCTTTGTCATGTCCTGGCTCCATTTAAAGCATGTGAGGTTTTGTTACTGCCCCCTGTGTGACAGCTGACCCATCATTCCTTTTTTGTGCCAACTAACCTATCACTGTTCCATTGTGTGCCATCCTTATTCATTATTCATATTCTATGACAACAGTGTTCAGCTTTTCTGGGGAAATATTTTGTGTTGCACTGTGGTATTTGGTGTTTCTGGGGAGGTTTTTCATGTTGCACTGTGGTATTTAGTGCTTGTGAGGTATTTTGTGTTTTACTAAGGTACTTCTTTGGCATTGCTGTTGTGGTATTTTGTGCTGCACTGTGGTATCTGTTTGGCACTGCCGGTGAGGTATTTTGTGCTGTGCTGTTGGATTTGGATGTGTTTCTTTGTACAATCATAGCTGTGAAGGAGCAGTTATGTTTGGGCTTCTCTAATGTGTGTTCAGCCATATTATTCCCTGGTTAAGCTGCACAGCTAGATGCATTTTACTCAGAAGCAGGGGCATCTCCCTTCTGCCAGAACTGTACTACTGTGACATTCCTTTCTGCTACTTCCCACTATGTTTTTAGCTCTGGAGCTCCCAGAACAGATAAGGAGGGAGAGATCATAGCTATAGAAAGGCAGGAGGCTTCTGTGATGTTAACAAGCTGCGCAAAATCTGTTATTTTATCTGGTTCACAATCTCCATAAAAAAGTTGAGCTAGCTCTGACACTCCCCCACTTCCTCTGTGCCATCTTCTGAGTCTCTGTTACCAGGGATGGATTTCTTTCCTAGTGGCCATAACTCTACAGCTTTTTTTTCAGGTTGATGCAGGCCGATTTCTTAGGAATTTATTTATAAATTTGCTAGGTACACCATTCTCTATTAAATGAAATGAAATGAAATTGTGTGATAGTATAGTGACTCTTTAGGGTATGCTGCTGTTTATTAATAATAAAAAATTTAATATATATGTTAGAAATATAGTTACCCTTGATGTTTCCCTCTTACAGGGTTCAATGAGTTATGTACTATGAATCGTATTATATAACATTCAAGGAAACATCTGCTAAAAAATCTCCTGGGAAAATCAGCTTCGTGGATGTAATTCTAATGTTTTGCCATGGTTTTCTTGCATCTGGTTTTCTAGGATGTAGATTATGACAAAATAGCATTTAGTTTGGGAATTACTTTGAGATGGAAGGTTGTAAAAGCAACAGTACTCTACTGCAAGTACAACTGAACAAACTTTTATAATTGACTTGACTTGGGTTTCATTACACATAGTATTTTATTGTCAACTGATTTCAGGACAATTATATTTATAAAAATTTGCATGTTTAACCAAATTATTACTATATTATTAAATGGGTTGTCTAACCTTTTTTAACTGATAAACTATCTCTAGGATAGGCCGCTATTATCAGATTGGGGGGTCCGACACCCTGCACCCAGCCAATCAGCTGTTCTGCAATAGCTCTGGCACAGGAATGGCACAGCTCCATCTTTTGAGTAGTGGATGGAGCTGGTCACTGCAACGCTGCTCCTATTGGAATGCTACTCATGTCCATGGGCAATTTCTAGAAGAAATGAAATCCTTTTCTGCAGATAGGCTGGGTTTGGCTTTTCTTCTTCACACGCAGTTATTGCAGAAGAAAGCCACATCTGGCCACAAATGGTATATTATATACCAATAATATAGCCAATAGCCAACCATGTAATACATAGATGGGCCTGGTTTATCAGTGTTCTTGCATTACGGCTTTCTGTTGTGGCTCGTGAAAGGAGTTCTCCTCCACGAAGCCTACGGTATATACCTTAATGTGGCTTATGGGCAGAGGTTATTTTGTGAGACAGCCCCTGAGAGGTTGACCTTCTCAAAACTGGGATACCCATTGACATTGAGATTTGGTCTTTTTACTCCGTAAGATAGAGCCTTTGAGGAATGCCAAGAATCAACAGACAATAGGGGCACATTTATTAAGACCGGCTTTTTAGACGCCGGTCTTAATAAAGCCCCATAGCTGGCGGAGGATCCACAGAATTTATGAAGAGGTGTGGGCCTCTCCATAACTTCGGCGCATCCAGCACCAGTTCTAAATGCAAGATAGCTTCCTAGCTGTCTCATATTTAGACCATTTTCTATACCTAAAACAAACCCCTTCCCCGCCCATACCACGCCCACAATTTTAGACCTGGCGTGAGCGGACCGAAGTAGCAGATTGCAGCGCAACTAACCATTGTGCGGCCATCTGCGCCTGAAATACGCCTATTTTAGGCGTATTTCAGATTACTAAATGACCCCCATACTTACTAAAGCATGTCCGATTGATGAGTAAGAAGAACCCTTGATCTGGGTCCACCAATCATGTAGAGTGAAAGACTGACTAATCCACCTGACTTTGCAGAAGATGATATATACGTATATAGAGAAAACAGTGAAACATCTATTTAAAAACCAAGAACGTTTTGGATTTCTTGAATTGCTTAATCAGTGAAAGAAGGAGCTGCCGAGGGCTCTTTTCCTATCTCTGTTGCCTTTCTCTTTTTCAGAAACCTAAGATGCCTGTCCGAACCCCAGGGATTCCTGCAATGTGAAAGCATCCATTAAATGCTATCCCAGGCTGAATCTACTGCAGGAAATAAAAGTGTATATAATAGCTCTTTCGTAATTATTAACTCCTAGACAGACTCACAGTGCTGGGAAGTATTTTCCTCTTGCCACTTTTAACATATGATGAGAATATTGCAGCAATATTGTACAAGGGACGTCCTGCAGAGCGTTCCTTTAGTAAATATATGTGTTTATGTAGGCATACTAAACCCCAGTGTAAGATAACCTCTGTATAATACTGTATTATTTGACACAATTGTATTTACGGTATAATACTAACTGTATAGTGCTAAATATTCCCAGGAGAATAGTTGCATAATACAGCATCCAAAGGAATATGGCATAGTGGAATTGGTGCCAGAGGTACAGTAGAGCCCTACAGACTTGTATAGGTGCCCTACAAGGGCAGACCAGGAACTTAAAGTGGCCCTGGAATAAAAAATAAAAAAGTGCCCCCATGTTGTAGGTGGGTCCAAATTGACAAAAGGCAGGGCAACACACAGGTTCAGAAATACCATTGAATAAAATACTATCCTATAAGAACCATATACAGTACCACAGTGCAGCACAATATAATGCCCCAAAAGCTGTCCTTCTGTGGTGGCCATCAATAGATGCCATTTTCTGTCCAGCATATGAATTCAGGGCAACATGTGCAGTCACTGGCTGGGTACATGAGTATTTGATTCTCACAGAGTTAATTACCACTGACAACTCATTATGTACCTGGTCAGCGGCAGAGAGGAGGGCTTGCATTGGCCCACCAGGAAATTTCCCTGTAAGGTCCATGGCTAATCCTCCCCTGGTGCCCTAATACAACCATGCACTACTGGAAGGGTGTATGTGACATCACTGTCACATTAAAGGGGTTATCCAACCCCTGAAACTTCCCCCCCCCGATATGCCCGGGCCCCTCACACAGATAGTACTTACCTCGCTCCCCAACACCCGCGTCGCTTCTGAAGCCTGCATGGCCGCCACTGCGTCTCCCAGTCGCACGGACGAAAACATCCGGAGTCAGGGGAGGCAGCCAATAGAAGGCGGTGACGGAAATTAGCCTCTCTAGCATCGCGGGTGACTCAAGGAATGCTTGTTCCCGTCAACAACTGCTATTGGCTGCCAACTTCCCCCCAACGCCAGATGTTTTCGCCCGCGCGACGGGAAGATGCAGCGGCGGCCGTGCGGGCTTCAGAAGTGATGCGGGTGCAGGGGAGCAAGCTAAGTACATTGTGTGTGAAGGGCCAGGGCATATGGGGGGGGGGGGGTATTTCAGGGGTTGGATAACCCCTTTAAGACTGTTATGTGACATCATTATGTGCCTTATATTTGTACGTTACATTGTTATGTGCATCATCAAGACATCATTGTTTGCTTCATTCCTGAGTTGTAACCTTGTTGAGTAGATTATCCCTGCACTGTGGCATCACTGTGTGCATTATCTCTGTTTGACATCACTTAGTGAATTATGCCTATACTGCAACATCACTTCTGATATCACAATGTGCATTTAAAATTGATTACCCAGTGCTCAATCAGAAACTAACAAACATCATGTTGGCGAAAGAATGCACAGAGTTATATAACAGCATAAAAATAATGCAAAATGTGATGTAATTGTACATGGTTAATGCACAACATACAGGGAGTGCAGAATTATTAGGCAAGTTGTATTTTTGAGGATTAATTTTATTATTGAACAACAACCATGTTCTCAATGAACCCAAAAAACTCATTAATATCAAAGCTGAATATTTTTGGAAGTAGTTTTTAGTTTGTTTTTAGTTTTAGCTATTTTAGGGGGATATCTGTGTGTGCAGGTGACTATTACTGTGCATAATTATTAGGCAACTTAACAAAAAACAAATATATACCCATTTCAATTATTTATTTTTACCAGTGAAACCAATATAACATCTCAACATTCACAAATATACATTTCTGACATTCAAAAACAAAACAAAAACAAATCAGTGACCAATATAGCCACCTTTCTTTGCAAGGACACTCAAAAGCCTGCCATCCATGGATTCTGTCAGTGTTTTGATCTGTTCACCATCAACATTGCGTGCAGCAGCAACCACAGCCTCCCAGACACTGTTCAGAGAGGTGTACTGTTTTCCCTCCTTGTAAATCTCACATTTGATGATGGACCACAGGTTCTCAATGGGGTTCAGATCAGGTGAACAAGGAGGCCATGTCATTAGATTTTCTTCTTTTATACCCTTTCTTGCCAGCCACGCTGTGGAGTACTTGGACGCGTGTGATGGAGCATTGTCCTGCATGAAAATCATGTTTTTCTTGAAGGATGCAGACTTCTTCCTGTACCACTGCTTGAAGAAGGTGTCTTCCAGAAACTGGCAGTAGGACTGGGAGTTGAGCTTGACTCCATCCTCAACCCGAAAAGGCCCCACAAGCTCATCTTTGATGATACCAGCCCAAACCAGTACTCCACCTCCACCTTGCTGGCGTCTGAGTTGGACTGGAGCTCTCTGCCCTTTACCAATCCAGCCACGGGCCCATCCATCTGGCCCATCAAGACTCACTCTCATTTCATCAGTCCATAAAACCTTCGAAAAATCAGTCTTGAGATATTTTTTGGCCCAGTCTTGACGTTTCAGCTTGTGTCTCTTGTTCAGTGGTGGTCGTCTTTCAGCCTTTCTTACCTTGGCCATGTCTCTGAGTATTGCACACCTTGTGCTTTTGGGCACTCCAGTGATGTTGCAACTCTGAAATATAGCCAAACTGGTGGCAAGTGGCATCTTGGCAGCTGCACGCTTGACTTTTCTCAGTTCATGGGCAGTTATTTTGCGCCTTGGTTTTTCCACACGCTTCTTGCGACCCTGTTGACTATTTTGAATGAAACGCTTGATTGTTCGATGATCACGCTTCAGAAGCTTTGCAATTTTAAGAGTGCTGCATCCCTCTGCAAGATATCTCACTATTTTTGACTTTTCTGAGCCTGTCAAGTCCTTCTTTTGACCCATTTTGCCAAAGGAAAGGAAGTTGCCTATTAATTATGCACATCTAATATAGGGTGTTGATGTCATTAGACCACACCCCTTCTCATTACAGAGATACACATCACCTAATATGCATAATTGGTAGTAGGCTTTCGAGCCTATACAGCTTGGAGTAAGACAACATGCATAAAGAGGATGATGTGGTCAAAATATTCATTTGCCTAATAATTCTGCACGCAATGTACAGCGGTTTAGACATTTTTGAGGGCACACCAAATTTACACTGTTATACAAGCTGTACACTGACTACTTTACATTGTATCAACCTTCAGTGTTGTCCCATGAAAAGATAGAAAAAAATATTTACAAAAATGTGAGGTAACTAAAATCATAATGTTAGAATGACTAAATTAGAAACTTTGCTTTAAATGCAAAAGGTTTATCATAATACAAAGGGGGCTAAAATTCTCCCTAGAATTTTGACTGTGTGACAAAAAATGTCCAGATTATGCCAACAGCCTCAATCTTTGACTCAAGGCAGGATGGAAACTAATTTAGCGTTCCCTATAATATGCCAAATTCTGGTCACTGCAACTACAGGGAGTGCAGAATTATTAGGCAAGTTGTATTTTTGAAGATTAATTTTATTATTGAACAACAACCATGTTCTCAATGAACCCAAAAAACTCATTAATATCAAAGCTGAATATTTTTGGAAGTAGTTTTTAGTTTGTTTTTAGTTTTAGCTATTTTAGGGGGATATCTGTGTGTGCAGGTGACTATTACTGTGCATAATTATTAGGCAACTTAACAAAAAACAAATATATACCCATTTCAATTATTTATTTTTACCAGTGAAACCAATATAACATCTCAACATTCACAAATATACATTTCTGACATTCAAAAACAAAACAAAAACAAGTCAGTGACCAATATAGCCACCTTTCTTTGCAAGGACACTCAAAAGCCTGCCATCCATGGATTCTGTCAGTGTTTTGATCTGTTCACCATCAACATTGCGTGCAGCAGCAACCACAGCCTCCCAGACACTGTTCAGAGAGGTGTACTGTTTTCCCTCCTTGTAAATCTCACATTTGATGATGGACCACAGGTTCTCAATGGGGTTCAGATGAGGTGAACAAGGAGGCCATGTCATTAGATTTTCTTCTTTTATACCCTTTCTTGCCAGCCACGCTGTGGAGTACTTGGACGCGTGTGATGGAGCATTGTCCTGCATGAAAATCATGTTTTTCTTGAAGGATGCAGACTTCTTCCTGTACCACTGCTTGAAGAAGGTGTCTTCTAGAAACTGGCAGTAGGACTGGGAGTTGAGCTTGACTCCATCCTCAACCCGAAAAGGCCCCACAAGCTCATCTTTGATGATACCAGCCCAAACCAGTACTCCACCTCCACCTTGCTGGCGTCTGAGTCGGACTGGAGCTCCCTGCCCTTTACCAATCCAGCCACGGGCCAATCCATCTGGCCCATCAAGACTCACTCTCATTTCATCAGTCCATAAAACCTTAGAAAAATCAGTCTTGAGGTATTTCTTGGCCCAGTCTTGACGTTTCAGCTTGTGTGTCTTGTTCAGTGGTGGTCGTCTTTCAGCCTTTTTTACCTTGGCCATGTCTCTGAGTATTGCACACCTTGTGCTTTTGGGCACTCCAGTGATGTTGCAGCTCTATGGCCAAACTGGTGGCAAGTGGCATCTTGGCAGCTGCACGCTTGACTTTTCTCAGTTCATGGGCAGTTATTTTGCGCCTTGGTTTTTCCACACGCTTCTTGCGACCCTGTTGACTATTTTGAATGAAACGCTTGATTGTTCGATGATCACGCTTCAGAAGCTTTGCAATTTTAAGAGTGCTGCATCCCTCTGCAAGATATCTCACTATTTTTGACTTTTCTGAGCCTGCCAAGTCCTTCTTTTGACCCATTTTGCCAAAGGAAAGGAAGTTGCCTAATAATTATGCACACCTAATATAGGGTGTTGATGTCATTAGACCACACCCCTTCTCATTACAGAGACGCACATCACCTAATATGCTTAATTGGTAGTAGGCTTTCGAGCCTATACAGCTTGGAGTAAGACAACATGCATAAAGAGGATGATGTGGTCAAAATACTCATTTGCCTAATAATTCTGCACACAGTGTATATGCATGGTGCACCAACAATTGTCCAATGCTGAGGTTTGTCCAATATTTTCACACTCACCACTTGTCCATATTTGAACCTGCCCGCGCTATAGCTTCAGTTTCTTGTGTCTGGATGCCAGAAGTGGTCCCAAGTGTTGTCTTCTGATGCTGCAGCTTGACTAATTGAGAGATGCTCTTCTACATTCCACTGTTATAATGTATTGTTATTTGGAATAAAGTTGCATTTTGTTCAGCTTTAGCCAGTATGGCCATTCTCTTCTCACCAGCGTCATTAGCTTTGCATTTTTGCCCATGGAACTGCACATTATACTTTCCATGCTTGGAAATCAGCCATTTCTGAGCTATTAAAATCTCTCTCTCTGGCACCAACAATCATTTCACGATCAAAGCCTCTGCGATCACATTTTTATGGTGGATCTTAAATGGGTTATTCCATGTGTGGCAGTCCGTTATTTAGCTCACCTTTCCAGAGGTGAAAAGGTAGGGGGATTAGTCAGATTATTTCGCAGAAGGAGACCTCAGGAGACAGAAGTGCATTTCAACTGGCGTCCTGCCAGCTTTATTTCACAGGTTGCATTAAAACACAAAAACATAAACGGAACACCTAGCCTTTTCCAGGCTCTAACTAAACAATAGGTCCCTCTCTAGGACGTGGATGAGCTATCCTCAGTCTACCCAAAATAAGCACGCTGTCTGAACAGCAACCTGTGATACTTGCAGTTTGCAGGCTCTGGACCTTCAGGGTCCCTCAGTGAGATGTGGCTTCTCTCACTCCCAGGAAGTTCTGAGCAAGTGTGTTGTCAGCCCAGTTTTCTAGCAACTCCCCAGGTGCAGCTCATCAGGACCCAGGCTTAGGTTTTTTAACCCTTTCCTAAATAACTTTCTTCAGCATATGCTAAGAACCTGGGAGACAGATATATACCCTCAATTACTTCACCCTGTGAGACACCACATTTCCCCCCCTTTTGCACTAACCTATGGGTTGGGGCACCCTGGCTTAACAAACAGTAAGTATGAGACAAACCATCTCGCTCCCAAATGTACGACCTGGTACACTTAACCAAGAAGTGGTTACAACCAGATGTTCTATCGGCTCCAGAGGTTGTCCAACGTGTGGTAGTGGACAGATATCTTAGAGCCCTTCCACCTGAAATATGCAAGTGGGTTACCCACGGTGACCCTAACAGCGCAGATGAGTTGGTCTCTCTGGTGGAAAGATATGCTGCGGCAAAGGACCTGTTACAAAAGCCCCGCCTAACCCAGGAAAGTACCCGGCAGGGGGGTACTCCTGCGAGGGGTGGGGCCCCTAACAGGGACACAAGGTCCAAAGCTGAACTCTGGCCGGAACGCTCCGAAAGGTCCAAGTCTGACTTTCTGAGACCAGAACCTATCAAATGCTTCCGGTGTAGGGGACGAGGACATATTGCTTCTAACTGTCCGTTAAACTCAGAGCCCATGCAGTGTGATATGAGTGCTATGCCAAATATGAAATCGATGTTTGCCCAAGGGGTTTGTTCTATTGGGACCCCTGAAAAGGTCGATAAACATCTGTGTCCTGTTTCAGTAGAGGGGAGAGAGGTGCAGCTCATCAGGACCCAGGCTTAGGTTTTTTTAACCCTTTCCTAAATAACTTTCTTCAGCATATGCTAAGAACCTGGGAGACACATATATACCCTCAATTACTTCACCCTGTGAGACACCACACATGAATGTAAAACTCTTTTAAAGTTCTTCTACTCATTTACCTGGAGAATGAATGAAAGGTGTCTGGTCCACTTCACCTGCTTCTTTATAATATATCACTACGTCGGCAATGAGAGGAGCAGGGAAGCTACTGAGAAGGTGGACCAGGACAGACAGCAGAGGATGGTACCAGATGGAAATGTAATCTACGTAAAAACCTTACAATATTATTATGCATATATATTGCAGTAATACTTCATTTCAAATACCCTGTTCATTGCATAGTAATACTTTTCATGAGCTGGCCCCTTAAAAATAACTGTACTTCCTGAGCATACAGTATCTGCTGTTGTGGTTAGATTAACAGGTATTTGCATTAACAAGCTGCTACCTCTTGACAACTGCCCCAAGTGGGTCAAGAGACACAAGTGCATGACACCAAAGAGGACAAGCATAATCATAGTCAGTGAACAAGCCTAGGTCAGAGCAGGCAGAGTTCATATAATCCAGTAAACAGGACAAAAGGCAGGAGGCCCAGGGTCAGTATGATAAACGAGCAGAGGTCAGGGCATACAGAACAGGTAGAATAGGCACTAGGTCAGGCACTGAAGATCAGATGACACTAAACACACGAGTCTTGGGACTAGGTATGCTAGGAGCCTTTTTGCTCAGGGACCATGCCATAAGGGAAGATGGCTTAAATACCCAAGGAAGGCTAGCCATAGGCTGGGGACTGATTAGAAGGTGTTCACTGGCCCTTCAAGAGTCAGAGAGAGCGTGTGCACCCTACAGGTACAGAGACTGCCTGCAAGAAGCAGAGAGGCTGCAGAGGCCTGCATGGAGTGGGCAGCACTACCAGCACTTCGACAGCCGTGCCTGCCGAGAAGGCGTAGGAAAATGCCAGTGGGCACAGACAGCTGGAGAACAGAACTACGGAACAGGTGAGCATTCCAGCGGCTGTGCCCTCTGGGAGCAGGGAAATGCCGTTGGGCATAGATCGCCAGCGTTACAGGAAAACTGGTGAAAAGTGCCGAATACAAGCTATATAATGGCAAGATATAGTGTTATTCCTCATGTACACACTATACAGTTTATTCTGAAAAGACTCCTGAAATGACATCTACACTTTAAGCTTAAAGGTAAAGCTTTCAAAAGGAGTCTGTACATGAATCTTTTATTTTTTAACTGGAGGTACATGTTAAATAAATGAGATAGTATGTGACTAGATTAATCCACCTACTGGAGCCCAGGGGCGTAACTACCATATTGGCAGTTAAATAACAAGACAGCACTACTCACTGAGCAATCTCAGATAGTCCAATATGTGGCGGTTCCCGCAGTGTCGAGTCTCGGCCTCTGGGTCTCCTCAAATGGCAACCAAAGATGAAATAACTGCGGTACTCCAACGATTCAATATCTTCTGAAATTTATTGATACCGAATGCAGCAACGTTTCAACCACACTGATAAAGACCAGTGTGGTCGAAACGTTGCTGCATTCGGTGTCAATAAATTTCAGAAAATATTGAATCGTTGGAGTGCCGCAGTTATTTCATCTTTGGTTACCATATTGGCAGACCATGCAACTGTTATGGGGCCCAGGGAAAGAGGGGGCCCAGTTCGGATCATCCCTTCTTCTACTGGGGGTGAAAACTCGGTCAGGACTCTACCCTCTAAAGGAACAACTTTTAGCAAATGAAGCAGTGAAAAAAATGGCCCAAGGGTCATTGAAAGGGGTTTAGTGTGGGGGACCTGGTTTGATCCTTGCTACGGGACCCTTACATCCATAAGCACGCCACTACTGGAGCCATATTAAAGATGTTATCCAATCCTAAAAAAGCCCCCCCATGTGCCGGGCCCCCGACGCTGAATATACTTACCTGGGTCCCTGCGCCTCTCCTGGTCCCCGCACTGCCGCTGCTGCTTCTCACCGTGCCCGGATGAAAACACCCGGTGTCAGGGGGGAGCAGCTAATGGCAGACGGGGAAGAGCCTCCCTAGCATAACGGGTGACGCTAAGGAGGCTTGTCCCCGTCTGCCATTGGTTGCCCCGGTTTTCATCCAGGCAGGGGGAGAAGCAGCAGCGGCGGTACGGGGACCAGGAGCTGCACAGGGAGCGGGGACCCAGGTAAGTATATTCAGCGTGGGAGGCCTGGCATATGGGAGGCTTTTTTAAGGATTTGATAACCCCTTTAAAGCAGCTTTACTTTACCCATAGTGTTTACTTACTCAAGGTTTGTCCCACCAAATAGAATTTGAAGAAATTATTAGTAATATAGCCTTTTGAGTCCCATGTTTTTTATTTATTATTATTTTTTATTTATTTATCTGGAGGCCGTAAACATAGTTTCCATGTACATCAGTGACTGCCAATAGTGGAATAAATTGCACTGTGCATGGACGCAAAAGCTAGTGTCAATCACAGTTTATCATGACTATTTCTATTAATATCTATTCAGGAATGATGACAGGATAGGATCTATGACTAAGTGGAATTAAATTGCAGTAATCTACAACTCAGTTTATTGCTGTACTTTATTAGCTCAAGACAAAATTAGCAACATTTTATATGTATTCTAGAGGCTACAAACGCTAAGCAAACTTTACCGGTGGGTTCAGTGTGGATGTAATCAGATGACAAGAAATCTAGTAAGGGCCAACTGTATATATCATATTTATGCATCCCCAAATCCAAAAAAGTAGGACACTGTGTAAAATGTAAATATATACTGAATTCAATGATTTGCAAGTCTCATAGACCCGTATTTTATTCACAAATAGAACACATATCAGATGTTGAAAATTAGACATTTTACAGTTTCATTAAAATAATTTACTCATTTAGAACTTGATGGCAGCAACACATCTAAAAAAAACTTTGAACAGGACCATGTCTACCATTGTGTCTACCTTTTCTTTTAACAAGAGTCTGTAAAAGTTTGGGAAGCAGGGGAGTTGTAGCTAAAGGCTCATGGGCCCTGGTGCAAGAGTTCAGCTTGGGTCCCCCTTCCCTCAGTGCTTTGTGGACAGGGGCACGGGAGTCAATGCAAACAGCTCCCACGTGGAGCCAGGGCCGGTTTTAGACAAAATGTCGCCCTGGGCAAAATCAAAAGAGGGGGCCCACATCTTGTAATAATGTGCTAAAAGCACAGTCCGACACCCCCACGGACCATGCTGTTCACTGCTGCTGTCCCATAGACCTACAGCAGCAGGAAGAGAGAAGGTAGACGGCATGTGCGCACCGTCTCCTCAAACAGCTGATCGTCGGGAGTGCCAGGTGTCAGACCCCCGCCGATCTAATATTGATGACCTATACTAAGAATAGGTCATCAATACGAAAAAACATGGAGAACCTCTTGAAGCTACCCCCAATACTGGGCCTGTTGTGCTCCCCCCATGTCCAAAAACATTATACTATACACCCATAATAATAATGCCCCTACAGTACTCTAGTAGCAATAATATAACCATAATGCTCCCAGTGGCTCTAATGTCCCCCTGTAGTGCCCCCCACTAGTTCCAATATATAATGCCCCCTTCCCCCATAGTGCCAGTATGTATATAATGCTCCTCCATTCCTCAGTAGTGCGAAGTATATATAATGATCTCCTTTCCCCCATCCCTGGTGCCCCAGCAGTGTGGATATTTAGTATAAAAAAAACACGCCTCCCTCCCATCCCCCCGCCGCTGTCTGCGATGCAGACCACAGTTTTATCTGTGGCTTGTGTTACTGCGTCCTGATGACATCACCACTCCTGCTCTGGGTCTCACGTGATGATGTCATCATGCGAGACCCAGAGCAGGAGGTTGCAGTGATGTCATTGTGGCTTCTTGCTCTGTTCTAACGCCTCACAGGCTTGAGGCCTAGCGGCCTGAGGCTTGTAAAGTTGGACCGCCATGAGTGCATCCACCTTTATGGGTAACAAAGTGGCGCCCTAGGCGGATGACTACCCTCCCCTATCCATCATCCTGGGACTAATTCAGAGCACATTACAGCAGGAGGTATAACAGGAGAGGACAATAACTCCCAGCATGTCTAAGCCATTATTATTTAATATCAGAGCACATTACAGGGGGACGTATAAGAGGATGGGACTACAACGCCAAGCACGTCCAAGCCGTTATTATGTAATATCAGAGTACATTACAAGAGGAGGTATAAGAGAAGACTACAACTCCCAGCAAGTCCAATCAGTTATTATGTAATATCAGAGTACATTATAAGAGGAGGTATACAACTCCCAGCGTATCCAGGGTGTTGTAATGTACCCTGATATTATATAATAATGGCCTGGACATGCTGAGAGTTGTAGTCCTCTCCTCATACCTCCTCTTGCAATGTACTATGATATTACATAGCATGAGGTATAAGAGGAGAGGACTACAACTCCCAGCATTTCCCTGGCACTTACATTGAATCTATACTTCTTCACATGCATGGCTGGTCTTCTTCTTCATTACTTTACTGCACTGCTGAGCTCCGCCTCCTATTCTGGTCACATGATGGTGAGGTCATCGCAGGTCCTTCATCCCCTCTTCTCTGCTTAGCTCCGCCTCCTGCATCTGACATTATCGCTGGTCCTGTCAGCACTAGGGTAATGATTTAAATGTGAGGGAGGGGACCTTACACCATACCTCCCAACTTTCCAAAAAGGGAAAGAGGGACAAAAGTAGCGGCGCACGAAGCGTGACGCAAAATCTTTTATTAGACCACGCCCCTTGTACCCAATTTCATGCCTACTGACACCAATTCACACCCCGCCTTCCATGAGTTTCTGGTCTTACACACCGTATCTTCCAGACTGTGGACCCATTCAAGTGAATGGGTCTGCATCCGTGATATGGTGCACACACGGCAGGTGCCTGTATATTGCGGAACTGCAAATCGTGGTTCACAATACCGGCATGTACTTACGATCATGTGAATGGGGCCTTAATGACGAGGTTCGGTGTCATTGCCGTTCCCCATCATTGCAGTCAGGCATCTGCTGTTTGATACAGCCAGCACCTGCTGTGTATGGGGCAGGCTCACCGCTACAGTCCGCTCCATCCATTGTCTCAGCACCGCATAGTGAGTGGGGCACAACACTGCCTGCATGGTCCGGCTTATTATAAGCTGGGCCATGCAGGCAGCCGCCTGGGACAGCGGTGAAAACCCAGTAACAGCTCATATTGATCCTTTCTATATGGGCTCTCTCTGTACAAGTACAGGGAACACTGGCTTACGACTCCCTTGATGGACCCATCCACATACTGTAGCTCTTCACTCATTGATACATGTCCTGCATCGTAGGTTCACTCGAAGGTTGGACCCTTGGACGGCAGATGTCACACCTCGAGTAGGGACAGCTATCCTCCAAAAGAGTGCTACAATCGTAGCAGGATAAATGCTTCCTTTTGGAACCCACCTTTCTGCCTTCCAAATCCCACGGAGAAGACATGACTGCGGGAAAAAAAGACAAGTAAAACATTTGTAAATTACCTGTAAATGTTAAGGAGAAAAGGTAAAAGCAGTACTGGATGTGGCGCACAGTGTTCACTAAGACCAAACTGAGGTGCACTCAAGAGGACTCACCCTATCCTCAAGAAATCAGATACGTATTAACAAAGGGGAACCTGGGCACTCTCAAGATAATCAGTCCATAAAGAATTTATTGCTACACAAATAAATTAAAACACAAATAGGTAAAATACAAATTAGTAAAATATCCGCTACCCATAAACGTCCTGTATATAAAAGACATGAATATTAATACCAACAAAAAATATCCTAAAATATCCTAAAAATATGGGGACAAATGCAAAATCAAAATCAAAAATCCACAAGTGACAAAGTGTAGCCACAAATAAAACAATACTGTCAATGAGGTAAATGGATTCCAATTGATATATAGTCCCAAACGTAATTGATACTTTCAAAAATATCCTGCAAAAAATCAATAAATGTTCCTGGTATAATGTCACAAATAGTATCCTGTAAGCCAAATGAAAACAGTGTGTACATACACACAGAGGTAGCGGCGTCCCGTAATATAATATCACCAGCGGTGTCCCACTGGGGAAAACTTTCTTGTGCTCCTTGTGACAGCCTGCCGGAAGAATAAGAACGGTCTTACCGTGTAAGTGAATGTCCCACAAATGCTCGGCTAGGTGGTCCTGTGTTTGTCAGACCAGTGTTCACGAGCGTCTCTCGTCCCCGTTCTCCAGCGCTGGTGGTTTGTTTGCCACGTGCAGCTAGACTCCGGCTTGTACGGTTACTCTTGCGCTGTATAGTTCAACCTTCCATTCGTGCTGCAGACGGTATTAAAATATACGGCAGGCTAGTCACAACAACTGGGGTCCTGGCTAAAAGGTAAAAGGCAGACCGGCGGAGGCTGAAAATGAGGACCAGAAGAATAAGGCACCAATAAGTGGAGAAACACCGACTTATGGGGACTCTGGGAGCTAGCTTGAGAAGCATGTGCAACCAGAGACCAAACTGGTGCACAATGCTTCCTTAAATAGGGGAGGGGTTGGGCCTGGAAACAAGCCCCCACCTCCAGAGGGAAAAAACCCAGATTAACTAAATAAGAGTTTTCCCCCAAAACAGATAAACACTATAAATCCTCCAACAGGAGGAACGAACTCCGAGTGTAACATAAACTGGCACATTATTGGAGGGCATCTATGGGGGCACTTCTTACTGGCACATTATTGGGGGACATCTATGGGGGCACATCTTACTGGCACATTATTAGGGGGCATCTATGGGGGTACTTCTTACTGGCACATTATTGGGGGGCATCTATGGGGCACATCTTACTGGCACATTATTAGTGGCACTTTTTACTGGCACATTATTGGGTGGCACTATGGGGCATCTATAGGGGCACTTCTTACTGGCACATTATTGGGGGCATCTATAGAGCAGATCTTACTGGCACATAATTGGGGTGCACTGTAGAGGGCATCTATGGGGGAACTTCTTACTGGCACATTATTGGTGCCACTTTTTACTGGCACATTATTGGGTGGCACTATGGGGGCATCTATGGGGCACTTCTTACTGGCACATTATTGGGGTGCATTGTGGGGGCAACTATGGGGGAACTTCTTACTGGGAGATTATTGGTGGCACTTTTTGCTGGCACATTATTGGGTGGCACTATGGGGGCATCTATGGGGGCACTTCTTACTGGCACATTATTCGGGGGCACCGTGGGGGCATCTATGGGGGCACTTCTTAGTGGCAAATTATTGGTGGCACTTTTTTCTGGCACATTATTGGGTGGCTCTATGGGGGCATCTATTGTGGCACATCTTACTGGCACATTATTGGTGGGCACTATTGGGGCATCTATGGGGCACTTCTTACTGGCACATTATTGGTGGCAATTTTTATTGGCAAATTATTGGGTGGCACTATGGGGGCATCTATCAGGGCACTTCTTATTGGCACATTATTGGTGGCACTATGGGGGCATCTACTGAGGCCACAAAGAAGGGGTATTTTATATGGGGGAAGGGGGGAGAGGAACACTATGGGGGCTTCTACTGAGGCCACAAAGAAGGGGTATTTTATATGGGGGGCTCTGTATAGGGGCATTTTATACTGGGGCACATTATGGTAGGTACTATGGGGAAGGGGAGAGAGGAGTACTATGGGCTCATCTCTGGGGCACTAAGAAGGGGTATTTTATACTTTAAAATTATGGGGGACACTGAGGGCATCTACTGGGAACTATATATATATATATATATATATATATATATATATATGCGCTGTGAACTGTGAATAGTAATGCTTTCTAGTGCAATGTTATTTTTTTTTTCTAGTCTAATGCTTTAGTTTAAATGTCAGTTCTTGTTCCTCTGTCCATGGCATCTAGGATTGCTCCAAACAACATTTCATTGTATTGTACATTGTATTACATTGTATTGTACAGTGACAATAAAGGCATCTTATCTTATATATGGGGAATTGTATACTGGTACATTATAGGGGCACTAGGAAGAAGCGGGGAGAGTAGCACTATAGGCAATTTACTGGGGTCACTATATAGGAGTATTTTATACTGGCACATTATGGGGGCACTATGGGAACATTAGCTCAACTGGGGGGCATTAAAAGGGGGTATTTTTTGCACTGGCACATTATAAGGAGAATTATTACTACTGGGGGGCATTATAATGGGCTTTATTACTACTAGGGGTCTATGGGGAACATGATTACTAGTATAGGCACTATAGGAGCATTGTGGACATGTTGGGGACACTGTAGGAGCAATATTACTACCATGTGTGCTCTAGCAGAGAATTATTTCTATTGGTGGGACTTTTGGGAGCACTATTACTGTGGGGGCACCTTGGCACAGTATCAGCTTACCACAATTATTTTTGGGGGACGTTATGTTTGCACTATTAGTGTCAGGGGCACTATTTGCTGGGCGCAGTTATTTTAGGGCACTGTGTGCCAATAATTATTGAAGGGCACTATCTGCATGGTACTACTATTATCAGGGGGTTTATCTGTTTCTGCAGTATAGTATTGGGGAGCACAGCAGCACAGTATTGGGGGTGTTAGGATGATTTGTCCAGAAGATGGGAGGATGATGTGCAGCCAGCCAGTAGCGCTGGGGGCAACACGTGAGGTGCACGGTGGACCGATGAGGGGCCAAATAATAACACACAGTTCATCAGTTTACTCACGGTTAGCAGAAAGCCTCCCTGGGCTGGCAGCACAGTGTTGAGGTGGACAGCACGAAATCCTCCGGGGCACGCTCTGTGTAGGGAAGCATCAGCCAAGATGGTGGTTGAGGTGCCCTTGATGTTAGGGGTGCTTAGGGTGCTTGTTGCAGCTGAGTCCCTTGATAGTTTTTGTCGTGACGCCAGTACCGTTAATGGTGGTACAACCAACAGTGGTAATAATGAGGTAGACAGTGGTGAAATGCAACTCACAACTTTTACGTTAGCTGTCTTTGGTTGCAGCAGTACAAAAATGCAGTTTCTTGATGGTACAGAGTTAATTCTGCAAAACCACTGCTTCTAGGCTTTTCAGGTTTTTAGTTTTGGGAGCAGTGGGTTAGGTGTACCTGGTTCCTATTGATGTATGGGATCCTATTCCTTGTTCTTTCCCTACAAGCTGAATATTTAGACAGGAAAACTCAACTGTCTCTCAGAAGTATGGTGTGGCTGCCAGAAGCTATAAATCCTCCACCATGCAAAGGTGTCTGTGGCCCTCAATAATGGCTCTTATCACCGATGATTCCTTAGGAAAGCTTGTTTCTTTTCCAGGGAGGTAAACTCTCTCCTACTGGTCAGGGATGCAAGTGTATAGTCCGGCCACAGAAGGAAAACGCTCTTCTGCGCCTCACATCTTAGTATCACCTCCTAGCGAAGTTGGCTCCACTCACTAATCTGTGTCATGAAGTCTTCACTCTACATTTTCTCCCACTAATCTGATCTGACTACCTCCGATCTGCTCTCGTCTGAACTACATTTTCAACAACCTGATCTGAACTCATCTGTCTCACTAGGCCCGACCTAGGTATATATAAGACCTAAGTTATATCCCCATCTAGTGGTGGGATGTACAAATTTCACCTAATCTGCCTGGTAACAGGGATTTTGCAGATACATACACACAAAATCATACATTACAACATAGTACTGTTGACAAGGTAAAAAGTGCTTTTAAGCAGTGCCCACACACACGTAGTGGGACGCTGCAGATGGAAAAGTAGTAAACTAAGATTTTGTTTGTCAAACTGCAGAGACGAGAAATGGCTGAAAAATGGTGGTCTGGTCTGAAGGTCTGAAAGGAGAAGATGAGGAAAGAGAACATCTACATCAAAGAGACGTCACTGGATGTAAGAGGTATGTGGCGCTGTATTAGCCTGTATGTAGGGGTGGATGGAGGGGTTAGTAGTACAGTACTATCTGCAAATTGTAAAAAAAAAAAGTAATCTGCAAAATACTATATATTTGTGTCAGAAGTTGTGATACAGCCATTTTATTTGATACTTTTGTGCTGATTCTTCCCCCCCCCCTCTATATTAAGGAACACTATATTCACCAGAACCACAACAGCTAAACGTAGTAGTTCTGATGTCTATAGCATGCCTCTGCAAGCTTTTTAATGTAAACACTGCCTTTTCAGAAAAAAAGGCAGTATTTACATTACTGCCAAGAAACACCTTTAGTGGCCACTCATCATTATTAAAGTTTACTACTTAATGAGGTGTGTGGAATTTTTTTGTGTGTGTCTGTGTTGCGGTGGAGGGCGTGATTGCATGCCTGGGTGTGGGAAGGCGGGATTCAGGGGGCCCAAGTAAATTCTTGCCTAGACGGCCCTGAGTACAGCGGCGATCTGTCAGTTTTGCCAAACTGAAAGTACTGCCCATGCTGCCCACCCGCTTCACTACGGGCTCCTTGGCAGTCTGCAGCCAAGTGAATCTTTCCCCGCCCACCTCAGCTGCTATTGGCTGGGAGGGAGAAGGCAGCACTGCCATTGGCTGCCTGTGTTTTTCAGCCTAACAGGGCCTGCAGAGGCAGAAAAGCTTAGGGATTTAACATCAGGAAACATTGTTGCTCCCCTCCCCCTGCCACCACACCTAGAGGAAGAAGGGACGAGGACACAGCACATCAGAACTGTAAGTACCTTTTCTATCTGCGATGCACCCCTGACCAGCGCCCCCTGCGTTACAAGCACCCCTGACCAGCGCACCCTGAGTTACACGCACCCCTGACCAGCGCAACCTGCATTACATGCACCCCTGACTAGCGCACCGTGCGTTACAAGCACCCCTGACCAGCGCACCCTGAGTTACACGCACCCCTGACCAGCGCAACCTGCATTACATGCACCCCTGACTAGCGCACTGTGCGTTACAAGCACCCCTGACCAGCGCACCCTTAGTTACACGCACCCCTAACCACCGCACTCTGCATTACACGCTCCCCTGAACGCCGCATTTAGCGTTACAAGCAGAATAAGTAGTATTAGTTGCACACACCAACAATACCCACAGGGTTATTTCACAAAAGGGTGAAGAGTTTGGAGAAGTCAAGAGAAGTGAACAATATAGGACAACATAGCTGATTTGAAAAAAATTCTCCAATTCAACTCACTTTCCTATTCAGTTATGTTGTCCTAGATTGTTCCCTTCTCCAAACTCTTCACCCTTTTGTAAATAAGCCTGTGAGCGCCTGTTCATTGGTCTTCTTTAGTGACATGTTTAACATATGGGATTATTTACAAAGCCCTGGTGTTTGCTGAAACTGCTTTAAACTATAAAGAAAAGTTTTAGAGAGTGTTTGTCTCTTTCTCAGGTCTGAAGCAATACCGAGGAAGAAAGAAAAACTCTTGAAAGCTTGTCTTTTAAGTATTAGGTTAGTACAATAAAAAGGTATCCCTGCATACCGCAATACTCTCGTATTTTGTAATCTTATTTATATATATACTTATTTTGTTTTTTTCAGTAGTATGATTAAGTGGTGAAAATTATTAGTGCCCCCCATTTTTGACTGTGGTATCTTATGTGCCCCCCTATATATTGTTCCTCGATTCGTCACTGGCAATACCAAACAGAAAAGAGATTGTAACGGTCACGTACACACACACACACAGGGGGGAGGATAGTGACCACTGCGCTCCACCCTCACCCCTGGCCCTGCCTACTTGCCTGGCAAGTCCTGATGACAGGGGACAACTGGACGGCAGTCCCTAGCTTAGAATACATGCTGGGAGGACAGACAAGACAAACAACGGATAGTGAACAGACCGAGTCAATACCAAGAGAGCAACGAAGTACAAATAGAGTAAGGAGAGAATAGTCAGGAGAAGCCGGGGTCAAATACCAGGAGAGTAATAAAGTACCACAGGAGTCCGCAGAGAATTATCAGGTGGAAGCCGGGGTCAGAATAGCAGGAGAGCAGCGCAGTACAGGAGGAGCAGGCAGAGGATCGTCTGGGAACACAGGAACAGGTAAGTATGCCAGGTAACAGAATCGCAAATTAACCTAATTAACAGACAACCTGTGGCCAGCAGGCTGCCTGTTAAATACTGACTAGCTGGGGTCATGTGATGTGGCCAGCGCCACATGACTCACGCTGCTGAACACAGCTGAGCACCGAGTGCCCAGCTCGGTGCTCAGACCTTCCCTGGTTGCCGGGGGAACTGAGGACGCCGGCCGCGCTGAGACACGCGCTGAGGAGACGAGGACGCGTGGAGCTCCTGCACAGAGGCGGGACGCCGACGGCGCTGAGGAGAATGAGCGCCTCGTCGGCATCCTGTGACAGAGATTAAAAGCACAATGGTACCGTTCACACCCACAAGAAACCAAAGCTTGCACTTCAGGGAATTGCCATACAGAGAAATGGTCCTAATTTACAACTTCATGTAGTTGGCACGAGAGTATGTGACAGACAGGGCCGGACTGGCCTGCCGGCCTAACGGGAAATTTCCTGTTAGGCCGGCAGGCCTGAGTGCCGCAAGGCCGCGGCCCTGGTGACAAGTGGGGGCGGCCGGCGGCAGGGCACAGCAGGAGATGAGTGCTTCCATTGTGGAAGCGCTCATCTCCATAGTCATCTGTATCGCTGTCCTCAGGACGGCGATACATATGTCTATGCTACGTCAGGGGAGGGAGAGGTGTGTCCCCTCCTGTTCCTCTGATAGGCTGCCAGCACTAGGTTGGCAGCCTATCAGAAGCCGGTGCAGAATAAGTGTTTTTTTTTTTTTTATATAGGTACAATACTGGATCATGATGGGGGGGGCTACTGGAACATGATAAGGGGGGGCTACTGGCACATAAGGATGACTACTGGCACATAAGGGGGGCTACTGGCACATGATAAGGGGCGGCTACTGGCACATAAGGGGGCTACTGGAACATGATAAGGGGGGGCTACTGGCACATAATGGGGCTACTGGAACATGATAACGAGGGCTACTGGCACATAAGGACGACTACTGGCACATATGGGGGGCTACTGGCACATGATGGGGGCTACTGGAACATGATGGGGGCTACTGGAACATGATAAGGGGGGGCTACTGGCACATAAGGACGACTACTGGCACATAAGGGGGGCTACTGGCACATGATGGGGGGCTACTGGAACATGATAAGGGGGGCTACTGGCACATAAGGATGACTACTGGCACATAAGGGGGGCTACTGGCACATGGGGGGGCTATTGGCACATGATAAGGGGGCTACTGGCACATAAGGGGGCTATTGGCACATGATATGGGGGCTACTGGCACATAAGGGGGCTACTGGCACATGATGGGGGCTGCTGGCACATGATGGGGGCTACTGGCACATGATAAGGGGGGCTGCTGGCACATGGAGGGGCTATTGGCACATGATAAGGGGGCGGCTACTGGCACATGATAAGGGGCGGCTACTGGCACATAAGGGGGCTACTGGAACATGATAAGGGGGGGCTACTGGCACATAATGGGGCTACTGGAACATGATAACGGGGGCTACTGGCACATAAGGACGACTACTGGCACATAAGGGGGGCTTCTGGCACATGATGGGAGGCTACTGGAACATGATAAGGGGGGGCTACTGGCACATAAGGACGACTACTGGCACATAAGGGGGGCTACTGGCACATGATGGGGGGCTACTGGAACATGATAAGGGGGGGCTACTGGCACATAAGGATGACTACTGGCACATAAGGGGGGCTACTGGCACATGATAAGGGGGCTACTGGCACATAAGGGGGCTATTGGCACATGATATGGGGGCTACTGGCACATAAGGGGGCTACTGGCACATAAGGGGGGCTGCTGGCACATGGGGGGGCTATTGGCACATGGTAAGGGGGCTACTGGCACATAAGGGGGCTACTGGCACATGAGGGTGGCTACTGGCACATAAGCGGGACTACTGGCACATAATAAGGGGGGGCTACTGGCACATGATATGGGGGCACTTTGGCTACTGGCATATGATATGGGGGGGCTCTGGCTGCTGGCACATGATGGTGGGGGGGCTCTTATTATTGGCACATGATTGGGGGGCATCTATGGGGGCACATATTACTGGCACATGATTGGGGGCATCTATTGGGGCACTTATTACTAGCAGATTATTGGGTGGCACTATAGGGGCATCTACTGAGGCTAAAAAGAATGGGTATTTTATATGGGGGGCTCTGTATAGGGGCATTTTATACTGGGACACATTATGGTGGGTACTATGGGGAAGGGGGGGGAGCACTATGGGGTCATCTACGGGGGCACTGAGAAGGGGTATTTTATATTGGCACATTATGGGAACATTAGCTCAACTGGGGGCATTACAAGGGGGTATGTTTTGCACATTATAAGGAGAATTATTACTACTGGGGGGGCATTATGGTGGGCTTTATTACTCCCCCATGGTATGACCCCCTAGTAGCAGCACCAGCCTCTCTCTGCTCTGCTATCCCTTTGCCCCTTCTCCAAATCCTTATTATGAAATCTTTCTCATTAGGATAAAACACAACATCAGCTCCACCGAGCCCCCCAGCCAAAGTGGTGAAGTGGTGTCTGAGATCCCCAAGGGCCAAGCCAAGTAATTGTAAGTTTTCATGTGGAGTATGTTTGTTTGTAGTTGATCTTTATTATCGATGTTACATTGCTTATTTTTTATTTTTTTTGCAGCATATGGGTGAGATTTTATAAATATTTGTATTATTTGGTCGAAAGGCTCATTGGGGGAGGGGGGATTGTAACAGGACTGCCGTAGAATATCTAAAATAGCTGGTCAAGTAAAATGTTGCATGCAACAATCATTAAATAGGTGGCCACACGTGTTTTAAAATGGATGCTTTCTCCTATTATAAACAAGTAAATAATGACGCAATGCTGTAGGGGGCTGGTATGCAACTTTTTCCAGGACTGGTTTTTATCCCCAGTCCGGCCCTGGTGACAGAAGTGAACTGTCATATCAAGAAATGACCCAAGTTTCACACTCACAAGCACCCAGCATCAATACACATGGAGTAGTGGCACCTGTGAACATCACTATATATATATATATATATATATATATATATATATATAAGGAAATGTGCAGCACTCCAAACTGATGAAAAAGTATAAAAGTATAACAGCTTTCATTCACCCATGTGAACTGAGGCATCTTTTCACATGGGTGAATAAAAATGTTTATACTTTTTTACCATTTTGGAGTGCTGCAGATTTCCTTTTATTTAAAGTGAAAATCTAACATTGGGATTTGTGAACACTGACAACCTTTGCAATTTATCTTTTCAGGACTTGTGCTGCTTTTCTTTCACTTTGCTATATATATACAGTGGTCCCTCAAGTTACAATATTAATTGGTTCCAGGACGATCATTGTATGTTGAAACCATTGTAAGTTGAGTAATCGGTTCCAAAGCCCCAAAATGTCATCCAAGATAATAGAAAATTAAGATTTAAGAAAAATCAGCAGATAACTAAGACAGATAAAGCAAGTCCTTACATATAAGAGTCAGGAATAGCTGCTAAATAGGAACTAAGTGGAAGCATAAAAAAGAGGGATCCACCACCCAGACGGCGCCAACCTCGTGTGGTCCCAAAGACAGGACGGTGTATCGATAAGAATAATTCAGTGATGATTAGATATAATAAAAATGTTGATTAATCGTTAAAATAATAAAAATGGCACAATATTCTTACTGAGTAAATAAAATCAATCTTGGTCAAAGATAAAGCTGACTTACTTCACTAAGGACGAGGTCAATGGGATGAAGCTCAAGACACCCAATGACCAAAACCTCTCCCGCCAGGATCGTTTGTAGTATTGTAGGCAATAAACATGGCCGTGTCCAACACTTCTGGTTTTCCTCTTTTTATTTTTTCAGAAAATCACAGGTGGGCTCAACGCGTTTCGGGGGAATACAACCCCCTTCATCAGGAGCAATGTAAGCAAGTTAAAAACAGCTACAAGCAGTATTAAAAGTATATCTTACCATTGGGATTTATATACCTGTCTTAATAATGCCATGCGCTAGGGTGAAAGGTGGGAGCCACAGCCAGCCTTATACACAGCCTGTGTGGGAAATTCCCCTAGCAGGAGCTGCTAGAATCATTACACCAGAGGAGAGAAGCTGAACAGATATTCACTCCACTAAGAGCTGTGTTTTAATGTAAGCAGAGAGGCCACAATAGGTATTTAGAACAGTTATATAATGTTCCTATCGTTAGTATTCTGATTAGAACTGTATACTGAACCAGTTATTTATGTTTACTTACAGTTCCACCATACGAATTACAACCATACAATCATACAATCCAAACAAATTGCATACAAATGCGAACTGCTCATACCAGATCATAAGCAATTGTATAGAGCAAACTGCAAACCAAGTAGAGCAAGTGAACTATTGGTTAACCTCAGATATACCTCTCAGAGAGATCATAAAGTGCTTAAATAACCTAAAGTGAGAGTACAGATACTCAAGAGAGAAATATATCCACCATTTTATGTTGAATGACAAGATTGAACAGTTGAACCGCAATCTTATGCATGCCACCATTTTATAATACTTTATTCAACACGTGTTTTGTACATGGACTATCTGCTGCGGAGGTGGCAGTGTTATATATGAAGAAAAGTTGAAGTTATTAAAGAAGTTATTTCAAGCATTTGGTGTGCTCTTTAAACTTACTGTTTCCATAGAACGGCGCTAGAGGAATTACAGTTTAATAGACAGTCTGGTTAGACTAAAAGGTCAGAGATATCAAAATTCTTCTAATGCCACAGCGCAAAAGGCACTTCATAGTGCTGCGCCTGCCATATGGGGTCTTTCTTGAGTACGCCCCAATGTTTGTTTAGTATCTGCCGGATTTTCGTATGTTCCGAGTTATATCTTGTTATCAGGCTATAATGGAAATTCTTTTGAGAATGTTTGGGGATGATCTCTTGTGTTTGTGTGGTTTCTGTTTGTTTGGGTAGGAGGGCTTCTTTCTGATTCATTTTAAGGGCTCTTTTGTTCGATTTGGTTATTAACTTCTTAGGGTACCCCTTTTCTCTGAAACTCTGTTTTAAAATCTCAAGTTGTTCTCTAGCTGTTGAATCATCCGTACAGTTCCTTCTGATTCTTTTCATTTGGCTGTTCAGTATGTTCCTTTTTCACTTCTGGTGGTGGCAACTTGTGTAATCAAGGTAACTGTTTGAGTCTACTTTCTTGAAGTGGGTTTTGGTGGTATTTGTGTTGGAAATTATAGTTAGCTGTAGATTGAGGAAAGTGGCATCTTTTTGATCATATTCAGGGCTAAATGTTAGGCCCCAATCATTGGAATTGAGGTTTTCAATAAATAATTTGAGCTCTTCTACGCTATTGTCTCAGATAAAAATATCATCTATAAATCTTTGGTAAAATTTAATATCTGGGTGGGATAAAAGGCCAAATGTATTCTCAAAAGGTCCCATAAAAAGGTTAGCGTAGGATGGTGCAAATTTTGTGCCCATTGCAGTCCCTTTGATTTGGATATAAAAGTTACCGTTAAAAGTTAAATAATTATGGGTTAAGATAAAATCAATGGCTTTTAAAATAAATTCTTTTTGGAGGATGGGCATACTGGGGTCTGTGGCTAAAGATTGGCTGATAGCTAAAAGTCCCAAGTCATGTTTAATGTTGCTATATAGTGATGCAACATCTAAAGTGACCCATATGTATTCTTCTTTCCAATCCAAAGATTGAAGTAGATTAATCAGGTGTGAGGTGTCATTAAGGAATGATGGAAGATTTACCACGTGTTTTTGAAGATAATGATTAACAGATGCGGATAAGTTGGACGTGAGAGACTCAATTCCGGATATGATGGGTCTACCTGGGGGTTTATGTAGAGATTTATGAATCTTGGGTAGGAAATAGAACCGGGCTGTGGAGGGATGGGCCATCATCAGGAATCTTTTTTCTTTTTTGTCTAATGTGCCAATCTGGAATCCGAGTTCAATCAATTCCAACAGGGATTTTTTTGAAGGGTGGGGGGGGTCTTCCTTAAGTATTTTATAGTATTCTTGGTCTGAAAGAATCCTGTTGGATTCCTCCATGTAGTAATCATAATCTAGAATTACAATGCCACCTCCTTTGCATTTTTGATTACGATATCCGTGTTGTTCTTGAGACTTTTGAGAACTTTCCTTTCTCTAGGATTTAGGTTATTATTGGATGAGAGAGGGGGATCTGTGGAATAGGTGATAGTGGCTTTGAGATCATCAAGTACCATATTATAGAAGCTTTCGAGGTGTGGACATCTGCTCTCAATTGAATAGAAATTAGAGTTTCTTCTTAGGTTGGATGGTATAGGGGTTGTGTCTTGTGAGAGTGGTTCTATTGATGGATCGGATGAATCTGAATGGGTAGTGGGTACCTTGGTGGTTTATCTCACTATTTCTATCAAGGTCTGTTTTTGTTTGTTCTTTGATTGAGAAATGGCGTCTACGGGTGAGTTTACGGATATACTGATTCAAGTCAACAAAAAGCTCAAATAGGTCAGGTCACTTCGTAGGGCAGAAAGAAAGTCCTTTGTTGAGTAATTCTATCTCATTAGGTTTAAGTTTATATTTGGAGCTCTTTTGACTTATAGGGGGTGAATTATATGCTTACCATTCCTCTAGGCATTCTCCACTATCCCTGCCACTTTCCCCCAGCCCACCACCATTTAGCCCCTAACAATATTCTATCTTTAAGTATATTTTAATGATTTAAAAGTGCGTTCCAGCATGAAACGCACACTTCCTGCCTCCAACAGGAAGTGACATCACTCCCACCTTCCACCCTAGCACATGGCATTATTAAGACAGGTATATAAAGCCCAATGGTAAGTTAGACTTTTAATACTGCTTGTTGCTGTTTTTAACTTGCTTACACTGCTCCTGATGAAGGGGGTTGTATTCCCCTGAAACGTTTTGAGCCCACCTGTGATTTTCTGAAAAAATAAAAAGAGGAAAACCAGAAGTGTTGGACACTGCCATGTTTATTGCCTACAATACTACAAACGATCCTGGTGGGGGAGGTTTTGGTCATTGGGAGTCTTGGGCTTCATCACATTGACCTCCTCCTCAGTGAAGTAAGTCACCTTTATCTTATTTGACCAAGCTTTATTTTATTTACTCAGTAAGAATATTGTGACATTTTTATTATTTTAACGATTAATCAACATTTTTATTATATCTAATAAGAAGTGGCCATGATTGGTTAGATCTGAGTCTGAGACATTGTATGTTGAGTCTAGTTTCAACTTACGATGGGTCAGAAAAGACCATTGTATGTTGAAAATATTGTATCCTGAGGGACCACTGTATAGGGTCAGTTTGTTTTTGACTGACCCTCTGAAGAATCAGGGCATCATACGCTAGTCCTACACTCTGTGTACTCACTTCAATGGATTAGTGCCTACCAGCACAGACCTTCTGTGGAGCTAGCTGGCTTCTTTTGAATACAGCCATGGCATTTTCATATGTATGCTACAGCGCTGCCTGCCTCCTCTCCATCTTTTTCAAGGTTACAACTGCTCAGCTTCTTTCTGGCTGTTGTAAAATGATACAGACACTGCTCTGTAGTCGGCACTGACAGAAGAGAATAGGAGTCTGCATATGAACGCAGAACAATTGCAACGGGCGGCCGCACCCCATGGCTCTCTATATCGCACGTCCCAGGTGTAGGAATTCTGAGTGGTATGTTGCGGCCTAAAATGTCTCTTTATGTGTGTCACGGTGCTCCTACCTGGATACAGCTGGACCCCAGGCTTTGGCTCTGAAGCAATAAATAGGGGGAATAATTGAGGGATAAAAGAATAACTGGAGTCCAGACCTTGAGATGAAGTTCAATGGCAGCTTTACTTTGCATAAACGTTCTCGAAAACAGTGTACAGGCTTTGTCTTGGTTCCAGCAGGCTTTAGCATGAAACTGGCAGGCAAACTCAACTCTACTATATCTGTTTCTCTCTGAATCTGCTATGCGGATAGGCTGGCTGTATAACTCAGCTTCTTCTGTATGGTGCACTTCACTTTGCAGTCTGACTCTAGGTTATGCCAGGGAACTTTCCTCCTTGCTCTTAAGGCTTTAAGCTTTGGCCTCCATGGCCAGCAGAGCTTAAGGTGTTCTGGCTGGAGTGGGCACGTCCAACAGAGATGTGTACCCGGCACACCCTCCCCCTGTCTAGGTGAGACCTGAACTGGAACTAACTGGTCCCCACCCTTCCTGCAGGAAATAAGAGTAGCCTACTTCCCTACAGAGGGGGGTTAGAATAGAATGGAACGCCCCATTCTACCTAAGTACAGCTCTGCCATGTTTTCTGCCACCTGCTGGTGAACCAGGCATATTACATGTTATAAACAGTTGAAAACATTATTATAGATGCACATTATGTAGAGAACCTGGAACATAATGCATAGATGACTTTATGATGCATAGATGACTTTATGTTAGACCATTAAGTACAGTAGCAGGGTGTAGGAGTGGCAACACCACTCAGGGGTGTTACACAATACAGAAAGAATATACAAAAGCATCCTGTCCTCTGCCCCCAACCTGGCTCCTCTCTACTGTCCTCTACTACCCCCATCTTTGCTTCTCGTTTGTTTCCTAATAGCTGCCCCCCTGTAGCTGCTCTTAGTGCTGCTTTTCTACAAAGTGTAGCCCTTGTCAAAATTAAAAGGGTTGCCCAAAATGCTGATATATTGTACCAACAACACTGTGAGATTTGGCCAATTCAGAAGGCAAGGTGCTGCAGCGCTGATCTCTAGTGCTTCTAGGGGCATTACTAGGATCTTAAAAGAGCAGGAACAAAAGTTCAAAGGAATATCCCCCTCCTCCCGCCAAAAATTGTTAAAATTATATGGATAGACTGACAGTTAAAGATGATTTTCCCATCAGGAGTTAGCCACTTTCTGTGCCACTTGATAATATATTGTTAAATGGAATCTGTCACCACGATCTTGGACTATTATCTGCAGTAATACATGAGTACTACAGCAGATAAGGAGTCTACTGCCCCCCGTTTCCCCACTGTCAGCATTTCAAGTTGTACAGAAATACATTGTCAGAACTACAGGGCATGTGCACTGGAGTCCTCTCCATTATGTTAGCACAACAGTCCAGGATGTGTATTTCAGTGCAGCTTTGAGCGCTGACAGTGGGAGAACGGTGGGCAGTACGACAATAAAAAATGGCGATCTTGACTAGTTATGGGCTGCACTACTCTTGTATTACGGCATTATAATAGTCCAGAATCATGGTGGCAGATTCCCTTTAAAGCAGATCAATGATTTTTTTATCTGTAAAGCATTGCATTGTTTAGATAAAGGGTAGCAAGCTGAATCTAATACTGCCGCCGATTGCCCGATGAATAAACAAACGCTCGCTCATCGGGTAATTGGAATCTTTTAGCAGATTTAAAAATCGTTTGTTGGCGGCAGATTGTGCTGTCTAATTACAATGATTCAGTATGGGAACGAGTGATGGCATTAGTGATCACTCCTCCCCATAATGTGGAGAGATTGCTGCATGTAATGGCAGCGGTCTTCTCCGCTGATGAGCAGGCGATTGCTTCGAAGGAACAAATGCAATTGCCTAGATGATCTGTAGGTCTAATGTAAGCCTTAGGGCTGTATTGCACTGGCCAATGGTCAGCTAGATCATCGCTAATGAGTGTTTGTAGAATGCTCGTTAGCGATGATCTGGCTGTGTAATACAGCCCTAAAAGTCCTGCCGATTACCCGAAGTACAAGCAAGCGCTCGTTCATTGGGGAATCTAATTTTTAAGAAATCATTGTTTGCCGGTGGCAGATCATGTTCTCTAACCATGATCTGCTGCCAGCAAACAACTAGTCAGTATGGGGACCAGCGATGGCATTAGCAATCGCTCCTCCCCATACTGTGGAGGAGACCACTGCATGTAATAGCAGCAGTTTCCTCCACAAATGAGCAGACAATTGCCGGCAGGGATGCTTCCTTCCCGACAATCGCCTACAAAATCTTTTAATGTAATACAGCCCTTAAGACTCTGCTTCTCAAACAGAAGTGCTCTAGCTTGAACCTTAGCTTACCATTAAGGAACTCTCCATGAACACAGAACCCTCCATATGTTAACACTGCGGTAAAATGTATTTTAACAAATACATGCAATAAATAGAAATGCATTAAAAATGTAATCAATACATATTTTACCAAATGTTGAATGGCAGGGGCCACTATTTGCCTTGTTACTGACAAATTTCCGTTACTAATCTCTGAGTGAGAAGTCAGGGGAACTGAGCTCTGACTCACAGACTGATATTCTTTATGACTGGTTTTGTGTGGGATTGCAAATATCTATTTTTGATAAACCCAACTGCTAAATAAAAATAGTGGAGATGATTGCTGACTGTTAAAGTCCTTGGGTTGACCTTGACTTTGTCGCTTCACATGATGTATCACATAAATTTCCTAGTCGGCATTTCTGCCACCAAACCGATAAATCATTTAGAAAAGGGAGAGCAAACCAGTATATAATTCAGTTACCAGTTCTATGGTTTCTAAAAGACCACAAAAGTTATTTTTGATAGTCCAGGAAATAAAGTATACATATTAATAAGTAGCTTGAAAAGCAAGGTATCAATTAATAGGGTGAATTTCATGCACATTGAATACTGTGAAAGGTAGTTACTGCCTTCAAGATATCTCCTATGATATTTTGATGATGAATGCTTTCTTATTTTTAAATAACGTACTGTAAGAAACTCATAAGAATTAGGGCTGTATTAGATTAAATGACCTAGCAGTCGATTGTCAGGAGGGACGTCTCAGGGATGATGTGCACCACTCATCAGGGGAACGGGGCTAGGTGTATATTACGTTATTTTATTTATTTACTCCTTTCTCTGGTAAGTATCTCATACGTTTTTGAAGGAGGGCATTTCAGTAGCCAAGAATGTACTTCGTATATCCTTGCAAATGATGGCTGGATCTCAATCTTGTTTTAAAACTAGACCTGGCATGAATCTCTAGCTGTTACACAGTCTGAGATATAATAGCAGAAATCAGCCCTCCCACTTTAGCTGGCTGAGATGTCAGCCAGAAAGGAGCAGGATGCGGGCAGTGTTGGAGTGCTGACAGGCTACCTGTGTGAATGCATAGTATATGGCCCGAGGGGAGGATAACATCCCCCATCAATGAGACAGCATACTTGCCCTCTAATTTTCACATATTTGGGGTTCTTTTTTTTTCAGAAAAGGAGGGAGAAGATAAGTGCTTGCTCATCTAATCACCCTTCTGGACCTAATTAGGCCATCTATTAACGCCATGACCCCGATGTTTACCAGCGTCCAGATCATGGTGCAAAATAAGTTGTACCAAACACACCACAGACATCAATAAAGTTTTAAAATGATTCTTAAGTTGAAAAATAAAATCCCGAAGTTATTCTCCGTAGTCCCGCAAGACTTCGGTTATAACGAATTTCCCTAGCCGGAGCACGAACATTTTAATGCTGTACAGCAACAGATCTCCGTACAGCATTAAAACAAATTTTTTAGCGAATCGACTTCAGATCTTGAAACCAAAGCTCGATTTGCTCATCCCTAAATTCCACAGTGCTGCACAAAATACTGACGCTCTCACCACAGTATTCAACTGTATCACCTTCCTGAGGTCAGTGATAGTTCAGGAGGGCACTTGCACCTAGCATTATTTAATGCTGAGAGCATCAGATCATTATGCACCTGGTCGGCAGCCATAAGGAGGGCTTGAGCGGCTCACTGGACATCAGCCCACCTGGAAATTTTCCCGTTGGGTCTATGGCCAGTCTGCCACTGGCACAAGCGCAGTACTCTCCGAGCTGTCTGCAGTGCTTTGAGCGCTGGAATCAATGACTTTTCAAAGAGTTTTTTTTTTAGAGGCTTCATTGTACAGTCCACATTCCATATTCTTCAGTAAGAATCATCATAGTGTAAAAACTTTTTTGTGATGGCGTTGTCTAAGGACCAAGCAAATTTGCTATTATCATAAATAATGAATTCTGCATTCTACTAGAAAATTGTTGAGGAGAGTGTCCAGTCATCTGTCCGTAAGTGGATGTTATTATGTAGCAAGACAATGATCTAAAAAATTAAATAAAATCTGAATTGCTAAAGAGCAGAACCAAATAAAATTTTTAGATTGGTCTAATTACAGTCCTGACTTGAACCTATAGGTTCTACGCAAGGACCTGAAACAAGTACCTGCTTAAAAATCTAGCAATCTGTATGATTAACAATTCAGTCCTACAAAGAGTGGGCTAAACCCTCAATAGTGCTATGAAACACTGATAATAAATTATAGGGATTGTTTGTTGTCAGTTAATGCCAGCAATCAATTCTACATTTTAAGGAGTAATTTTCACATGTCACATGGGTAATATAAGCAGAGTAACTTTCCTAATTAACTGGTTTCTGCTGGACCAGACACCATTTTAGTGCATGTCAGAGTTTGCATTTCTGACTGTTATGCAGTGCACAAAGCATAACTGTATTGTGTACTATATTGTGCACTGTATAGCGGCTGATTAGTTTTAAGTCCGTTTTTTTTAAATTGTACTTGGAACTGTAACAGTATTTTCCACTCTTATGCTATCTGGATTGCTCCTGCATAGCATGTGGTCCTGTTAAACGGACACTTCCATCTACAATTTTAGCACATATTAACACCCTACTGTACATGTGAATATTCTATTTCATTTTTTTAAATAAAAAATGGGTGGATGGTTTTCTGGATATAATTTTTAAAGTACACTCCATGCATTCTACTTCCTGTCCTGGCTTTTTAACTTCCTGTTTCTTTGTGTGTTTTTTTTTTTTAGCACAGCCTTGTATGACTTTCTCATGCAGACCATCACTGTGGCCAATGAGAGGGAGCGGGGTGAGAGATTCAATTAGAATTAGAGCACCCCACATTACACAGATAAGTGCAATGCTCTTCTATGGGCATATTTGTCTAGACCAAGAAAGAGAACAACATAGCTGTCATATCGTTACTCCAATTATTTACCTACTACTATCTTGAGGGTTACATTGCAGATAACATCTTCCCCTCACATCAGCAGTAAACCAACAATGGATAATCTATTTATATATATTTGTTTGACTGCTATAAAAGGACAGTATTTTGTATTTCATCTTCAAATGTACTGCACTGCCAAAATTAAAAAGAACAACAGCCAAAAATTCTAAAAAGAAATTTGTCTAATACTATTGAGTTTTAAAAAAAATACCTCTTTCTGATGGAAGTGTTCCTTTAAAGTAAATGGTGCAAACTGCAAGCACTCTTTTTTTGCACAGATGCACTTTTTTGTTCATTGTTCATCTGAGACTCATTCATTCATTCAAGTGAATGGAGCGGGGGAAAAAATGATGCACATGGACACTACATGGATTTACATATATCCATGTTTTGCAGGCATCCTCTTTCTCTCTGCCTGTCCTCACAGTTCTGATCATTGTGCCTCAGTTCCTCTCTGTCATTCAGCTTCCATGCAGCTTGATCTGCAGCAGCATACAGTCTCCACAGTCTCTTAGGTGGTTTTCTCCCTTCTCCCCATTCATGGCAGAGTCTTTATGGGTGACTTAAAACAGAAAAACACAGTCAGCAGATTCTATAAAATTAAGTAAATGCACACGTGTGCATCAGTGTGACTGAAGAACAAAAGCAAACGCACAATGGAGAGGCACTCTGCAAACAATGAATATATATAGTACACATTTTACTAATGCTATAATCACTATTTAATATGCTTAGCAAATATACAGTATGTTGTTCAAAATCATTTGTATCCATGCAGTGGCCGGGTTCGGGGTGGCCCCCACGCTACGCTGAGTCCCCCGGACACTGTCGAGGTGTCACCAAATGTTGCTGCTCTCCGGAAGAAATGATAAGGCATGGTGCACCCCAATGGGGAATAAGTTCAGAGAGTCAGGGTCTGTAGTTAACTAGTGTGCTTCTTTACTGGAGGAATTCAGGTGCAAAACAATACAGGTGAGGCATAGGGCTGGCTTCTCTAGTCTCCTCCCTGGCAGAAGAAGGTTTTGATGATGAGGAAAGGCCTGAGCTAGCTGTCCTTCTCTCTCTCTTCAGAAGGCTGGTACCCTGGTCAAAGACTGGTGATCCAGGGTATGTGGCAGCATATCCCCATCTCAGTGTCTTCTTCTGCTCACTCAGTAGTTTGGCAGAGTCTCCTCTTCCAAGCACTGATCCCTAACTGCAGAACACTAGGGGCTTTGACTGCTCTCCTTTTATACCATTTCTAGCTCAACTAGAACCTTCTGGTGGGAGGGGTGGAGTGGAGAAACTCAGCACAACCCATTACAAAGTTACCACTCCCATCTGGCATAGACTTATATTAGAGCTTCAATGATACTCAATGGCAATGACACAGCAGTTTTTCCAGACAAAAACAAGTTTCTAGAAATAACAACATAGCTAAAACCAGACATTCAAAAGGTCAGTCTGTCTGGTTTTGGTGGTAAACAAGTCTGGCTTTTTCCCTCCAAAACATGCTCTTCTTTAAACCCTATGGCAGCTGTGGAAAATTACCAGCTTCTTATTCAAAGTCCCAAAAGTCTCTCGATATTCATTAATCCTATCCACAGAGCCTTGCAAATACAGTGCAAATGAACAGGATATATATAAAATGCAGTTACACAGTATTAAACAGTGTATGTTAACCCTTTCAAGTTAAATAAAGTAAGAAGTTTATAACTTTGCATAGGGGAAACAGGGAAAATGTTCACAAATTTCCAGACTTTAGAGTACCCATGCTCCAGGGTGCTATATCAATCCATTATGGCAAGGTGACCTCTGTAAATAGAGCAGTATATACCTGGATATTACTTTCCTTGAATTGATTTGAGGCCTGTTGGTTCAAGGAGGGGAGTTTTTATAGAGAAGGGTCCCATCTAAAAAAGGTCACCTTGCCGTGGTGGATGGGCACAATGGATTTTGAGCAAAATAGTAACATCCATAGTAATATAGTAAATAAGGCCGAAAAAAGACATTTGTCCATCCAGTTCAGCCTGTTATCCTGCAAGTTGATCCAGAGGAAGGCAAAAAAAAACTGTGAGGTATAAGCCAATTATCCTCACTTAAGGGGGGAAAAATTCCTTCCGAACTCCAATAAGGCAATCACAATAACTCCCTGGATCAACAACCTCTCTCTAGTAGTTATAGCCTGTAATATTATTACACTACAGAAATTCAGCCAAGCCCCTCTTGAATTCTTTTATTGTACTCACCATCACCACCTTCTCAGGCAGAGAGTTCCATAGTCTCACTTGTCTTACCGTAAAGACCTTCTATGTTTGTATAGGAACCTTCTTTTCTCTAGACCAGGAGTCAGCAACCTCCGGCGTTCTATTTGCATGTTCTATTTGCTTCTATGGGAATTCTGCGAACACCCAAGCAAATGTTTATGCTGGGAGTCATAGTTTTACCATAGTTGGAGTGCCGGAGGTTAGTGATCCCTGCTCTAGATGCAGAGGATGTCCCCACGTTACAGTCCTGGGTATAAATAGATCATCTCTGTACTGACCCCTGATATATTTATACATAGTTATTAGATCTCCCCTCAGTTGTCTTTTTTCAAATCTAAATAATCCTAATTTTGATAATCTTTCTGGGTCCTGTAGTCCACCCATTCCAGTTATTACTTTAGTTGCCCTCCTCTGAACCCTCTCCAGCTCTGCTATGTCTGCCTTGTTCACAAGAGCACAGAACTGTACACAGTACTCCATGTGTGGTCTGACTAGTGATTTGTAAAGTGGCAGGACTATGTTCTCATCACGGGCATCTATGCCCCTTTTGGTACAACCCATTGTCTTATTGGACTTGGCAGCAGCTTCCTAACACCGGTTTCTACAGCTTAGTTTTTCTATGTTTGTGTACAAACCTTCTTTCCTCCAGACGCAGAGGGTGTCCCCTTGTCACAGTCACAGTCCTGGGGATAAATAGATGATGGGAGAGATCTCTGTACTGCCCCCTGATATATTTATACATAGTAATTAGATCTCCCCTCAATCGTCTTTTTTCTAAAGTGAATAACCCTAATGTCGATAATCTTTCAGGGTACTGTAGTTGCCCCATTCCAGTTATTACAAACCGGATTCCAAAAAAGTTGGGACACTATACAAATTGTGAATAAAAACTGAATGCAATGATGTGGAGGTGCCAACTTCTAATATTTTATTCAAAATAGAACATAAATCACGGAACAAAAGTTTAAACTGAGAAAATGTACCATTTTAAGGGGAAAATATGTTGAATCAGAATTTCATGGTGTCAACAAATCCCCAAAAAGTTGGGACAAGGCCATTTTCACCACTGTGTGGCTTCTCCGCTTCTTCTTACAACACTCAACAGATGTCTGGGGACCGAGGAGACCAGTTTCTCAAGTTTAGAAATAGGTATGCTCTCCCATTCTTGTCTAATACAGGCCTCTAACTGTTCAATCGTCTTGGGCCTTCTTTGTTGCACCTTCCTCTTTATGATGCGCCAAATGTTCTCTATAGGTGAAAGATCTGGACTGCAGACTGGCCATTTCAGTACCCGGATCCTTCTCCTACGCAGCCATGATGTTGTGATTGATGCAGAATGTGGTCTGGCATTATCTTGCTGAAAGAGATGACTTCTGGATGGGAGCATATGTTGTTCTAGAACCTAAATATATTTTTCTGCACTGATGGTGCCTTTCCAGACATGCAAGCTGCCCATGCCACACGCACTCATGCAACCCCATACCATCAGAGATGCAGGCTTCTGAACTGAGCGTTGATAACAACTTGGGTTATCCTTGTCCTCTTTGGTCCGGATGACATGGCGTCCCAGATTTCCAAAAAGAACTTTGAATCGTGACTCGTCTGACCACAGAACAGTCTTCCATTTTGCCACACTCCATTTTAAATGATCCCTGGCCCAGTGAAAACGCCTGAGCTTGTGGATCTTGCTTAGAAATGGCTTCTTCTTTGCACTGTAGAGTTTCAGCTGGCAACGGCGGATGGCACGGTGGATTGTGTTCACTGACAATGGTTTCTGGAAGTATTCCTGAGCCCATTCTGTGATTTCCTTTACAGTAGCATTCCTGTTTGTGGTGCAGTGTCGTTTAAGGGCCCGGAGTTCACGGGCATCCAGTATGGTTTTACGGCCTTGACCCTTACGCACAGAGATTGTTCCAGATTCTCTGAATCTTCGGATGATGTTATGCACAGTTGATGATGATAGATGCAAAGTCTTTGCAATTTTTCGCTGGGTAACACCTTTCTGATATTGCTCCACTATCTTTCTGCGCAACATTGTGGGAATTGGTGATCCTCTACCCATCTTGGCTTCTGAGAGACACTGCCACTCTGAGAAGCTCTTTTTATACCCAATCATGTTGCCAATTGACCTAATTAGTGTTAATTGGTCTTCCAGCTCTTCATTATGCTCAAATTTACTTTTTCCAGCCTCTTATTGCTACTTGTCCCAACTTTTTGGGGATTTGTTGACACCGTGAAAATTGGAATCAACGTATTTTTCCTTTAAAATGATACATTTACTCGGATTAAACGTTTGATCTGTCATCTACGTTCTATTACAAATAAAATATTGACATTTGCCATCTCCACATCATTGCATTCAGTTTTTATTCACAATTTGTTTAGTGTCCCAACTTTTTTGGAATCCGGTTTGTACTTTAGTTGCCCTCCTCTGAAACCTCTCCAGCTTTGCTATGTTTGCCTTGTTCACAGGAGCCCAGAACTATACACAGTACTCCATGTTTGGTCTGACTAGTGATTTTTAAAGTGGTAGGACTATGTTCTCATCACGGGCATCTATGCCCCTTTTGATGCAATATAAAATATATTTGCTTAGTACCTCATATCCATTTACATAGTAAATATAACATCAGTAAAATGTAAAATTCCTCAAACCTGTGGCACAGATGTGTGTCAGACATCTGTAGCCAATCAGTGGCCTCGGCAGTGATGTTTCCCCAAGTGGCATGTGACCCAGCAGTGATGTTCTGCCTCAGTGACTCATCACTGCTGTGGCCAGTCATTGGCTGTAGCAGTGCACATGACCCAATCCATTGCTGGAAATTTACATATAGGGACTGAAGTGCAGTGAAGACAGCCTGGGGTGAAACTGAGTTGCTGGGAGCAGGTACCTTAAAGGGATTCTGTCACCAGGTTTGACCCCTGTCAGCTAAACATATGCTGATGTTCAGGGCGTCTTCACGATTCCTAATGTGGGCTTATAAATGTCATCTGTGGGCTTATTTAGCTAAAAAACAGCTATTACTAACCTGTCAGTCAAACAAATAAGGTGCCCAAGGGGATGTTAATGGGTGATGTTAATGGCCCTCCCTCCCCCCTCCTCCTGCTGTAAGATCTCGCGCATACAGGGGTTGAGCGAAGTGCCGGCGCATGCGCACTTCGCTTTAAGAAGCCAAATGGAGAAGTCCGCACGGGCGCATCAGGCAGAGCCCTGTGCGCAAGCGCGAGATCTTACAGCAGAAGGAGGGGGGAGGGAGGGAGAGCTAGAGGCGGCACAGAGGATTAGGAGGCGGCGCAGAAGTCCGGAAAGGCGGCGCTGGGCACGAACGGCGGTGGGTGCGGCGGGCATATTGCACACATTAACATCCCCTTGGGCACCTTATTTGTTTGACTGACAGGTTAGTAATAGCTGTTTTTTAGCTAAATAAGCCCACAGATGACATTTTTAAGCCCACATTAGGAATCGTGAAGACGCCCTGAACATCAGCATATGTTTAGCTGACAGGGGTCAAACCTTTAAGTATGCGTCCCTCACAGGTGTCATGGTGTGGGATGGAGTTTGTAAAAACTATTTGATCATGGACAACCCCTTCAGGGGAACAATGTCCATACCCCACAACATCCATGTTCACTAATAGGTCTTTGGAACAGGGGTTGTCCTATGAGGGACATATTCCAAAAACTTAAACTTTATGAATTCTGATATTCCTCTTTATTTGCATTTAATATTCTCCTTCTGCTTCAGCAACTGCTTTCACTCCCACGCTGCATCTATTCTAAGGAAATCTGTACTTTACCTCACCTGCTTCTACAACTTCCAATCTCTACAGAAAGCTTTCCGCTACCTCCACATTCCTCCAGCTCTCTGCTGTACATCCCTTTCACAATAAGCTTTATAATATCTGAAAAAGGAGAAAATCTGTGCAGTTCAGAGACATTTGTACTCAGGGATTTTTACTATGCCATCCATTAAACATCATGAAAGCAGTGTGGCGATGATGATGCTCAAATCATGTGGGCAGGTCTGCTCTAAAGTCCTGCAAGACCAAAATGCTGTGGGCTGAGCTTCCAGAAGCTCTGTGTGCTATGATCTGAGAGCAGTGGCAGCCAAGTGCTCCTGATCTGCTCTGCTCCTGAAAGGAAGCATCCTACTTGCATGTCGCTTTCCAATTCCAGTGTGTTCCTGTTAAACGAGGTAACGCTTTGCTTGGAGGGGTTTGGGCATTGGAGGAAGGATTGAACTCTGATTATAGCTTGGTTTCTTTGCAATGTCACAGAGAACAGAACAGGTTAAAGTACATCTGTAATGTTATATGTATCCAGGATATTCCTATTGTCATCTTTTTATATTACGGAAGCATAGACATTTGGGCATAGGTCTACAACGTTAAAATCATGGGATGCACTAGGTGCCATGAAATGAGTAGAGAAATAAGCAATTGCGCAACTTGTACTTTCCTTGTCTTCCCAGCCTGTTCAATAAACCTTACACGTCAGCATTGCAATGTTTTTTCTTTTCACTTATCTTTTTCCTTTGTATAGATATGTCCTTATCTATTCATTTTGTTAACTATGTGTGGACCAATGATATATGTTATGGACTGTTTAGCCATCTATATCATTTTATCAATGAAGTCAGAAAACTATTATATTTTAAGCAGATTGTTGGTAATATCTAGGAAATTATGGGCTTATACAAGGGAAAGCAGTAATATGATCTCATAAAATGTTGTCCCACCCCTTTCCAAGCCAGGAGAATCTGATAATGACCTTAGGGTTGCTGGGGATTCTCTTTTATCTGTGTATGCCCTTCATATCTGTCGCCTGTGTATGCAATCCCTTGACAGAACATAGGCTGCCGTAAAACGAAATCTGTATTCTGTTGAAAACAAATGTGATACAAGCTCCTAGTTCCTTGAAGGATATTGTCAAATTATTTGCTGGCTGGTGATAGCCAATAATGCTTCTCTTTTAGGCGATGTATTGTCTTATAGATACAGAACTGCTTTGTACATTTCCAGTCTACGTATATCAATTATTTGAACAGCATTCATGGAAGTCTTTAAAAGCAAAGGACAACTTTGGTAGGAGTTTTCCTAATTATTGCATTTTACAAATTTTGGTCTAAAAATTTTTTTTTTCAATAGGTCTTTATAAAAATTTTCATTTTTCTTCTAAAGGTTTCACTTAAAGAGCATTTGCAGACTAGTAGGGCTTCTGTTTTACACTAAATCCATGAAAGAACTTTTGTGATGGCTCAATGTGTAACCCTTATCTGTACTTTCCTAACAGCTCATAAACACTCATTATAGCTAAATTCTTATCAAGCGGATAAGTTTACTATAATGAGTGTTTATGAGCTGTGAGGAGTTCAGACAGGCTACAGGTAGAGCTGCGAGAGCAGCCCTGATGGATTCCGTGTAAATGCACCAAAAGTGAAAGTTGTAGAAGAAACTGTTTCACATTTAGAATTAATAAATACCAACTGAAAAAAAGATTTTTAGACCAAAGTAAGTAAAATGCAATAATAAAAAAAAATGCTATGAAGTTGTCCATAGCCTTTAATGGCTCCATATTATGCTTGTTATTGCATAAACTTTTTTTGTCCAGTAGCGTATGTAGGTTTTAGTGTGTATGAAAATGTCATATTTGCAAATTAGCCTAACACTATTCATTGTCCTCTAGGAGTTTATTGTGCGAAGAAAATAAATGTGAACAGATGCAAAGCCCAAAAACTTCTATACTGCTAACATCTGTCATTAAAAATTATTAGTTCAATCCATATTAAATCCACACAGGATTCAATATATGTATATAGCAGAAACCCTTTAAAGGGGTTTTCCCATGAAAAATATTCAATATATATCAAACCAGCACCTGGATCTGAATACTTTTGTAATTGCATGTAATTAAAAATTGTGTATAGCCACCAAGTTATTCAATAAAATGTATGTGTATAGCGCCACCTGCTGTTTGTACTTTACCTTATTTCCCTGTCCACCTCGCTAAAGTGGTCGCATATGCTCAGTTCCAACCAGTGGCGTAACTAGAGTGTTATGGGCGCCAGTGCAAAATTTGGATTGGGCCCCCCCAATTTATAGAAAGAGGCCGCAATTATTTTTTTTTACACTAAGTCCAATGCATGGCTACACTCCCCCAGTCCTAACTAATAAAATCTGGTCCTACCTCATCCAGAGTGTCGCTCTGTGTTGGTGTGATGTCCACTGGATGCAGAACAAGGTCCCTGTGGTGATAGAGAAAAAAAGAATAATTACATAAGGAAGGGATGGTGACTGCTCCTTTGAAATCACCAGTAGGGGGCGCTGCGCTGGCCTGTAAGACTGAGCCATGCCAATGTATAGCAGGGTAATCTAGGACATTTTCCCTAAGTACTACCACACAGTACTAATGCCCACATTGTGGCCATTCACAGTAATTAAGCCCACCTTGTGGCTCCTTCACAAAAGTTATGTCCTCCTTGTGGCCCCTCACAGTAGTTATGCCCAGATATGTGTCCCCTCACAGTAGTTATACAAGATATGTTCCCCCCTCACAGTAGTTATGCCAGATATGTGCCCCCTAACAGTAGTAATGCCCAGATATGTGCCCTCTAACAGTAGATATGCCCAGATATGTGCCCCCTCACAGTAGGAATGCCCAGATATGTGCCCCCTCACAGCAGTTATGGCCAGATATATGCCCCCTCATAGTATATATGCCCAGATATGTGCCCCCTCACAGTAGTAATGACCAGATAGGTCCCCCCTCACAGTGGTTATGGCCAGATATGTAACCCCGCTCACAGTAGATATGCCCAGATATGTGCCCCTCACAGTAGTTATGCCAGATATGTGCCCCCTCACAGTAGTTATTCCCAGATATGTGCCCCTTCACAGTAGTTGTGCCATATATGTGCCCCCTAACAGTGGTTATGGCCAGATATGTGTTCCCCTAACAGTAGTTATGCCTTCATATGTGCCGCCTCATAGTAGTTATGCCCACATATGTGCCCCCTCACAGTAGTTATGCCCACATATGTGCTCCCTCACAATAGTTATGCCAGATTAGGTGCCCCCTCAATGTAGTTATGGCAGATCAGGTGCCCCCTCACAGTAGGTATTCCAGATTAGGTGCCCCCCCAGTAAAGATTCCCACTTTTGTGCCCCCTCACTCTAGTTGTGGCCTCCCTTTTGCCTCCAGTCTGCAGCTTTATGAAAAAAACACAAAAAAAAACCATACTTACCTTCTTCCCTGATGACGTACTCCCACACTCACATCGCGCTGTCTGACCTGCAGGGGGAGCACCGGAGCTCAGAAGAAAAGTGCAGAGAGGGCTCCCTGCTTCACTCTGGAGACAACAGCCTGGCAGTGACAAAAACTGCTGGGTGAGTGTGCGCCCCCCCCCCCCCCCCCCCCCCCCCGCCTCTGCAACCCCCCTTGCCTCTGCGCCCGGGGCAGATATTAAACATGTTTGAAGAGCGCTCTGATGGGGCCCGGCATTGTGCCTGTACTTCATGCCGGGCCCCAACAGAGCACTCCCATTACATGTGAGTGCAGCGGGCCCCCTGTCGGGCCCAGTCGCGGTCGCACCCTCTGCGACCTCGATCTTTACGCCCCTGGTTCCAACCTTCAACTGCCACCAGTTATATCTTCTGTTAGAAGCTGAGACAGTTACAAGGAGAGAAGGACACCCCTTCAGCTGCGAGCCTGAAATAAATCTACCAGGGCAATTGGATCAATAAATGTGGAGATCTCTGCATCCATGTGAGGTACTGGGCTGGTTCTAGCTTTGTTAAAAAGAGGTTGACTTGTACTATATGATCATGTTTTTCCCATCCATTTAACGTATCCAAAAAACGTATATATTAAACAGATGCCTCAGACTGATACCATACAGTAGCATCCGTTCACGATAGAGTTCCATTATAAAAAAAAAATCCTTTTTTTTTTTACCGGACTCTACAGGATACAAGAACGTGGTGTGCTGCGTTTTTATAACCTTTTTTTTCTAATGTATACGTCACACGGAGGCATAAAACATGATGTGAACCCACCCTAAGGCAAAGAAAATGATTGATATAACGATTCATATGGCTGATATAATGTAGGATTTCAAACACTTACATAGCAATCTCCACATATATTTTCCAATCATTTCATATGTACAGCGCTATGGAATGAATGGTGCTTTAATAATAAATAATAATAATAATAATAATAAGGAAGTTTTACTGGCAATATAGTGATGGGGCCATTATAATGAGGATAGACATAATATACTGTATCCTAAACTGTATCAGAGAAGTGGATACGTTCATGTATAATGTGATCTACTGTAAGATATAAAAGATCATTTGGCGGAATTTATTTGCTGAGTATTAACCTTACTCTATTTTCCAATATCCCCCCCTTGGATATTTTTATCTTTTTACTTAGGAGTACATCCAAAGTAACCTGATACCTTTCTAATGGCATATTGATTGCTATTTGTCTGTTGTCCAATGATATTTCTGTTCATCCCCGACAGTAATGCGAAGTACTCACAGTACCACACTGTTTTCCAAGAAATGAGGATCAAGTAGAGTAATAATAGCATGGCAAAATATACTGGTTGGCGATTTACTTAGTAAAAATGCATCAGGGAATGCCTATCAATCAGTCAAACCTTTACATTCATTATTATAACTTTACTGGAACCAGATAGGTTAATGGTAAAACAATATGCTGTATAGACTGTCCATACATTTATGCTGCAACAGCCCATTGGATCAGGCTACTGGATTTAAACGCTACTGTGAACTGAGCCTAAGGCTGTAGACCCTTCACTTTTTTTAACAATTCTGTTTTTATTGAATAAGAGAATAGAAGTGACAAGCATTTTGTGCACAATGCAGTACGTACAAAAACTCTGACAGCAGTCCAGGAGGGTAGGTCAATTATCCATTCAAAGACATTGTATTGAAATATACATGAATCAAAGTACCCACATTCAATCTGCAATAGGTGCATCAAAAGTAAAAGGAAACTGGAAAACAATAAACATAGAAGATGCGGGGAGGAAGGAGTACGGATACAGGGGAGGGCTGTGGAATGGAAGGATAAGGAGACGACAATGAGGTGTAAAGCACAACTGTACAAGGGCCCCAAATCTGCCATCAATAGGGAAGTGTGCACTGACAACAGTCTAGGTGAAAGGCTCATCCAATTTTTTTTTCCCCATCAACAGAGGTGTACTTTAACCAAGGACCTCACAGGTGTTCAAAGGCATCATGTGCATGTGTTTGCCAACTAGTCAGCTCAACCAGATGCCAGATTTGGTTAATTTTCGCTGCCCACAAAGGGATGGAGGGTGGTTATTTCTGTAGCCATAGTAGACGGATAAGATATTTAGCACCCACCAAGAGATGGGTGATGAGATTATTCCTAGAAGGGCGGAACTCAACAGTCAGCAAACCTTGTAAAAATTGTAAATGTAGGCCTACAGATAGTTCTAAAAGGGATTCCACCTCCCGTCAATAAGTGGTGATGATAATACAACCCTACCAGATGTGAGACAAGGACCCCACCTCCAGCCCACTCCTCCAACATTTCTGAGTGTCTGAGAAGCCCAATCAATATAACAGCTCAGGTGTTCTATACCACCAAGACAGAAGCTTGTAGTGATAGTCTTGAAGCTTAATGCACCTCGAAAAACCATGAGAGTTCAATAAGACAAAAACTTTTTGTTCCTGTGTCAAACAAATCCCAAATTCCTCTTCCCAGAGGGCGCGGAATGGTGGCAAGGACAAGACACTTCTAGATAAAATCTGTGAATAAAGTGCGGAGATCCAATTGCATGACGTTAGGTGAGAAGACCCTTCACTCTGAGCTACCTGGTGCTGCTGCATGCCATGCTAGTATTTAGTGTTGTATGGAAAGGATGTAAAGATCAGTTTATAACACCTCAAGGACAACCTGTGCCATTTGAATCACAATTCCTAGAGCTTAAAAACTTGGATTAATGTGGGGAACCCTGAGCCCAGGAAAGGTTAGTGGTAAGAGGTGGTACAACAGGCAGGATATGGTCTGGAAATGTCAGATGTGAGATGTTAGCTTTCATCAAAATGAGCGCACAAGAAGGATACTATGAACATGAATGATGTATCTTTGTAAAACCTAAAGCAACTGTGCCCACAGTTATTTCACCCTGATTACTCTATCTGATTCTGTCACCATTATATAAACGAAATAGCTAATATCAGCCTTTTTACATCTAAAATCAGATGAACATCCATTATTTAAATCTGTGTTGTTTACAGAGGCCAGTAATAAAGGGGGACAGGAGGCATAATTAAGAATGCTTATACTTACCATATACTGTATACATTTGATGCAGTAAAGTTTATAAGACGTGTGAAGGGGGAACAGATCATATAATAATACAAGAGCATTGAGGCTGGCTATATGTTTGGGTCACCATGGTTGACTCTGTAAGGGCATTGTGGCTGTCACTGTTATAGGTGCATTGCAGTGAGACATACATGGCACCATCTTCCCATCAGTGTGGTCTCATTTCTCCCCTTTTATTTCCAGTTCTGGACACATTGTATGGGGAGTAGGAGTGCCAACACATTACTCTCTATCTGCAGAAGTCTATTATTGGAAGCCAACCTCCTAGCATTTTGCCTAAATCTAGGTGGAGAAAGTATAGCTTGTAGAACAGATCCCCTAGCTGGGAAGAAGGCCTTACTACAGGTATGATAGTTTATCAGTCCAGTATAGTAAATTCAAGTTAGTAAATTCAAGTTTAACAGCCCAGGGGAGACGGGTAATGGAGTGTTCGGCACACACAATCTAATGGCAAAACAATAGAAGAGAGACAAACACATATATTCAAAACTACAAGCAAGTCCCAAACAAGAAAAAACTTGTCTTTTCCTAAGTTTGAATATAAAGGAGGGGAGGGAACCACAGAATGGACAAGATCTGTGGTTAACATGGATGGTTCAGGTGCCATAATAGGTGCCACAGCAATAAAGTGTCCTCCAAGGAAGTATGGTCCTCTGGTTTAATATCAGGACCAATTTGGGGACCAGGAGGAATTATCATTTAACTGTGTTTTTAGTGTCAGTTTTAAGTCTGTCGTTTTGTGTCTCTGCACCAAAATTATGAAATGGCGCTTGGTTTTATTAAATTTGGCGCAATTATGATGTGGTTTCGCCATTGTCAGTGACAGTACAACAGGGGGTTGCCTGGCGTAGAGATGCAATTTTTGCAAAAGTCTCAAAAGTAAATTCGCCATAAAAGAAATCTACGGTAAACACTAAACTTGTCCTTAAAAATACCCCACTTTGAAAAGTGGCGAAGTGTGGAATAGGGGAATAAATGTTGCAGAATTCTGCACAAAAAAGATGTGCACCGAAACATGCAACTATTTTCCAGAAAAGTGGCAAACTAAGAATGATAAATGCTCCTCCATGTTTTTAAAATGCATTCTAATATTGATTGGATCCATGTTATTATGTGATTTTCAGCTCCAGTGACGGTGGCATTACATTGGTTACAGATCTACAAGCTGTGGCTGCTCTTGCAGTGAACAATCTGTTCAGCTGTGACCATGTCAGTGGCGTTATTCAACACTGTGTAATCTAACCTAAATCTGGCACAATGACATCATTCTCAGAACTGACCTTTGCTGGGAACTGGTGCAAATGGAGTGTATTATCCAGGGATTCCACAGTCAAGAAAGCTTTTAGGTGTCATAAATGTTTCTGTGTACAAACTCCTGCGGGTCTGGCAATGCGAGGGATATTCTTTACTCGTGGTATTGGATGCATTAAAGAGAATATGAATTTTTAATTCAGATTGATTTTGGGGGAACAGTGGAATCCTGCCTCCTAAGCTGAAAGCTGCAGTTTGTAAAATGAAAATAGATCTGTGGCAATGTCTTTTGATATAAATATTCATTTCGGATTCTATATGCACAAATTTAATTCAGACAGTAAAAATATCTTTAGGTCATTAAATAGGTACACATAGTTAAGTGGATAGTAAATTCAAGTTTAACAGCCATGGGGAGAATGTTAATGGAGTATTCAGTGCACACAATCTAATGGCACAACAACAGAAGAGAGACAAACAAAGACAAAACCACAAGCAAGTCCCAAACAAGACCAAGAAAAAACTTGTCAAACATAAACATAAGTTTGGTCCTAAGGCTTCCTGATGATAACACGTATTATAAAGACAGATTAAATGATAGATTGTTAGCTGTAAATGGAATAGATAGATAGACAGATAGGAAATAGATTAGATAGATATGAGAGAGAAAGAAAGAAAGAAAGAAAGAAAGAAAGAAAGAAAGAAAGAAAGATGGCAAAGTTGCATGTGACTTGAAACCTGCAACCAATAATCCAAGTGTTGTTTTTTTTTAGGTCAGAGTTGCATGGTGACCCCACTGACAGTCATTAGATACAACATTGCAATATTCATGTTGTGCAACACATGTCACCATGTAGCAGTAGTCTTAGCAAGTGTTGACTGTTGTAAACAGTGGCTATGATGTGGACTCTTTCGACTTTGAGCACTCCATTGAGTGACAGTATGAATACTAAACTGCAGTCACATATACATTTGTTCCCTGAAAATAACTACCTCATGTTTGGTTGCTTTTCTCAGCAGTAGAGATTTACTTTCTGCTATCACTTTAAAGGCTTCCTGTGTTTTAAAAAAAAAAAGTTTGCTTAATGGCTGTGCTTCTTTGTACAATCATAACTGTTTGGGCTTTCCTAAAGTCTCTTTCAGCCATATTATTCTCCTCTTTAGCTGCACAGCTAGATGCATTTCATTCAGAAGCAGTGGGCATATCCCTTCTATAAAGTCTGCAAGCACTATACTACTTACACTGCACACAAGAGGCTCCTATAATCTTCAAAAGCTGTAAAGAAGCAGTTCTTTTATTAGGCTCAGCATCTCTGTTAGCTCTGACACGCCCACACTTCCTGTGAGCCATCTTCTGTGTCTATGTTACTAGGAACAGATTTTCCTGAAAATGGCTGACAGTAGGCAGTGGACTGCAAATTAGGTGGAAGTGAGACTCCTAGTAGCCATGACTTTATAGCTTTTTTCAGGTGGATGCAGACATATTTTTTAAATGAAGTGATGTATAAATTTGTTAGTTACACCATTCTCTATTAAGTGAAATGGAATTATGTGAAAGCACAGTGACTCTTTAAAGAAAAACTCTACCATGGCATAAAATCCACAAAAATAATATCCAAAATAATAAGCTATATTTGCTGCTGTTAATAAAAGTAGTCTGTGACAATTGTGATGTTTCATATTCATGAATTGCTGCTAGACCCTGAACCCAGTAAAATTAACATTATAAAATGTGGTTTTGTGACCATTACTGCGAAACACAAGGCTGCTGTTTCTAAGCTGCATTTTGTATAGCATTAGAGCTGCCAAAGAGGTGCCATTGGCAGCGGGCCTCTACTATACTTCTATATTCCCTGATTTCACATGCAAGTATATAGTTACATAATTAATACGGTTGAAAAAAGACATAGGTCCATCAAGTTCAACCAAGGGATAGGAGGGGATGTGAATTTTACAAAAGGAGAGTGAGACCCAGATTTCTACAGAGTTTCATATGCATTAATGTTTACTTTTAAGAATTCATCTAAGCTTTTTAAAAAACTGTCCACTGTTCCTGCTGTGATCACGTCCTGAGGTAGACTATTCCACAGATTTACAGTTCTTACAGTAAAAAGTCCTTGACGCCTCTGGAGACTGAACTTTTTATTCTCCAAATGGAGGATATGCCCCCATGTCTTATGAGGGGATTTTGCATGGAACAGCTTTTCAACATTTTTTTGGATGTCCCATTTATATAGTTGTAGAGGTTATTCATGTCCCCCCTTAGACATCTTTTCTCAAGACTAAATATATTTAATTATTTTAATCTTTCAAACTAAGACCCTCAATGCCCCTTATCAGTTTAGTCGCTCTACTATGTACTGTATTCCAGCTCCAGAGCATCCTATCTATGGACTGGTTCCCAGAACTGAACTACATATTCCAGATAAGGCTGCACCAATGCTTTGTAATGTGGCAATATTACATCCCTGTCCCATTAGTCCATGCCTCGCTTAATACATGACAATATCCTGGTAGCCTTAGAAGCAGCTGATTGACATTGTATGCTGTTATTTAATCTACCATCTACAAGGACACCCAAATCCTTCTCTATAAGTGACTCTCCCAGTGTTACATCACCTAGGACATATGATGCACGGAGATTATTACTACCAAGATGCTAACTTTACATTTATCCACAATGAACCTCATTTGCCAAGTTGATACCCAAACACTCAGAGTGTCCAAGCCAGCTTGTAGTATATGGACATCTTCCATAGACTGCACAGTACTACATAGCTTGGTGTCATATATAGGGATGAGCGAACCCGAACTGTTGGGGTGTCCGTGACACGGACCCGAACCCGAACATTTTCGTAAAAGTCCCGGTTCGGGTTCGGTGTTCGGCGCTTTCTTGGCGCTTTTTGAAAGGCTGCAAAGCAGCCAATCAACAAGCGTCATACTACTTGGCCCAAGAGGCCATCACAGCCATGCCTACTATTGGCATGGCTGTGATTGGCCAGTGCACCATGTGACTCAGCCTCTATTTAAGCTGGAGTCACGTAGCGTCGCACGTCACTCTGCTATGATCAGTATAGGGAGAGGTTGCAGCTGCGACGTTAGGGCGAGATTAGGCAGATTAACTCCTCCAAAAGACTTCATTCTGTGATCGATCTGCAGCTGTGGATCATTGAAGTGCTATTATTGACTTGCTCACTTTTTTGAGGCTGCCCAGGCTGTTTTTAGATCACTTTTTTTCTGGGGTGATCGGCGGCCATTTTGTGACTTGTGGTGCGCCAGCACGAGCTATCACCAAGTGTATTTAACCATCGATAGTGTGGTTATTTTGTGCTATATCCTACATCAGCTGCAGGCTGAGCCTGTGTCACCGAAGTGCATTTAACCATCAACAGTCTGGTTATTTTTTGGCCATATACTACATCAGCTGCAGGCTGAGCCTGTGTCACCCAAGTGCATTTAACCATCAACAGTCTGATTATTTTTTGGCAATATACTACATCAGCTGCAGGCTGAGCCTGTGTCACACAAGTGTATTTAACCATCGATAGTGTGGTTATTTTGTGCTATATCCTACATCAGCTGCAGGCTGAGCCTGTGTCACCCAAGTGCATTTAACCATCAACAGTCTGATTATTTTTTGGCCATATACTACATCTGGTGCAGGCTGAGCCTGTGTCACCCAAGTGCATTTAACCATCAACAGTGTGGTTATTTTTTGGCCATATATTACATCAGGGGCAAGTTGAGCCTGTCACCCAGCGCCTAAAAAATAGACCTGACATTTCTATTCAACCAAATCTGTACTGTTTTAGCTGGTCAAGTTATTTGTATTGACCGTAAAAGCACACTTTTTTTTCTGGGTTGAAAAAGCATTCCCAAATTTGCCATTCTCAAAATAACTAGTTTCTGGTATTTGAGGCCTACTTGAAATCTATCCCAAAAAGAAAATCTTACATTGAAGGTATTGATAGTGTCATTCAGAAAAACCTAAGACACACGCTAGCGTGCTGATAGAAGTGTGATTCTGTGATTAAACCTATACCTGTCACACAGCGCAAAAAAAAACAGGTCTCATATCTCTATTCAACCAAATCTGCACTGTTTTAGCTGGTCAAGTTATTTGTAGTGACCGTAAAAGCAGACTTTTTGTTCTGGGTTGAAAAAGCATTCCCAAATTTGCCATTCTCAAAATAACTAGTTTCTGGTATTTGAGGCCTACTTGAAATCTATCCCAAAAAGAAAATCTTACATTGAAGGTATTGATAGTGTCATTCAGAAAAACCTAAGACACACGCTAGCGTGCTGATAGAAGTGTGATTCTGTGATTAAACCTATACCTGTCACACAGCGCAAAAAAAAACTGGTCTCACATCTCTATTCAACCAAATCTGCACTGTTTTAGCTGGTCAAGTTATTTGTAGTGACCGTAAAAGCAGACTTTTTGTTCTGGGTTGAAAAAGCATTCCCAAATTTGCCATTCTCAAAATAACTAGTTTCTGGTATTTGAGGCCTACTTGAAATCTATCCCAAAAAGAAAATCTTACATTGAAGGTATTGATAGTGTCATTCAGAAAAACCTAAGACACACACTAGCGTGCTGATAGAAGTGTGATTCTGTGATTAAACCTATACCTGTCACACAGCTCAAAATAAAACAGGTCTCACATCTCTATTCAACCAAATCTGCACTGTTTTAGCTGGTCAAGTTATTTGTAGTGACCGTAAAAGCAGACTTTTTGTTCTGGGTTGAAAAAGCATTCCCAAATTTGCCATTCTCAAAATAACTAGTTTCTGGTATTTGAGGCCTACTTGAAATCTATCCCAAAAAGAAAATCTTACATTGAAGGTATTGATAGTGTCATTCAGAAAAACCTAAGACACACGCTAGCGTGCTGATAGAAGTGTGATTCTGTGATTAAACCTATACCTGTCACACAGCGCAAAAAAAAACAGGTCTCACATCTCTATTCAACCAAATCTGCACTGTTTTAGCTGGTCAAGTTATTTGTAGTGACCGTAAAAGCAGACTTTTTGTTCTGGGTTGAAAAAGCATTCCCAAATTTGCCATTCTCCAAATAACTAGTTTCTGGTATTTGAGGCCTACTTGAAATCTATCCCAAAAAGAAAATCTTACATTGAAGGTATTGATAGTGTCATTCAGAAAAACCTAAGACACACGCTAGCGTGCTGATAGAAGTGTGATTCTGTGATTAAACCTATACCTGTCACACAGCGCAAAAAAAAACAGGTCTCACATCTCTATTCAACCAAATCTGCACTGTTTTAGCTGGTCAAGTTATTTGTAGTGACCGTAAAAGCAGACTTTTTGTTCTGGGTTAAAAAAGCATTCCCAAATTTGCCATTCTCCAAATAACTAGTTTCTGGTATTTGAGGCCTACTTGAAATCTATCCCAAAAAGAAAATCTTACATTGAAGGTATTGATAGTGTCATTCAGAAAAACCTAAGACACACGCTAGCGTGCTGATAGAAGTGTGATTCTGTGATTAAACCTATACCTGTCACACAGCGCAAAAAAAAACAGGTCTCACATCTCTATTCAACCAAATCTGCACTGTTTTAGCTGGTCAAGTTATTTGTAGTGACCGTAAAAGCAGACTTTTTGTTCTGGGTTGAAAAAGCATTCCCAAATTTGCCATTCTCAAAATAACTAGTTTCTGGTATTTGAGGCCTACTTGAAATCTATCCCAAAAAGAAAATCTTACATTGAAGGTATTGATAGTGTCATTCAGAAAAACCTAAGACACACGCTAGCGTGCTGATAGAAGTGTGATTCTGTGATTAAACCTATACCTGTCACACAGCGCAAAAAAAAACAGGTCTCACATCTCTATTCAACCAAATCTGCACTGTTTTAGCTGGTCAAGTTATTTGTAGTGACCTTAAAAGCAGACTTTTTGTTCTGGGTTGAAAAAGCATTCCCAAATTTGCCATTCTCAAAATAACTAGTTTCTGGTATTTGAGGCCTACTTGAAATCTATCCCAAAAAGAAAATCTTACATTGAAGGTATTGATAGTGTCATTCAGAAAAACCTAAGACACACGCTAGCGTGCTGATAGAAGTGTGATTCTGTGATTAAACCTATACCTGTCACACAGCGCAAAAAAAAAACAGGTCTCACATCTCTATTCAACCAAATCTGCACTGTTTTAGCTGGTCAAGTTATTTGTAGTGACCGTAAAAGCAGACTTTTTGTTCTGGGTTGAAAAAGCATTCCCAAATTTGCCATTCTCAAAATAACTAGTTTCTGGTATTTGAGGCCTACTTGAAATCTATCCCAAAAAGAAAATCTTACATTGAAGGTATTGATAGTGTCATTCAGAAAAACCTAAGACACACGCTAGCGTGCTGATAGAAGTGTGATTCTGTGATTAAACCTATACCTGTCACACAGCGCAAAAAAAAACTGGTCTCACATCTCTATTCAACCAAATCTGCACTGTTTTAGCTGGTCAAGTTATTTGTAGTGACCGTAAAAGCAGACTTTTTGTTCTGGGTTGAAAAAGCATTCCCAAATTTGCCATTCTCAAAATAACTAGTTTCTGGTATTTGAGGCCTACTTGAAATCTATCCCAAAAAGAAAATCTTACATTGAAGGTATTGATAGTGTCATTCAGAAAAACCTAAGACACACACTAGCGTGCTGATAGAAGTGTGATTCTGTGATTAAACCTATACCTGTCACACAGCGCAAAATAAAACAGGTCTCACATCTCTATTCAACCAAATCTGCACTGTTTTAGCTGGTCAAGATATTTGTAGTGACCGTAAAAACAGACTTTTTGTTCTGGGTTGAAAAAGCATTCCCAAATTTGCCATTCTCAAAATAACTAGTTTCTGGTATTTGAGGCCTACTTGAAATCTATCCCAAAAAGAAAATCTTACATTGAAGGTATTGATAGTGTCATTCAGAAAAACCTAAGACACACGCTAGCGTGCTGATAGAAGTGTGATTCTGTGATTAAACCTATACCTGTCACACAGCGCAAAAAAAAACAGGTCTCACATCTCTATTCAACCAAATCTGCACTGTTTTAGCTGGTCAAGTTATTTGTAGTGACCGTAAAAGCAGACTTTTTGTTCTGGGTTGAAAAAGCATTCCCAAATTTGCCATTCTCCAAATAACTAGTTTCTGGTATTTGAGGCCTACTTGAAATCTATCCCAAAAAGAAAATCTTACATTGAAGGTATTGATAGTGTCATTCAGAAAAACCTAAGACACACGCTAGCGTGCTGATAGAAGTGTGATTCTGTGATTAAACCTATACCTGTCACACAGCGCAAAAAAAAACAGGTCTCACATCTCTATTCAACCAAATCTGCACTGTTTTAGCTGGTCAAGTTATTTGTAGTGACCGTAAAAGCAGACTTTTTGTTCCGGGTTAAAAAAGCATTCCCAAATTTGCCATTCTCCAAATAACTAGTTTCTGGTATTTGAGGCCTACTTGAAATCTATCCCAAAAAGAAAATCTTACATTGAAGGTATTGATAGTGTCATTCAGAAAAACCTAAGACACACGCTAGCGTGCTGATAGAAGTGTGATTCTGTGATTAAACCTATACCTGTCACACAGCGCAAAAAAAAACAGGTCTCACATCTCTATTCAACCAAATCTGCACTGTTTTAGCTGGTCAAGTTATTTGTAGTGACCGTAAAAGCAGACTTTTTGTTCTGGGTTGAAAAAGCATTCCCAAATTTGCCATTCTCAAAATAACTAGTTTCTGGTATTTGAGGCCTACTTGAAATCTATCCCAAAAAGAAAATCTTACATTGAAGGTATTGATAGTGTCATTCAGAAAAACCTAAGACACACGCTAGCGTGCTGATAGAAGTGTGATTCTGTGATTAAACCTATACCTGTCACACAGCGCAAAAAAAAACAGGTCTCACATCTCTATTCAACCAAATCTGCACTGTTTTAGCTGGTCAAGTTATTTGTAGTGACCGTAAAAGCAGACTTTTTGTTCTGGGTTGAAAAAGCATTCCCAAATTTGCCATTCTCAAAATAACTAGTTTCTGGTATTTGAGGCCTACTTGAAATCTATCCCAAAAAGAAAATCTTACATTGAAGGTATTGATAGTGTCATTCAGAAAAACCTAAGACACACGCTAGCGTGCTGATAGAAGTGTGATTCTGTGATTAAACCTATACCTGTCACACAGCGCAAAAAAAAAACAGGTCTCACATCTCTATTCAACCAAATCTGCACTGTTTTAGCTGGTCAAGTTATTTGTAGTGACCGTAAAAGCAGACTTTTTGTTCTGGGTTGAAAAAGCATTCCCAAATTTGCCATTCTCAAAATAACTAGTTTCTGGTATTTGAGGCCTACTTGAAATCTATCCCAAAAAGAAAATCTTACATTGAAGGTATTGATAGTGTCATTCAGAAAAACCTAAGACACACGCTAGCGTGCTGATAGAAGTGTGATTCTGTGATTAAACCTATACCTGTCACACAGCGCAAAAAAAAACAGGTCTCACATCTCTATTCAACCAAATCTGCACTGTTTTAGCTGGTCAAGTTATTTGTAGTGACCGTAAAAGCAGACTTTTTGTTCTGGGTTGAAAAAGCATTCCCAAATTTGCCATTCTCAAAATAACTAGTTTCTGGTATTTGAGGCCTACTTGAAATCTATCCCAAAAAGAAAATCTTACATTGAAGGTATTGATAGTGTCATTCAGAAAAACCTAAGACACACGCTAGCGTGCTGATAGAAGTGTGATTCTGTGATTAAACCTATACCTGTCACACAGCGCAAAAAAAAACAGGTCTCACATCTCTATTCAACCAAATCTGCACTGTTTTAGCTGGTCAAGTTATTTGTAGTGACCGTAAAAGCAGACTTTTTGTTCTGGGTTAAAAAAGCATTCCCAAATTTGCCATTCTCCAAATAACTAGTTTCTGGTATTTGAGGCCTACTTGAAATCTATCCCAAAAAGAAAATCTTACATTGAAGGTATTGATAGTGTCATTCAGAAAAACCTAAGACACACGCTAGCGTGCTGATAGAAGTGTGATTCTGTGATTAAACCTATACCTGTCACACAGCGCAAAAAAAAACAGGTCTCACATCTCTATTCAACCAAATCTGCACTGTTTTAGCTGGTCAAGTTATTTGTAGTGACCGTAAAAGCAGACTTTTTGTTCTGGGTTGAAAAAGCATTCCCAAATTTGCCATTCTCAAAAAAACTAGTTTCTGGTATTTGAGGCCTACTTGAAATCTATCCCAAAAAGAAAATCTTACATTGAAGGTATTGATAGTGTCATTCAGAAAAACCTAAGACACACGCTAGCGTGCTGATAGAAGTGTGATTCTGTGATTAAACCTATACCTGTCACACAGCGCAAAAAAAAACAGGTCTCACATCTCTATTCAACCAAATCTGCACTGTTTTAGCTGGTCAAGTTATTTGTAGTGACCGTAAAAGCAGACTTTTTGTTCTGGGTTGAAAAAGCATTCCCAAATTTGCCATTCTCAAAATAACTAGTTTCTGGTATTTGAGGCCTACTTGAAATCTATCCCAAAAAGAAAATCTTACATTGAAGGTATTGATAGTGTCATTCAGAAAAACCTAAGACACACGCTAGCGTGCTGATAGAAGTGTGATTCTGTGATTAAACCTATACCTGTCACACAGCGCAAAAAAAAAACAGGTCTCACATCTCTATTCAACCAAATCTGCACTGTTTTAGCTGGTCAAGTTATTTGTAGTGACCGTAAAAGCAGACTTTTTGTTCTGGGTTGAAAAAGCATTCCCAAATTTGCCATTCTCAAAATAACTAGTTTCTGGTATTTGAGGCCTACTTGAAATCTATCCCAAAAAGAAAATCTTACATTGAAGGTATTGATAGTGTCATTCAGAAAAACCTAAGACACACGCTAGCGTGCTGATAGAAGTGTGATTCTGTGATTAAACCTATACCTGTCACACAGCGCAAAAAAAAACAGGTCTCACATCTCTATTCAACCAAATCTGCACTGTTTTAGCTGGTCAAGTTATTTGTAGTGACCGTAAAAGCAGACTTTTTGTTCTGGGTTGAAAAAGCATTCCCAAATTTGCCATTCTCAAAATAACTAGTTTCTGGTATTTGAGGCCTACTTGAAATCTATCCCAAAAAGAAAATCTTACATTGAAGGTATTGATAGTGTCATTCAGAAAAACCTAAGACACACGCTAGCGTGCTGATAGAAGTGTGATTCTGTGATTAAACCTATACCTGTCACACAGCGCAAAAAAAAACAGGTCTCACATCTCTATTCAACCAAATCTGCACTGTTTTAGCTGGTCAAGTTATTTGTAGTGACCGTAAAAGCAGACTTTTTGTTCTGGGTTAAAAAAGCATTCCCAAATTTGCCATTCTCCAAATAACTAGTTTCTGGTATTTGAGGCCTACTTGAAATCTATCCCAAAAAGAAAATCTTACATTGAAGGTATTGATAGTGTCATTCAGAAAAACCTAAGACACACGCTAGCGTGCTGATAGAAGTGTGATTCTGTGATTAAACCTATACCTGTCACACAGCGCAAAAAAAAACAGGTCTCACATCTCTATTCAACCAAATCTGCACTGTTTTAGCTGGTCAAGTTATTTGTAGTGACCGTAAAAGCAGACTTTTTGTTCTGGGTTAAAAAAGCATTCCCAAATTTGCCATTCTCCAAATAACTAGTTTCTGGTATTTGAGGCCTACTTGAAATCTATCCCAAAAAGAAAATCTTACATTGAAGGTATTGATAGTGTCATTCAGAAAAACCTAAGACACACGCTAGCGTGCTGATAGAAGTGTGATTCTGTGATTAAACCTATACCTGTCACACAGCGCAAAAAAAAACAGGTCTCACATCTCTATTCAACCAAATCTGCACTGTTTTAGCTGGTCAAGTTATTTGTAGTGACCGTAAAAGCAGACTTTTTGTTCTGGGTTGAAAAAGCATTCCCAAATTTGCCATTCTCAAAATAACTAGTTTCTGGTATTTGAGGCCTACTTGAAATCTATCCCAAAAAGAAAATCTTACATTGAAGGTATTGATAGTGTCATTCAGAAAAACCTAAGACACACGCTAGCGTGCTGATAGAAGTGTGATTCTGTGATTAAACCTATACCTGTCACACAGCGCAAAAAAAAACAGGTCTCACATCTCTATTCAACCAAATCTGCACTGTTTTAGCTGGTCAAGTTATTTGTAGTGACCGTAAAAGCACACTTTTTTTTCTGGGTTGAAAAAGCATTCCCAAATTTGCCATTCTCAAAATTGTGGTGAACGGGAACAATGAGGAAAACATCTAATAAGGGACGCGGACGTGGACATGGTCGTGGTGGTGTTAGTGGACCCTCTGGTGCCGGCAGAGGACGTGGCCGTTCTGCCACAGCCACACGTCCTAGTGAACCAACTACCTCAGGTCCCAGTAGCCAGCAGAATTTACAGCGATATTTGGTGGGGCCCACCCAATGCCGTTCTAAGGATGGTAAGGCCTGAGCAGGTACAGGCATTAGTCAATTGGGTGGCCGACAGTGGATCCAGCACGGTCACATTATCTCCCACCCAGTCTTCTGCAGAAAGCGCACAGATGGCGCATGAAAACCAAGCCCATCGGTCTGTCACATCACCCCCATGCATATCAGGGAAACTGTCTGAGCCTCAAGTTATGCAGCAGTCTCTTATGCTGTTTGAAGACTCTGCTGCCAGGGTTTCCCAAGGGCATCCACCTAGCCCTTCCCCAGGGGTGGAAGAGATAGAATGCACTAACGCACAACCACTTATTTTTCCTGATGATGAGGACATGGGAATACCACCTCAGCACGTCTCTGATGATGACGAAACACAGGTCCCAACTGCTGCGTCTTTCTGCAGTGTGCAGACTGAACAGGAGGTCAGGGATCAAGACTGGGTGGAAGACGATGCAGGGGACAGGGCCGGATTAACGTAGGGGCGGATGGAGCTGCAGCTCCAGGCCCCTGCATGAAAATAGGCCCAGCAGCCCGCATACAGGGCCGGACTGGCACGGCCCGTTAGGTCGGTAGCCTTGACTGCTGCACGGCCGGCCGTGCCGACAGCGAGGAGGCTCCTTGACTGGTGCAGTATTACACAGAGGGACTGACAGAGAGAGGAGCCCATCCCCGGCCCCGCCCACAACAGCAGGCTCCAGCACGGACATTGCCCGGAGCCTGACTCCTCCCACACATGTGACTGATCACATGATCATGACATCACGGAAGGTCCTTCAGCCTGCTAGCTGCTGCTTGTGCAGAGCTGTCATCCGGCTGTTCAGGGCTGTGTATCAGGTAGGACTCGGAGGCTGAGTACAGAGTACAGTCATAGCACACATCCCCTATAACAGTGCATCATCCATAGGTCCCCCATAACAGTGCCAACCACAGATCCCCATAACAATGCCATCCACAGTTCCCCATAACAGTGCCAACCACAGATCCTCCATAACAGTGCTATCCACAGATCCCCATAACAATGCCATCCACAGATCCCCATAACAGTGCCATCCACAGATCCTCCATAACAGTGCCATCCACAGATCCTCCATAACAGTGCCATCCACAGATCCCCATGACAGTGCCATCCACAGATCCTCCATAACAGTGCCAACCACAGATCCTCCATAACAGTGCCATCCACAGATCCCCCATAACAGTGCCATCCACAGATCCCCCATAACAGTGCCAACCACAGATCCTCCATAACAGTGCCATCCACAGATCCCCATAACAGTGCCATCCACAGATCCTCCATAACAGTGCCATCCACAGATCCTCCATAACAGTGCCATCCACAGATCCCCATGACAGTGCCATCCACAGATCCTCCATAACAGTGCCATCCACAGATCCTCCATAACAGTGCCATCCACAGATCCCCATGACAGTGCCATCCACAGATCCTCCATAACAGTGCCATCCACAGATCCCCATAACAGTGCCATCCACAGATCCTCCATAACAGTGCCATCCACAGATCCCCATAACAGTGCCATCCACAGATCCCCATGACAGTGCCATCCACAGATCCTCCATAACAGTGCCATCCACAGACCCCCCATAACAGTGCCATCCACAGACCCCCCATAACAGTGCCATCCACAGATCCTCCATAACAGTGCCATCCACAGATCCCCCATAACAGTGCCATCCACAGATCCCCATAACAGTGCCATCCACAGATACTCCCATAACAGTGCCATCCACAGATCCCCATAACAGTGTCATCCACAGATCCCCATAACAGTGCCATCCACAGATCCCCATAACAGTGTCATCCATAGATCCCCTCCATACCAGCGTGATCTACAGATCCCCCATAACAGTGCCAACCACAGATCCTTCATAACAGTGCCATCCACAGATCCCCATAACAGTGCCATCCACAGATCCTCCATAACAGTGCCATCCACAGATCCTGTATAACAGTGCCATCCGCAGATCCTTCATAACAGTGCCATCCGCAGATCCCCCATAACAGTGCAGGGGTGTGGAAATTTTAAAAAAAACTACTTGTCGAAGGACTAAAGCGGGGGCTCGATCTACTTGTTCCTCATGACAACCTACTTGTCCTGATACAAAAAATAATTTTAAATCAAAACCTTATTTCAATGCACCGCCACGCTTTCTTATGCAGGGATGGGTGGCTGGCTTGCGTTCCAGCCTTTGTGGTGTGAAATGACTAAGTTTAGGCCTCGTTCACACCAGATGATTCTGTCCAGAATGCCTACATCGCGGCCGGCTCACTATGTTGTGGGGCAGGAGGGGGCGTGACAATCCATTGAAGTGAATGGCACCGTAGCCACAGGCGCAGGCGATCGGATGCACGGGATCGCAAGGCACAATTATGCCTGAGGTCCGGTCACAAGGCTGCTTGCAGCATTTTGTTTTGACTGGACCGCAGACATAATGTGCCTTGCGATCCTGTGCAGCCAATCGCATTGCAGCCGTTGGGCATGGTTATGGTGCCAATCACTTCAACAGACCCCTCCTGCCTCACAATATAGTTAGCCGGCCGCAATGCGGTGCAGGGCATTCTGGACAGAATCAGGCCGGAACGCACTGCCTGGTGTGAACGAGGCCTTAATGTGATCACAGCAATTAGTTTAGTGCACACTCTTGCTAATCTTAGCACATTACTACCCGTACCTCTAGGTGGTTTAGGCAAACTAGCTGCTGATGTGGCATGGAAAGGACCCCCCTCACCTTCCCAGTTTGACAACACATGCAGAAAGGGGGTCCTCTGAGGGGTGCTGGCAGAGGTGAGAGTTCTATCAATGCCCCTGGCTCTGTAACGGCTCTGTCACTGCTCCTCCCCCAGAACCTTTCATTGCTCCACCCCTCCAGCTCTGTCATTTCTTCTTCCCCACGCTGTCACTACACCACGCCCCCCCCTTCCCACTCTGTCACCGCGGCTGCGTCACTGCTCTTAGAGATGGGAAGTTCGGATCTTTTTCATGAATCGGATCTTCGGTTCACTTGCTGAGGCTACTTTCACACTAGCGTTCGGAGCGGATCCGTCTGATGTTTCATCAGACGGATCCGCTCCTATAATGCAGACGTTTGCATCCGTTCAGAACGGATCCGTCTGCATTATAACTTAGAAAAATTTCTAAGTCTGAAAGTAGCCTGAGCGGATCCGTTCAGACTTTACATTGAAAGTCAATGGGGGACGGATCCGTTTGAAGATTGAGCCATATGGTGTCATCTTCAAGCGGATCCGTCCCCATTGACTTACATTGTAAGTGTGGACGGATCCGCTCGCCTCCGCACGGCCAGGCGGACACCCGAACGCTGCAAGCAGCGTTCAGGTGTCCGCTCACGGAGCGGAGGCTGAGCGCTGGCAGGCGGATGCATTCTCAGCGGATCCGCCTCCACTGAGAATGCATTAGGGCTGGACAGCTGCGTTCAGGGCCGCTCGTGAGCCCCTTCAAACGGAGCTCACGAGCGGAGCTCCGAACGCAGGTGGGAAAGTAGCCTGAGTCGGCTCTCAAGTGAACCGAAGGTCAGGAGGGACTGGCTCCTGGCAAACACAGCTCTGCTGCAGTGAATGCCGTGGAGCAGACTGTGATGTAGTGGCTATAGTTATTGCAGGGACTCAGATAATTGTCTGAGAGTTTATTAGTTAAAAGAATGGTGTCACTGAGTCCCTACCAGACTTCCTGCTCTGCTACACTGCTGCATGCACCCTGTACACACACAGCTCTGCTACATGCTATACTAGCTCTGCTACATGCTACACACAGCTCTGCTACATGCTATACTAGCTCTGCTACATGCTCCCCCCCCCCCATGGGGGTTCTACAAAAGAGCTATTGTGGGGCAAAATTCATATTCGTGTTTTAAAATGAATGCTTTCGCCTTTTATAAACAGGTAAATAATGACGCAATGCTGTGGGGCTGGTGTGCAACTTTTTCCAGGGCTGGTTTTTATCCCCAGTCCGGCCCTGTCCTCATAGGCCGCCCCGCAACCCTTTAGTAGGACCGAACCGTGCCGACTGTCAGATGATGACAGGGCCGGCGCGCAAGGAGAAATCTCCCAGGCCGGCCCTTTACAGAACTCACCAGGACAGTGACAGCTGACAGATCAGCTCAGGTGACAGGTCAGCTGTGCACGCCGCGCTGCGTCGTCACCTCAGACTCCTCCCCTGGGGCCTAGGCCATGCCGTAAAGTGAAAGACCGTGACGGCTGCTGCGCGCGGGAAGTTCAAAATTCTTCCTGCGTGGAGTCAGGGGTGCTGCCAGCGGTGAGTCGCGTTCAGCAGCCTTCAGTGTACTGCCCAGAAAACAACTCCTAGGCGGTAAGTAAATCAGCATTGGCTCACATCACCTATTATACTGAATACTGTATAATTTATACATGTCATTCAGGAGCATGGAAAAGCTGGGTGATGATTTTTTTCACCTAGCTTTTCCATGCTCCTGAATTGCATATCTGCTTATAGGCCTATATATCTTTATAATAGCTGAGCCTGATCTATTATAAACAGATATGCCATTCAGGAGCATGGAAAAGCTAAGGAGAAATAGTCACCTAGCTCTTCAATGCTCCTGAATGGCAGATCTGCATATAATAGCTTGGCTATTATAAACATGTATGCATATAAGCAGATCTGCCATTCAGGAGTATGGAAAAGCTAGGTGACAATTTCTCACCTTACCTTTCCATGCTATGCTCCTGAATGGCAAATCTGCCTATAGGCATATCTGTTTATAATACCTGATCTATTATAAGCAGATATACCACCCAGGAGCATTGAAGAGCTAGGTGACTATTTCTCCTTAGCTTTTCCATGCTCCTGAATGGCATATCTGTTTGTAATAGATCAGGCTCAGCTATTATAAAGATATATATGCCTATAAGCAGATATGCAATTCAGGAGCATGGAAAAGCTAGGTGACTATTTCTTGCCTACCTATCTTTTCCAAGCTCCTCAATGGCATATCTGCTTATAATAGATTAGCTTTTATAAACACATATGCCATTCAGGAGCATGGAAAAGCTAGACGTGAATAGCTTTTTCATGCTCCTGAATGACATATCCAGCAGCACTAGTTAACTCCTTGGGGGGTGGCTATACATAATACAGCCATCTATATAGATGGCTGTATATTTAAACTGTGGCCAGAGATGTACACTTAGGCTAAGTTCACACAGCAGATTTTTCACACGCAAACCCGTGCGTAAATCTGCTTCAAAATTACGCATGAACTTTAGTCCAATAGACTTGAATGGGATTACCAGACCCGTTCACACTTCAAACTTTATGCATGCGTATTTTCACATGTGTAATTTTGCGTAAATTCACACTTTATTTGTGCTATAAAAAGTTGCTCTGCGTTGCGTTTTCATTTTCTATAAAAAGGCCCATTAAAATCTTCTGCACCAGGCCCATGATGCTCTTAATCCGGCCCTGGCAGGGGACGATGAGGTCCTAGACCCCACATGGAATGAAGGTTGTGCCACTGACTTTCACAGTTCGGAGGAAGAGGCAGTGGTGAGACCGAGCCAACAGCGTAGCAAAAGAGGGAGCAGTGGGCAAAATCAGAACACCCGCCGCCAAGAGACTCGTCATTACAGACAAACGCAGCCGCCTGTCTACAGCCAATGTGGACAAGCTGACGTTCATAAAAATGAACCAGGCATGGATCCCACAGGACCTGTCCATCCCTTGTGCAGATTAGATATTAACTACCTCCCCTTAACAATATATTATTCTACTCCAGGGCACTTCCTCATTCAATACTATTTTTAATTTCATTTTATCATTATATTGCGGGGCAACCCAAAGTTGAATGAACCTCTCCTCTGTCTGGGTGCCGGGGCCTAAATGTGTGACAGTGGCCTGTTCCAGTGGTGGGTGACGTGAAGCCTGATTCTCTGCTATGACATGAATACAGATTCTGCGCTGACATAAGGCCAGATTCTCTGTTACGGGACCGCTCTCCTCTGTCTGGGTGCCGGGGCCTAAATGTGTGACAGTGGCCTGTTCCAGTGGTGGGTGACGTGAAGCCTGATTCTCTGCTATGACATGAATACAGATTCTGCGCTGACATAAGGCCAGATTCTCTGTTACGGGACCTCTCTCCTCTGCCTGGGTGCCTGGGCCTAAATGTGTGACAGTGGCCTGTTCCAGTGGTGGGTGACGTGAAGCCTGATTCTCTGCTATGACATGAAGACAGATTCTGCGCTGACATAAGGCCAGATTCTCTGTTACGGGACCGCTCTCCTCTGTCTGGGTGCCGGGGCCTAAATGTGTGACAGTGGCCTGTTCCAGTGGTGGGTGACGTGAAGCCTGATTCTCTGCTATGACATGAAGACAGATTCTGCGCTGACATAAGGCCAGATTCTCTGTTACGGGACCTCTCTCCTCTGCCTGGGTGCCTGGGCCTAAATGTGTGACAGTGGCCTGTTCCAGTGGTGGGTGACGTGAAGCCTGATTCTCTGCTATGACATGAAGACAGATTCTGCGCTGACATAAGGCCAGATTCTCTGTTACGGGACCTCTCCTCTGCCTGGGTGCCTGGGCCTAAATGTGTGACAGTGGCCTGTTCCAGTGGTGGGTGACGTGAAGCCTGATTCTCTGCTATGACATAAAGACTGATTCTGCGCTGACATGAAGCCAGATTCTCTGCTATGGCATGAAGAGACTGATTCTCTGCTGACATGAAGCCAGATTCTTTGCTATGGCATGAAGAGACTGATTCTCTGCTGACGTGAAGCCAGATTCTCTGCTATGGGACCTCTGTCCAATTGATATTGGTTCATTATTTTTTTTTTAATTTTTATTTTAATTCATTTCCCTATCCACATTTGTTTGCAGGGGATTTACCTACATGTTGCTGCCTTTTGCAGCCCTCTAGCTCTTTCCTGGGCTGTTTTACAGCCTTTTTAGTGCCCAAAAGTTCGGGTCCCCATTGACTTCAATGGGGTTCGGGTTCGGGACGAAGTTCGGATCGGGTTCGGATCCCGAACCCGAACATTTCCGGGAAGTTCGGCCGAACTTCTCGAACCCGAACATCCAGGTGTTCGCTCAACTCTAGTCATATACAAAAATAGAAACAAATGCCTTTGCAAAATCCAAGAACACTACATCCACAGCCACCCCTCTATCCAGGTTTCTATTCACCTTCTCATAAAAACAAATCAGGTTAGTCTGACAACTTCTGTGCATGGTAAACCCATGCTGGTTATCACTTATAATATTATTAACTGTCACATACTTCTGTATATAGTCCCTTAAGAGTCCTTCAAACATTTTTCCCACAACAGAAGTTAAGCTCACTGGTCTATAATTACCTGTGGAGGACCTAGATCCTTTTTTGAATATGAGCCCCACATTTGCTTTGCGCCAATCACTTGGCACTGTACCAGTTCGTAGAGAATCCTGAAAAAATATTAACAGGGGCACAGCAATAACTGAACTGAGTTACTTGGATAATCCATCTGAACCTGGAGCCTTGTTCACATTTACCTTATTTAACTTAGCTTGGATCATATCTACAGTTAGCCAATTGAGTATATTACTGGATGTACTAACAGCGCTGGCGCCACCAATGTCAGCTCCTTTCTCTTCTTTTGTATTTACAGAACTAAAAGACCGAACTAGTAACTCTGCCTTTTTCTCATCTTTAGTGACTGGCCCCCTTTACTGTTATTTAGGAGACATACCTGCTCTGACCTTGTTTTTTGAGAATTTATATATTTAAAGAATTTTTTTAATTAAATCAGTGGAATTTGGGGCCTAGAAAGACAATGGTTGAAACTGAGCAACTTACCTTAGGGACACCACTCTATTTCTCTAATATAATCACCAACCCAGTAACTCTTCCAACCTTATAGTATAGATGCTTCTACTAGGCCATCGATTTACATTTATTCCAGTACCTGAACGAGCAGTGCTCTGTAATTTATCACTGCATGCTCTGATTCCAGATTTTGGCCTAGTGGCCAGTGTGAAAATTGCAGGAATATAAACTTCTTTTAAAAAATAGATATTGACGTGGAAAAATATTTTTAAAATTAGCAATTCGAAAAAAATAATTGTTTGACATAAAAACGTGATTTAAACAAAAGGTTATTTTCTGATGACATATTCCCTTTAAGTAATCAGGCTAACAACACTTCAATTTTCCTTTCCCCGCCTTGAAATTTTTACAACACCAAGGCCAGGGTTACTCAACTGGCGTACCATGGTTGACAGTTGTCTGGACCCCTGCAGTGGCGTGCTAAGAGGGGGGGCAGGTGCCAGCTATCAGGGGGTGCTAGAGTCCAGAAGCAATGAGCGCTTCCACCAATACAGATGGAAGCGCTCATTGCTGTAGCGCTGGGAGTCACTGTCACTCACCGCTCAGCTCCCCGCTCTCCTCCTCTCTTTCAGGCTGGCGGCGCTTTGAATGGTGAAGCAGGAAGACTTCTCCCTGCTCCACCATTCAGCCTGCAGACACAGATTGCACTGCTGGGTGGAGCCTGCAGCCTGGAAATCTGCATAAGCTCCTCCCACACAGTGCTGCATAGCGATCTGTGTCTGCAGGGAAGAGAGGTATGTGAGCTTCAGGAACGGGACAAGGTGAGTAGTTACTGTGTTTTTTTTGTTTGTTTTTTAACACAGAAAGGGCAAAATGGGCATTTCTACTCTGAAGGGGGCACAATAGGCATTTCTACTTTGGAGGGGTCACAATGGGCATTTCTACTTTGGAGGGGGCACAATAAGTATTTCTACTCTGGCGGGCACAATGGGCATTTCTACTCTGGAGTGGGCACAATGGGCATTTCTACTCTGGAGGGGGCACAATGGGCATTGCTAATGTGAAGGGGACACAATTGGCATTTATACTCTAAAGGGCGCACAATGGGCATTTCTACTCTGGAGGGGCCACAGTGGGCATTTCTACTCTGGAAGGGGCACAATGGGCATTTCTACTTTGGAGGGGTCACAATAAGCATTTCTACTCTGGGGGGGCACAATGGGCATTTCTACTATGGAGGGGGCACAGTGCATTGCTACTATAAAGGGGGCACAGAGGGCATTATTACTGTGCAGGGGGCACAATGGGCATTACTAGCACAGAGGGCATTACTACTGTTAAGGGGGCACAATGGGGATTTCTACTATGGAGGGGGCACAGAGGGAATTATTACTGTGAAGGGGCACAATGGGCACAATGGGCATTACTACTATTAAGGGGGCACATTGGGCATTATTACTATTAAGAGGGCACAATGGGCATTATTACTTTGAAGGGGGTACTATTAAGGGGCATTATTACTGTGAAGGAGGCACAATGGAGATTATTACTATGAAGGGGGCACAATGGGGATTATTACTATGAAGGGGCACAATTGGGATTATTACTATGAAGGGGGCACAATGGGGATTATTACTGTGAAGGGGGCACAAAGAGGGCATTACAACTGTGAAGGGGCACAGACAGGGAATTACTACTGTGAAAGGAGCACAGACAGGACATTACAACTGTTAGGCCCCTTTCACACGGGCGACTTTTCCGTGCGGGTGCAATGCGTGAGGTTAATGCATTGCACCAGCACTGAATCCGGACCCATTCATTTCTATGGGGCTGTGCACATGAGCGCAGATTTTCACGCATCACTTGTGCGTTGCGTGAAAATCGCAGCAAGCTCTATTTTGTGTGTTTTTCACTCAACGCAGGCCCCATAGAAGTGAATGGGACTGCGTGAAAATCGCAAGCATCCGCAAGCAAGTGCCGATGCAGTGCGATTTTCACGCACGGTTGCTAGGAGACGATCGGGATGGAGACCCGATCTTTATTATTTTCCCTTATAACATGGTTATAAGTGAAAATAATAGCATTCCTAATACAGAATGCATAGTACAATAGGGCTGGAGGGGTTAAAAAAATAATAATAATAATTTAACTCACCTTAATCCATTAGATCGCGCAGCCCGGCTTCTCTTCTGTCTTCATCTTTGCTGTGAAGAGGAATAGGACCTGTGATGACGTCACTGCGCTCATCACATGGTCCGTCCCATGATCCATCACCATGGTGATGGATCATGTGATGGACCATGTGATGAGTGCAGTGACGTCACCACAGGTCCTTTACCCAGGTCCTGAAGAAAGAAGACAGAAGAGAAGCTGGGCTGCGCGATCAAGTGGATTAAGGCGAGTTAAATTATTTTTTATTTTTTTTAACCCCTCCAGCCCTATTGTACTATGCATTCTGTATTAAGAATGCTATTATTTTCTCTTATAACCATTTTATAAGGGAAAATAATACAATCTACAGAACACCTAATCCAAACCCGAACTTCTGTGAAGAAGTCCAGGTTCGGGTTTGGGTACCAAACATGCCGATTTTTCTCACGCGCATGCAAAACGCAATACAATGTTTTGCACTTGCGCTGAAAAATCGTGCATTTTCCCGCAACGCAGCCGCATCTTATCTGGGCAAAAAACATGACGCCCGTGTGAATGAGACCTTAAGGGGCGCAGATAGGGGATTACTACTGTGAGGGGGCACTTAGGGCATTCATACTCTTTGGGGAGGAACTAAGGAGGCATCGCAATATGTCAGGGGCACTAAGGAGCATCATAATGTGTGGGGGCACCAAGGGATCACCCTGCTGTGAGGGTGCACTTAGGGGTATCATACTCTGTGGAGCACTAAAGGGATATCTGTCTGCCACTCAGACAGATATTATACTGTCTGAGGGGCATTAAAGGGGCATCATTATTGTTAGGGGGCACTGAAAGGACATTCCTACTGTTTGGTCGGCAGAAAGGAAATTAGGTGGGCTTGGTGGATTGAAGATCAACATTCTGCCTGTCACTTAAATAACTGGTATCCTGCCTTGGGAAACATCATTCAAAATAATTTTCCATTGTTACCTCATTCCTGGGCACATACCTAAGATCAATCCCTCATATTCCTGGCTTGTTGGCACTGTGGATAGAGCAGGCTTTATATGCACACATGGTAGGGATGCCCCTTGATACCTCATTCTGGCATGCTACATTCAACTTCTCCAGGCACTGAATGTTCCCTTTTCACCGTTATATTGGCAGCTAGGTTAACTATTTCTAAATGTTTTTCCCTTCTGGGACATTTAGAACATATTGATAGGATATGTCATATATATCTGAAAGGGGTAGGTCCCACCGTCTACCCTGAAGTGAATGGACAGCAAACCACACATGAAGTCCTATAGTGGAGAATGTTGGACTGGCTGTGCTTGTACAGCTAGCTCTTCCATGCCATGGACCTTTAGATAATAGCTGAGTGTGCACACTTGGCTATTTTTGGAAGTCAAACAGCAGTGAATAGAGAGTAAGGCAACTTTCACACTAGCGTTTTTGCTGGATCTGGCAGGGTTCAGCAAAAACGCTTCCATTACTGATAATCAGTGGCGTACTAAGGGGGGGGGGGGCATGGGGGGGTGGTCCGCCCCGGGTGCCGGCTCTCAGGGGGGTGCCAGAAGCAATGAGCACTTCCATCATTACAGATGGATGTGCTCATTGCTGGAGTGCTGGGAGCTGTGTCCTGTTACTCAACACTCCGATCCTCGCGCACCTCCCCTCCTTCAGGCCGGCGGCGCACAGAATGGTGAAGACTTTTCCCTGCTCCGCCATTCAGCCTGCAGGCATAATTACTGTGAGGGGGGCACAATGTGGGCATAACTACTGTGAGAGGGCACAATGTGGGCATAACTACTGTGAGGGGGCACACATCTGTACAAAACTATTGTGAAGGTTGTACAATGAGGACAATACTACTGTGAGGGGATACAATCTTTTTAAAGTATTGGGGGAGTGCCAGAGAAAGGACCCGCCCCAGGTGACAAACACTCTAGGCACATCACTGCTGATAATACAACCATCTACATCCGTTATGAATGGATCCGGTTGTATTATCTTTAACATTGCCAAGGCGGCTCCATCACGAACTCCATTGAAAGTCAACGGGGGACAGATCCGTTTTCTATTGTGTCAGAGAAAACTGATCTGTCCCCATTGACTTGCATTGTGCGTCATGGTGGATCCGTCTTGCTCCCCATCCCATGACGGAAAGAAAATCGCAGCTTGCTGCGGTTTGCTCTCCGGTATGGGAACGCAACTAAACAGAACGGAATGCTTTTTGGAGCATTCCGTTCTGTTCAGTTACGTTTTGTCCCCATTGACAATGAATGGGGACAAAACGGAAGCGTTTTTCTCCGCTATTGACATCCTATGACCGATCTTAATACCGGAAAATAGAAACGCTAGCGTGAAAGTAGTCTAAGTCGCAAATGCACAGCCTGTTCCCCATTCACTTCAGGACCTCATTCTTGAGATAGGAGCCCCTTAGAGGTGGGATCCGCATGCCATATGTCTTAAATATCTCAGATGGGACCACCCCTTTAATCTTATCTTTTAATCCTTTTCCTTGGAACGCTGATTTCTGCTATTTGTCCATCATAAATGTGCACCGATGTTCATCAGATGGAAGCTTTTTGGATCTTTTTGTGTAGTAGAGATTGCTCATCCCAATACAGAAGAGAAATGCAACTGCTCAATGAGCAGGCAATGATTGTGAACGAATGGCTCATTTCCAATCATTACCTATGCATAGGCACGTATAAGGGGACATAAGATGCATGAGAAGACAGTACTTATTTTTCACTGTGTTTTTCTCATTGTGGCTTTTGCTAAAAGTTTGTCAACTAATTTGTATGGATTCCTGCATGGATCTTATTTAGTCTTCTTAATGTTTAAAATCTTCAATAAAAATGAAAACTAAAATAAGTGTCATACTCTTTCAGATTCAGGATGTACGGCATTATGAGCAACCCTTCTAGGGGACGCAACAGGTGCAGATATATAAAAGCGTCTAGAAGACAAACTGTTTTTGTTGCCCATAACAATCAATCACAGGACAACTTTTGACAAATGAAAGCTTTATTGTGATTATTTGCTATGGCAAACTGCAGTGCTACACAGCCAGTAAACATGCGGGGAAGTACTGGAACACACTGTAATGCCGTAGCGATGTTGGTTACTGGCATCACAGTGATTTGCTGGCCGGGACACGTCATCAGGTGCTATATAGCACCCGATGACACGTGGTTCAGCTCAGTCTTATTCAGGGAGAGCTGCAGCAGAAGGGACAGATAGTGTAGGGACAGGAATTTTTTTTTTTCTTTTTTAGGCAGGGTTTAGTGTTGAAAAGTGTTAGAGACCCAAAAGTCCTTTTAAGGACTATTGTTTTATCTGGCTGCAATATATATTATTAGCGCAACCTGCGCTAAATTGCATGCAATTGTTTGGCCGCTGCTGACAGTGACACAACCTCTGTTACATCTGTTGTGTTACATTTGCACATCCTAAATATCTGTGACAATCAGCGCAATTGTTTGGCAGCCCGTGACAGCGACATTACCTGCGCTACATCTCCTGTATAACATTTGCGCATCCTAAATATCAGTGACATTCAGTGTAATTTTTTCTTAGCCGCTGGTGACAGCGACATTACCTGCACTACATCTCCTGTATAATGTTTGCGCATCCTAAATATCTGTGACATTCAGTGTAATTTATTTGTGCATACACTTACAACCTGCCCTACTGTACGTGTGACATACTTGCAAGCATGTATACCATTTAATATGCTCAAGGCGAGCAGTAAGGGACGGGGAAGTGGCTGTGCTGCTGATGGTGCACGTAGAGGCCGCGACCCCGGGCGCGGTGAAACTGTGCCTGCTGCCAGAGCACAAGAAACACACTCATCTACAATACCTAGCTTCATGTCCCAGTTTGCACGGCGGTGCAGGACACCACTCTCGAAGTCACACCAGTGCGACCAGGTGGTTGGTTGGATTGCAGCAGATAATGCTTCCAGTCGGTTAAGCACCATCCTGTCTTCCACAAAGTCCAGTCTCAGTAGCCAAGAGTCCGGTCAACAGAATCCTCACCCTGATCCTCCTTCCTCCTACCATGGAGAGTCTTGGCAAACTAGTGATTCCTCACTTGGATATTCCGAGGAGCTCTTTTTATCGCCATTTCTTGATTTGGGCCTCTCGCCAAGCCCGCTTGAAGAGGGACATGAGGAGATCTTGTGCAGTGAATCCCAAACTCTTGAGCATCCATAGTCAGAAGAAGATGATGGTGGGGAACGGCAATTAGTGTTTCACGAGGTGGATAATGATGATGAGACACAGTTGCCAATAAGTCAACGGCAATTAGTGTCTCAAGAGGTTGATGATGAGGATGAGACAAAGTTGTCAATAAGTGAGGTTCTTGTTAGGTCAACAAGTCAGGAGGATGACCAGAGTAAGGAAGTGGAAGAGGAGGTGGTGGACGGTGAAATCACTGACCCAACCTAGAAAGGTGGCAAGCCGAACGAGGACAGCAGTACAGAGGGGGATGGATCCGCAGCACCACAACAGGCTGGAAGAGGCAGTGGGGTGGAAAAAGAGGCAGTGGGGTGGAAAAAGGAAGAAGGAGGGCCACACCAAACAGGCCCGCAACTCTTCCCCGGAGCACCCCCTTGCGGCAATCTCCCTTGCCAAGGGGTAGGCGTTCTGCAGTTTGGTGCTTTTTTGAGGAAAGTGCGGACGATAAAAGAATTGTCATTTGCAACCTGTGCCGTACCAAAATGAGCAGGGGCGTGAACACTAGCAACCTCACCACCACCAGCATGATCCGACACACGGCATCAAAGCACCCTAATAGGTTGGCCAAACGCTTGGGTCCACAATCAGTGTCTGCGGGTCACACCACTGCCTCCTCTTTCCCTGTGTTACCTGCTGGCCAATCCCCTGTCCAAGACGCAGGCCCGGATGCCTCCCACCCTGCACCTGGACCTTTGCAAGCACCTTCAGCTAGCACATCCACTTCTGTGTCCCAGCTTAGCGTACAACTGTCCATACCCCAGGCCTTTGAACGAAAGCTCAGATACCCAGCCACCCACCCACAGGCCATAGTACTAAATGCGCACCTTTCCAAATTGCTGGCCCTGGAAATGTTGCTATTTAGGCTTGTGGACACTGAGTTACTCGTTACTCAGTCCCCAGCCACCACTATTTTTCCCAGTGTGCGGTCCCCGCCTTACACCAGCATGTGTCCCGCAACATCACCCATGCCCTGACCAACGCAGTTATTGGGAAGGTCCACTTAACGACTGACACATGGACAAGTGCTTTTGGCCAGGGACGCTACATTTGCCTGACGGCACACTGGGTGAACGTTGTGGAGCCCGGGAGCGAGTTGTACCCTGGGATGGCACAGGTTCTATAGACGCCAAGGATTGCGGGCCCTACTTCCATCAGGATTTCGGCCACCACCTACTTTAGTGGCTGTAAGCCACCCCTTTTCCTCCACCGCCTCCACTTCCACCTCTGACTTCTTATCTTTCAGCACCAGTCAGCAGCTGGAAGCAGTGTAGCACTGAGTGGGGAAGAGGCAACAGGCCGTGTTGAAACTAATTTGCTTAGGTGACAAACAGCACACCACCGCAGAGCTGTGGCAGGGTATAAGAGACCAGACTGAGCTGTGGCTCTCGCCACTCAACTTACAACCAGGCATGGTTGTGTCTGATAATGGCCGTAACTTGGTGGCGGCTTTGGAGCTCGGCAAGCTCAGACACATCCCATGCCTAGCCCACGTGTTCAACTTAGTGGTTCAGCAGTTTCTCAAAACCTACCCCAATTTGCCTGAGCTACTGGTGAAGGTGCGCTGCGTGTGTGCCCATTTCTGAAAGTCATCTACAGCTGCCGCCGGTCTGGCAACGCTGCAGCAACGCTTGCAATTGCCAGCTCACCAACTGTTGTACGACGTGAGCACGCGCTGGAACTCCACGTTCCACATGTTGGCCAGGCTTTGTGACCAGCAGAGGGCAGTAGTGGAATACCAGCTGCAACATGGTTGTCGTCTTTCCAGTCAGTTTCTGCTCTTTACAAAAGACAAGTGGGCATGGATGTCTGACCTCTGTGAGGCTTTAAGCAACTTTGAGGAATCAACATAGCTGGTGAGCGGCGATGCCGCTATTATCAGTGCAATCATCCCACTTCTGTGTCTACTGAAACGCTCGCTGCTCACAATCAAGGCGGATGCTTTGCATGTGGAAGAGGTGGAAATGGGGGAAGACAGTACACAGGGTGATAGTCAGAGCACCCTCAGTTTGTCTTCTCAGCACGAATTGGATGATGATGATGAGGAGGAGGACGGTTGCCTCCGTTACAGAGGGTAGTACCCATATCAGGTTTATTCCATTTGTTTAGTGTGGATAGGCCGAAGAGGAGGAAGAGGATGAGGAGATTGAGAGTCATCCTCCTGATGAGGACAGTGAAGTCTTGTCTGTTGGGACTCTGGCACACATGGTTGACTTTAGGTTATGCTGCCTTTCCCGTGAACCTCGCATTATACGCATTTTGGCCAACACCGATTACTGGTTGTTCACCCTTCTCGACCCCCGCTACAAAGAGAACTTCTTATCTCTCATTCCTGTGGTGGAGAGGACTAGCAAAATTTCCAGCTGACAACGCTGGCGGCAGAATATGTAGTTCCTTGGGCAATCGAGGAGGGGAGACGAGGGGAACACACAGCAGTTCCAAAAGAGGCAGGGCAACACTTTCCAAGGCCTGGGACAGTTTCATGACACCCCGCCAGCACTCTCACCCTGATGCGTGGCCTAGTGTCACAAGGAGGGAAAAGTTTTGGAAGATGGTGAAGGAGTACGTAGCAGACCGTGTCAGCGTCCTCAGTGATCCCTCTGTGCCTTACAAATATTAGGTGTCCAAGCTGGAAACGTGGCACGAACTGGCGCTCTACGCCTTGGAGGTGCTGGCCTGCCCTGCTGCCAGCATTTTGTGAGAGCGGGTATTTAGTGCTGCTGGGGGCATAATAACTGATAAGCGCATCCGCCTGTCAACTGAAAATGCTGACAGGTTGACTCTTATCAAAATGAATAAGGCCTGGATTGCCACTGACTTCTCTACTCCACCAGAGGAAAGCGGCTGAACATAAAGGCACTTTAAATGTGGCTTTTATTGTGTATTGAATACACTGTATTCCCATGCACCCCTTCCACCTCAAAAAAGGGTATATGGTTCAATCTTCCTTTTCTCGTCCTCCTCCTCCTCCATCATATCAACATGCTTATTAGGCTGCCTTCGCTCCTAATGTTTTAGAGGGTCAGTTCAGCAGCAGACCCTCACCCCTAATGTTTTAGAGGGTCACCAGCAGGCTCTTGCCCATAATGTTTTAGATGGTCAGATCAGCAGCAGGCACTCGCCCCTAATGTTTTAGATGGTCAGATCAGCAGCAGGCCCTCGCCCCTAATGTTTTTGAGGGTCACCAGCAGGCCATCAATCATAATTTTTCAAGGGTGTGTATGATGCCCTCCTTTATGTGTAATAAAGGGTGTATTGGAGTGCCGGTTCCTTGTAATTTTTGGCAGCCCTTTCACTTAGTGCATAGGCTTTATGAGTGTAGGAGTCCCACTACCTGAACAATTGTACCACAATGTGAATGAGGCCCTCCTTTATGTGATATACAGGTTGTATCGGAGTGTCTCTTCCTTGCAATTTTTGGCAGCACTTGCACTTTATACACAAGTAAATATACAGGAAAGAATGTTTCCTAACAATTTTTCCTCTAAAATCGATTTGATCTTCGGTTTTGTGCGTATTATTGTCAGTCTGTCAAAGTGGCGTACTACTCGGACAACATCGTTCCCAGCAGCAACCTGGAAGTCCAAGATGCATCCAGATATCCTCCCCATGCTGTTCCTGAACCATTTCAGTGGTATTTCCATCAATTGCTGACCTTTTCCTATGAACCAGACACCCTCCCCTCTTCAGAGCAGGGGGTGCCTGGTTTAATGCTCTGTTTCTCCCATTGCCTTCCATTGTGCTCTGGTGTAGAGCACCTAAGCATCCCAAAGTGTTCTACTCGAGCACCAGAGCACCCAAGCACTTTTGTACTTGATCAACACTAATAAAAAGTTAATACTCTGGTTCACCACCTTAAAATTGTTAATTTGGTATCTGTGCACTGGCAGTCTTAGCTAGTTTGCTGGGAGATGGGATGGCGCTATCCCCTGGTTAGAGGGTTGTTGAGCAGAGCTAGAGACAAGAACTACTTTGGTGAACTTTGCCAAGTAGACCCAAAAGAGAAGCCTTCTCCATGAAAACACAATTCATGAGAGTGAAAACTGCCAGAAAGCAACCTTGCTAAGGAAGTACAGAATATATTCAGAAGGTTCAGAATCATTTAAATACATGTCGGACTGAGACAGTAGGGAAAATGCATGTTTTTGGCAACAGACCTTACTGCTGGTAGAACAGGTTAATTGCCCCCCGCACCCACCATGCTGCACCCCACAGACTGGGTATTGAATAATATATTAATGAGAACGGAGCTGCTTATGGGAGTTCCGAAAATAGCCAAGAACTGGCTTGGCTGTTTCCAGCAGTCCCATAGTGGAGAGGTGGTTGTGTATGTACGGTGTGCTCTCCTTCACTACAGGTGCTCCATTCTGGCGATAGGAGAGGGTCCCAAAGGTAGGACTCGTACTTATCTGACATATTGATGGCATATCCTAATGATATGTCATCAGTGTCTGAGATGGGAAAACTACTTTAAAGGGACACTAACAGGGCCAAAAAGCATATTAAGGTATATATATGACCGTACAGGTCTTATAAAGTGTATAAGAATCATGTAAGTATCCCCCCTGTCCACCTTATAACTAGGTGGCTGCCTCTGAGAATAAGACTGTGCGCAGGCGCGATGCGATCCCGGCCAGTGAGGCTGCCGGGCGCATGCGCTGGAGATAGCCGGGGACACTAGTAGCCGCACAGCGCCGCCCAGCGAAGTGAATATTGATGAGCTGGGCGGCGCTTCAAACGGCAGTTGTGGCGAGGCTGGCTGGGCGCAAGCTGAGGTGAAGCACCGCCCCTTGGGCAGATTGAACCCGATTCCAGCAGGTTATAAAACTTCACATTACTGTAGTTATAAGGTGGACAGGGGGGATACTTACATGATTCTTATACACTTTATAAGACCTGTACGGTCATATATATACCTTAATATGCTTTTTGGCCCTGTCAGTGTCTTTTTAAGATCTCTTTACATGAGATGGTTATTAAGCCGATTATTAGGTAGGAATGCTTGTATGAATGCTCATTCCTGACGGGCACTTGCAGTTTGGGTGGTAGCCCTAGTAGAAGGTTTTGCACCTGGGCTACTTAGCTTCCACATAGGCCGCTATGATTTGTATATTTAGCACATCTTCAGCATACAATAGTTAACAGCACCAGAAAGGCTAAAGTGAATAATTCAGAACCATGTTAGCAGCTGTGGGTTGCCTTTATAATCCTTTTCATGTTTACTTAGCTGAGAAATAGCCAGACCGACAGGAGTGGAGCAATCTATTCTGAGTAATATGGAAATGACTAGACAAGTAGATTATTAAAAGAAAGAGCGACTCACATGTTCAAATATTGATAGATGAATCTGGAGCTCTGGATGGGGGGGCGTACGAGTCCAAAGAGGCTGATCATTTCCAGTCCAGTCTAATGCTGTCTATTGTTTGACACTGCTGTTGTAATGGGCTACACCACACGGTATAAACTCTCTCACTCCAGAATAACTGCCCCTGGTCGGATCTATGGAAAGAACATATTTTGCCATTGGAATGCGCTAAATTCATTGTAATGCAACTTAGATCATACCAGCCAAACCAGAGACACCCATCTGCAATCAATTGTTTTTGTGGGTTCTTGGCCCTCATCAGTACAGAGCAGTATACTGTTAGCTGGATGAAATGCCTTATATTCAGAAGAGGTACTGTTTCTCACTGAAGAGACATAGGAGGCACAGGGAAATTTCCCGGGGGACAAATGTCAAGTGGGTTGCCCAAGCCCTTATTACTGCCACTGGCCATGTACAGTACAGACCAAAAGTTTGGACACACCTTCTCATTCAAAGAGTTTTCTTTATTTTCATGACTATGAAGGCATCAAAACTATGAATTAACACATGTGGAATTATATACATAACAAACAAGTGTGAAACAACTGAAAATATGTCATATTCTAGGTTCTTCAAAGTAGCCACCTTTTGCTTTGATTACTGCTTTGCACACTCTTGGCATTCTCTTGATGAGCTTCAAGAGGTAGTCACCTGAAATGGTCTTCCAACAGTCTTGAAGGAGTTCCCAGAGATGCTTAGCACTTGTTGGCCCTTTTGCCTTTACTCTGCGGTCCAGCTCATCCCAAACCATCTCGATTGGGTTCAGGTCCGGTGACTGTGGAGGCCAGGTCATCTGGCGCAGCACCCCATCACTCTCCTTCATGGTCAAATAGCCCTTACTTTCAAAGTTTTCCTAATTTTTTGGCTGACTGACTGACCTTCTTTTCTTAAAGTAATGATGGCCACTCGTTTTTCTTTACTTAGCTGCTTTTTTCTTGCCATAATACAAATTCTAACAGTCTATTCAGTAGGACTATCAGCTGTGTATCCACCTGACTTCTCCTCAACGCAACTGATGGTCCCAACCCCATTTATAAGGCAAGAAATCCCACTTATTAAACCTGACAGGGCACACCTGTGAAGTGAAAACCATTTCAGGGGACTACCTCTTGAAGCTCATCAAGAAAATGCCAAGAGTGTGCAAAGCAGTAATCAAAGCAAAAGGTGGCTACTTTGAAGAACCTAGAATATTACATATTTTCAGTTGTTTCACACTTGTTTGTTATGTATATAATTCCACATGTGTTAATTCATAGTTTTGATGCCTTCAGTGTGAATCTACAATTTTCATAGTCATGAAAATAAAGAAAACTCTTTGAATGAGAAGGTGGTGTCCAAACTTTTGGTCTGTACTGTACATAATAAACTCTCTGCGGTAATTAACGCTGTGAGAATCAGGTATTCATGTACCCAGCCAGTGACCGCACAAGCCCTCCTGAATTCAACTGTTGTGGCCGGCATCTCACCTCCTCCTGCTCCATAAGGTAATTAGAGACAGAACGAGGCAGCTACTGATGGCCACCATAGAGGGACAGCTTTTTTTGCAATATATTGTGCTGTACTGTGATATATGGTTCTGCTGGAACAGTATTTGGCGCTATGATATTGCTGCCCTTGCCCATTTGTGTTGCCTCACCTTCTATCAATTTAGGCACGCCAACAACATGGGGTCATTTTTAGTTCCCAGTCTACCACTGACAGGGGGGCAATGGAATCAGCTTAAGGCCTCTTTCACACGGGCGAGTTTTCCACGCGGGTGCAATGCGTGAGGTGAACGCATTGCACCCGCACTGAATCCGGACCCATTCATTTCTATGGGGCTGTGCACATGAGTGGTGATTTTCACGCATCACTTGTGCATTGCGTGAAAGTAGCAGCATGCTCTATATTGTGCGTTTTTCACACAACTCAGAAGTGAATGGGAGTGCGTGAAAATCGCAAGCATCCGCAAGCAAGTGCGGATGCGGTGCAATTTTCACGCATAGTTGCTAGGAGATGATTGGGATGGGGACCCGATCATTATTATTTTCCCTTATGACATGGTTATAAGGGAAAATAATAGCATTCTTAATACAGAATGCTAAGTAAATTAGGGATGGAGGGGTTAAAAAAATAAAAATAATAATTAAACTCACCTCATCCACTTGTTCGCTCTGCCCGACTTCTTTTCTTTCTTCTTCTTTGATGACCTGGAGGAAAAGGACCTTTGGTGACGTCACTGCGCTCATCACATGGTCCGTCACATGATCCATCACCATGGAGTACATATTTATTAAGAGATGCTTGTCTTGATAAATATGGTGCATCTTCTTGCAGTCTATATGCACCAGAAAAGCAAATCTATAAAGGCTATGAGCAGTTGTAGATTTCCGCCATAATTTACCTCATGCACCCTTCCTGCTAAACCCTGACCACTTTAATCATCACTTCTGAAAAGTAGAGAGAAGAGCGCAAAACAACAAAAATGTACAAACTTTAGCGCCAGAAAACTGGTGTCAGTTGGTTTGAAAATTACTTCCTATGTATATGTAGCCAAAATTCATCACCAAACAACATCAGGATTTGAGCAAAAACTGCATCTATAGGCTTTTTGTGTAGATAAGCATTCTTCCCCATAAGTACCTCCACACCTAACGGATTTACTGCAGATTTTTCACACCTCAAATCCCCAGTTCTTCACAAAAAAAAATCAATATTTTCAAATCTGCATCAAATTGTATGGGTTTTGGTGAGGATTTACATTTGCAGTACGCCAGTCCTGCAGGGTGAGCGAATGTGAGGTCACGGGGGTCAGTTAGAAGACCGAGGGTTACTCTTGGTACTCACAATTTGTAGAAGACCCTGGGCAGGCGTACAGCAGTGATGGAGAGGCTGGCACATGGATCCTCTGGTGCACTCTCTGTATATAGGGACCAGGCCGGGTGGTAGGTGAGGTGCCCTGGGTGTTGGAAGTTTAGTGTGCCGGTGGCAAGGTCCCTTATAATTCGTGACGCCAGTGCTGGTAACGGTGGCACACCGGTTTGTTGTAGGAATAATTGAGGTACACACAGTTGTAGTGAACCAGAACTCCTTTTTCCAGTTCCATATGCAGGATTATGGTATCAGGCAGGCTTGACATAAATGGCAGGTAAAATCCTAGCAAGATAACTCAGAGGGAATAAACTCACAGATCAGGCTGTAATTTCTGCAGAATCCTGTCTGACTTTCTCCAAGGCCCGGATGCCTAATAGCTGGCTTTATCCTTGGGAGGGAACCTTCCTCTGGTATGAATCCACTTGCTGCAAATAACCTTCTGCCTTTAAGCTTTCTACTTTGCTGGTTAAAATTAGCACTGCTCTGTACTTTGTAAGATGCAGGATAACTTCAGGAGGGAACCTCTTCTCCTGGACTAACTTCTGAGCTTTGCTTACTCAGGACTTCAGGCAGGCTAGACTGAGCTACTTAGCCTCCTGGACTGGACTGAACTAACTCTTTCCTGTCTGGGCCTAACTATATATACTAGGGGGTTCCCTAGCTCCCTCTACAGCTTGGGAGGAGAAACTACACCCCTAGCAGGCCTGGTACACAGGAAATCACATGAAAATATGCATTACAATGCAATGCAAAACACAATAGCAATTTCCCACAGGAGGTGGGGCAACATGACCCTTAGTAGTGCCCACCCTTACGTAGTGGGACACTACATACCCCGCTACTTTGAGGTTTCCCATCCTCGGCGCAAAACAGGGGGCCCGCCTAGCTGGAAACTGTAACCTGAAAGACAAAAATGCAAAGCAGGCATATACGACAATCCCTACATTTGCAATGAAATTAGCAGGCAGCTCTGCTGGCAAAGGACAAGTGCGGTGAAAAGGGGCGTCGTTCTCTTCATAAGTTGGTACATGCAACGGGGGCGCTGACCTGGTTCAGCGTATCAGGAAAACCAGGATAGTCCATAATGATAAGAATGCCATAGTAACAAAAGTTCCTGGAAGCTCAAAAGAAAAACATGAGTCCGTACCCAGGTATTGTAGACAGTTAAACAGGAGTTTCCCGGGGAGGATTACTCTGGTCAACAACGTAGTCTCCGAATCTCATAGGTGGGTGCCCCTTAGTAGGCTGCATGGACCTCCTTACTGGCAGAGACTCTTCTTGCCTCGGCTCAAGGGGGCCAGAGGGATCCACAGGCTCTGGAGCCCTTTCTGGTACACCCTTGGACAGTTCATCCTGGGGTCGAGAACTAGCAGGAACTGGAGCCGGTACCACCAAGTTCAACCAGGGTGTGAGGAACCAATGAAGTGGCTCCTTGTCATGTAACAGGTTCTCAACAGCCTGCATAGGATCCACAGGTTGGGCTGACGACTCTGGCTCAGGAGACTCTGGCTCAATGTCCTCTGTTGCAGTTTCTCCTTCTATGCAGGGCTTTAAACGGTTCCTGTGTACGATCTGGGAGCCTTTACCTTCCCTGGATATTTGGTAAACATGGGTCTCAGCATTAGGAATAGCAGTTATGACGTAGGGAGTCCTCTCCCACTTACTGTCCAGCTTGCTGGTTCGGTGGTTATTCCTCAACCACACCATGTCTCCTATAGCAAGAGGTTCCGCATGATCAGCCAGGTCATAGTCTCTCTGCTGCTGCTCTCGGGCACTTTCCATGCGCTCCTGAACAATCTCTTTGGCATTAAGGAGACGTCTTTGATGCTCCACCACCCAATCAATCTTTGGTAGTGGGTTGATGACATCAGGTATTTGCACGTCCAGGGAGTGATCAGCAGGCAGCCTCCCTTGACGGCCAAACATCAAATAGAAAGGCGTGTACCCGGTGGAGCAGTGAATTGTATTGTTATACGTATACATAAGTTGTGGCAGCAGAGTAGGCCAATTACCCCTTGTCTCAGGGGGCACTGCTCTCAACATTTCGATGAGAGTTTGATTCATTTTTTCACAGAGTCCGTTACCTTGCAGATGATAGGCTATGGTCTGGACCTTCTGGTAATTATGTAGCAGGCACAACTCCTGGAACAACTGTGATTCAAACGCAGACCCCTGGTCGGTGAGGATTCTCTCTGGGCAGCCGTAGGGCAGGAGGAAATGCTTCCAGAATGCTTCCGCCGCAGTCTTGGCTGTCAGGTCTTTCACAGGCACTGCTACAAACTTAGTGAAGTGATCAATAATGGTCATGGCATAAGTATAGCCTGAGCGACTTGGCTCCAACTTCACATGATCAATAGCAACAAGCTCAGGGGAGTTTTTCTCACGATAGGGTGGAGAGGCGCTCTCTGGTCATGACGCTCACTTCTCCCGACAGCACAGGCAGTACACTCCCGGCACCACTTTTCAATGTCTTCTCTCATCCCAATCCAATAGAACCTTCTGCGAATGGTGACCTCAGTTTTCTGCACGCCGAAGTGTCCGGACCGGTTATGATACATCTCTAACACAAGACTGCCGTCTCGGCGTGGTATGAGGATCTGGTACACCCTATCGCAGGACACTGGATCCAGGCTCCTTCTTAGCAACAGGCCTTTTTGAAGGAAGAGTTGGTGGCGATGTCTCCACAATTTCAATAGTTCTGGGTCTGCACTCTTCCTGCGGACTCTTTCAGGAGTTCTTCCACTAGTAAGGAAGTCGAGCAGTTCACCGAGGACTCTACTTTCTGACTGGAGCTTAATCCACCTTTCTTGTTCGCCCCTGGACTCAGGATTAGTCGGTGGATAGGGATCAGCAGCTGAGTGATTTTCAGTGTGAACATTATCTTGCTGAGCAAATTTGTTGTAAAACGCCGGCATCTCCACTTCTTCCCAGGCATCTTTTGGTTCTTCTGGTGCTTCTGTAGTGGGAAGCCGAGACAGGACATCAGCATTATCGTTTGAGCGACCTGCCCGGTATTTCACAGTGAAGTCATAGTTGGCAAGGCGGGAGGCCCATCTTTTCTCCAGAGCCCCCAACTTTGCTGTATTCAGATACGCCAGGGGATTGTTGTCAGTGAAGGCGACAAACGGAGTGGCAGCAAGGTAGTCCTTGAATTTTTCAGTCACAGCCCACACTAAAGCAAGGAACTCCAGCTTGAAGGAACTATAATTCTGATTGTTTTTCTCAGCTCCCCTCAGGGATCTACTGGCGTAGGCAATCACCCTCTCTTTGCTGTCTTGCACCTGAGCCAACACGGCTCCCAGGCCTCTTTTACTGGCATCCGTATAGAGGTGAAATGGCTTCTGATAATCCGGGTAACCCAGGACAGGGGGTTCGGTCAGCTTCTTCTTCAGGAGCTGGAAGGCAATCTCCCGTTCTTCATTCCATTCAACAGGGATAGGAGTCTTCGGACTCTTTTGGGATGCCCCCTCAGGAGTTCCTGGATCGGATCCGCAATCTGTGCAAAATGCGGGATGAAGCGTCTGTAATACCCTGCAAAACTGAGGAAACTTCTCACCTCTTTCACGGTGGTGGGAGTAGGCCAATTGCGGACAGCAGCAAGTTTATCAGGATCAGGCTGGACTCCTTCTGCACTAACAACATGGCCCAGGTACTTCACAGCTGGTTTCAGCAGGTGGCACTTGGACGGCTTGACTTTAAGGCAATATTTAGCGAAGACTTGAAACACTTTGGCCAGATGCTTCAAATGATCCTCATATGTCTTGGAGTAGATAATGACGTCATCCAAGTATAGCAATACAGTCTCAAAGTTCTTATGGCCTAAACAACGCTCCATCAACCGCTGGAACGTCCCTGGAGCATTACACAGTCCGAAAGGCATGTAGTTAAATTCGAACAGGCCCATAGGCGTGGTGAAAGCGGTCTTTTCCCGGTCTTCCAGGGCCATAGGCACCTGCCAATATCCACTGGTTAAATCAAGAGTTGAGAAGCAGGCTGATGACCCCAGGGCAGTCAAAAATTCTTCAATGCGTGGCAACGGATAAGCGTCTTTGTGGGTGATTTGATTGATTTTTCTATAGTCCACACAGAACCTAATGCTGCCATCTTTTTTACGAACAAGAACTAGGGGTGCAGCCCAGGGACTGTGACTGTCCCGGATTATGTTAGAGTCCTTCATTTCCTGTATCATCTCTTTTACGGACTGGTAGGTAGTAGGCGCTATGGGTCTGTATCTCTCCTTGATAGGAGGATGAGAGCCAGTAGGTATGGTGTGTTTGATTACACTGACCTCTCCATAGTCGGTGGAGTGCTTGGTAAAGGCCTGGTGGTGCTCCTTCACCAGATTCAGGACTCCCTCTATTTGATCCTTCGGGGTGGATTCGTTCCCCACATGAAGTTCCTCCCACCAGGATACTGAAGAGGCGCTGGCAGGGGCGCTGCTGCTTTGTGCAGTTTGAGACGTCTCCGTGGCAGGCAGACGGATAACATCCTGGAAGGATACCTGGAAAAGCTGAGCAACAGGGCAGTGCTTAGAGAGAGTAACAGAGTGATCACTGAAATTAATCAAACGGACAGGCATTTTACCTTGAGATACAGTCACCAGGCTCTTGGCTGCTCGCACGAAGGGATGATTCTCAATTTGGATAGGCTCCACCAGGGCTTTATAGTCTTGGCCCTGGATCCCTAATACCTCACAGCACCACAGAATGATCTGGGAATTCGGTTGCAAGATTACCGGCCGGTTCTCCCGGATCAGGTACAGATCTCCTGGGCAGTACAGATTTCTCCTTTTCCATTCGCAAATTTTTGCTGAGCACACAGCACACTGATAGTTTTTTGAATGACTCTTCTAGAAGCAGGCGAAGCTGAAGGTATGGATTGGTTCAGTGCCTCAAGTACCTCGGAGTAACAATTTTTAAAGACATTAATCCCTAAGATCATGGGGTGTCCCCCTTTATCTCCGGCTTGCACCACAATCACTCCTTGCTGTGGTAAGGTGGCTTCTCCCACCTGAAGGGTAGGTTCCCAGTACCCATGGACTTTCACCGGCTTGCCGTTGCTAGCAATGATATCCAGCCAGGATTCCGGTGGCTGGGTGAGGAGACTTGAATCCCAGAATTTGTCAAAGGTGGGTCATTGGATGGTGGTGACCTGAGACCCAGTATCCAGCAGGGCTTCAAAAGGTATCCCGTTAATGCATATGTTAATTTTCGGACGCGATCTCACGTATCTGGGCATCCAACTTGGATCCTTTGGACCTACTGTTCTACCTCCCGAGGGGCGGTCCTCGGCCTCGGGGGTGGCCCGTTTAACTGCCAACACGTTGTCTCAGTATGGCCATATTTTTTACAATAGGTGCAGACAGGCTCGGGTTCTTTGGGGTAGACCTCTTTATATGCAGGCGGGAGAAGCCTTTGAGGTAGGTGGCTTTCGTCTTCCAATAACAATGGTCTTTCCCATTCCTCTATATTCCTGCACACCTTTTCCAGGTTCTTAGTGAGATGGTTAACTTGCTCCATTAACGCGGCCACCACATCTGTTACTGGAGCCTGGGTGGCATGACTGGCTCCGGACGGTTTCAAATCAATAACTTTTGGCTGGCAGGCCTGAGGTTGAAGGGAGGCCGCCGGCCCTGTGGGCGGGTTTTGACCCAGGATACTGATGGCCAGCTCTTTATAGTCCAAAAACGCACAATTGGGGTGTTGGGCCGACAGCATCCTCAGCTGGCCCTTTAAGCGTTCAGCATTTACACCCGCAATGAACTGCTCTCTCAGAGTCCGGTCCTGGTCCTCAGCCTCCCGGGGGTCCACCTGGACCACGGCCCTCAAGGTCTCTTGCAGGGACAAAGCAAAATCACGGAGTGACTCACCGGGCTGTTGCTTTCTGCTGAAAAATCGCATCTTAACTTCCGACACCGTCCTGGCTTCAAACGTGGTGCCGAGGCGATCAAAGATCTGTCCCATGTTATTTTTTTCGGAGCTGGGCCATGACATGACCTCCCTGCGGGTGGCCCCTTCTAACTGCGCTAAGAGGATTTCCATCTGTTGCTCCACAGAGATAGGATAGAGCCGGAATAAGGCCATGATCTGGTCTTTAAAGTCTTTCAGTTTGTGGGCTTCCCCGGAGTATCGCGGGAACCAGTGGGCCCCAAAGTAATATGGCATGGTCAGCGGCATTAGACTGGCTGCTGCTGCAGTGGCGGGCGCCCTGTTCTCATCTGCGTGAATTACAGAAGGCTCGTTGGGGGCCACCTGCCCCGTTTCCTCAGATGCGGACATGGCGTGGTCTATGGAGGCAAGTTCTGTAGGCAGACTCACGCTGGACTTCGCTTTCTCAGGCCGTTGCTAAGAGTGACCACGGAGAGGGTATGGCCCTTTAAGGAGCGGCGGAGCAGGCCAAAATACAAATTGGATGTGCTTCCCCCGGATCAAGTCCTTTACTGCTACCGAGGGACCCTTCCCCAGTCTCCCAGCAAGGATCGGAATCTTCCCGGTACTTGAATACAAAGGGGCCGGTTAATACAGAAGTTTTACTCACTCCGGTGATGCGCAGTCCAAGTCTCGCGAGGTACGTGATTACGTCATGCGGAGGTCCCACGCGCAGCATCAGGAGATAGGCGCGGCCTCTCGGAGCTTCCAGATTCAAGGTAGGCGGAATCTTCTTTGTAGGCAGGGCGGTACCTCCTCTTCTTTTTCGCGCCAGATGGACACAACGATGGCGCAACGATAATCCAGTCAGCTTAGACGGCCATCTTGCAGCATAAGGCTGTCAATTGACTGACAGCAAGCGGTGACTCAAAAAGCAGCAAACAGTCCACAATGTACAGTTTTTCACACCGCGATTGTCTACAGTTCTTTGGCCCAACAATTTTCAAATAAACAGATAGGGCATTTATCATTTAATAGGCAATTATGGCACACAGTTCAGATTCCACTATGGCGTAGAGATATTCGCATCCTGTTCGTGATGCCAAAATATGCAGTATGCCAGTCCTGCAGGGTGAGCGAATGTGAGGACACGGGGGTCAGTTAGCAGACCGAGGGTTACTCTTGGTACTCACAATTTGTAGAAGACCCTGGGCAGGCGTACAGCATTGATGTAGAGGCTGGCACATGGATCCTCTGTGGCACTCTCTGTATATAGGGACCAGGCCGGGTGGTAGGTGAGGTGCCCTGGGTGTTGGAAGTTTAGTTTGTCGGTGGCAAGATCCCTTATAGTTCGTGACGCCAGTGACGGTAACGGTGGCACACCGATTTGTTGTAGGAATAATTGAGGTACACACAGTTGTAGTGAACCAGAACTCCTTTTTACTGAACAGTTCAACTATTTACAGGCTTCAGATAAAGTTCCATATGCAGGATTATGGTATCAGGCAGGCTTGACATAAATGGCAGGTAAAATCCTAGCAAGATAACTCAGAGGGAATAAACTCACAGATCAGGCTGTAATTTCTGCAGAATCCTGTCTGACTTTCTCCAAGGCCCGGATGCCTAATAGCTGGCTTTATCCTTGGGAGGGAACCTTCCTCTGGTATGAATCCACTTGCTGTAAGTAACCTTCTGCCTTTCAGCTTTCTACTTTGCTGGTTAAAATTAGCACTGCTCTGTACTTTGTAAGATGCAGGATAACTTCAGGAGGGAACCTCTTCTCCTGGACTAACTTCCGAGCTTTGCTTACTCAGGACTTCAGGCAGGCTAGACTGAGCTACTTAGCCTCCTGGACTGGACTGAACTAACTCTTTCCTGTCTGGGCCTAACTATATATACTAGGGGGTTCCCTAGCTCCCTCTACAGCTTGGGAGGAGAAACTACACCCCTAGCAGGCCTGGTACACAGGAGATAACATAAAAATATGCATTACAATGCAATGCAAAACACAATAGCAATTTCCCACAGGAGGTGGGGCAACGTGACCCTTAGTAGTGCCCACCCTTACGTAGTGGGACACTACACATTCGGATTGCAGTGATGCTGAATAAATATAGAAGTCAACCGGGCAAAGTTATGAAAAATCTGCAACAATTTTACAACAGAAATTGAAGATGTTATGGATCATAAAATCTGCACCACAGATCGAATTCTATACGGAAAATTAATGCAGCATGTGGATGAGATTTCCATAGATCTCATTCCCTTTTCTGGGGACTTTCCGTCCACAAATCTGGATGGAAAACCTGCAACAAATCCGTTACGTATGGGACGCAGGACAGATCTCATAGCTCTTCCTTTCAGTAGACTCTCTCTTTTCATGTATACTTTTCCCCTAAATTGTTATATGAAATTCACAGTATTAAACCACTTTCACATGATCAGTATTTGGTCAGTATTTTTCATCAGTACTTATAAGCCAAAACCATGAGTGGGTGCAAAAGATGAAACAGACACAAATCAAATTATACTTTATCTCTGTAGGTTCCACTCCTGGTTCTGACTTACAAATACTGACTAAATACTGACTGTGTGAAGGTGGCCTAAGAGAGCAATTTTATTGAGCTAGTTTTGTGGCATAAAAGAAAAGTTGTAAATTATAGCACATGTCATATTTGCACCATCTTTTGCGATTTTTCTTGCCACTTGCCAATTTGTAAAGCTGGTGAGAAAAGTGAGCACCTGAGTGGAGTTTAGATGAAGTGGACATGGCCTCCATTGGCCTGTCAAATGTATTAAAGGGGCTATCCGTCTTTTGGAGCTGATAACGCTGTGACATAGCAATCAAGCCGCTGTGACCACTGAGGCCTGTGATTGGCTGCAACAGACACAGGACCAAGGTTCTTCCTAGTTCTGCCGTGGTGGCTGGGAATGGAGCAGAAAATTAAAATGGTTGTTTGTCTTCAGAGAGCCTTTCTGCCCACCCCATGTGGAAGCATACTTACTTGCTGCCCACCACTGAGTCCAGGGGACGCATGGGGGACATGTCACTGCTGCAGAAAGCCATAGGCTGCAGCAGGCACATTACTCATATCATATTGGATGTTGACATTCGGGGATGGAGCAACGTAGCTGCAATGGGGGACTGAAGGTGCCATAACCCAGCAGCGTGGAGCAGGTAAGTACTGTATGTTTCCCTCCACAGGTCTGGCCACATGGGCGGGGTCTGGCAGAAAGGAATCCCCCATTTCGCAAAGGTGAACAACCTCTTTAAAGCTAGAAAATCTGCAAATTGTGATTCAAATCTATGCCTACTCAGGTTCTGACTGGTCCACCTACTAGAGGATCCTCTGGTGGGCTGAAGCTTTAATACCATAGTAGGTTCTGAAGATCCAGGGGAAAAAAGGGTAGCTGCCTTTGGAGCCAATAACTTGCCATGGGGGTCTAGTTCTTTAATTCAAAACCTATTAGACCTTATTGATGATGAAGGGGTAGAATAAATTAGACCAATTTCCACTGGTGGGCTGAAGGAATCCCAGTGCGACACTGCCTGCCTCTAGTAGAACTTGAATATAGACCAAGATGTGCCAAATTTATGAAAAGGCAGATATTAAAAAAGAAGCACTACTCACCTCAGCCTCTTATATAACCACAAGGGTATGTTTCCAGCAATCACTTCTCAGCTGCTGCACCTGTAACTTGATCCACAAACAACCTTCAAATCGCCTTCTCCGGCCTCCTGCTGACTTAGGTCTCAGGCACTCAACCACATTTTTTATCTATCTTTTTTATGCTATCTTCATTTTTTGCACATTTTTGACCATGAAGACATCAATGTTTTTTGTGGCTACATTTCTGTGTGCCATATGTTATAGAACATGTCCTATTCTTGTCCGTATTGGGGACGAGAATAGTCCTTTCTATTGATGGGAGTGAGAAAGATACGGAATCCACACTCAAAGGGAACTTGTCACCAGTTTTATGGTGTCCTAACTAAGGGCAACATAAATAAGTGACTGATTCTATTAGCAAAATGCTGGGTCACTTTCTTTAATTAACCCAGTCAATCTGCCAACATCTTGTATTGAAAAGCTCCAGCTGATAATGATGAGTCCTGAATATTCATGAGCTCCTGACTCTCCCCGCCTACCTGCTGCTGATTGACAGTTTTTTTTCCATATGAATCAGCAGCAGGTGGGCAGGGGAGTGGCTATAGCTCTGAATTAAAAAACGCTGGACTCACTGACATCACGCTGGGACTCAATGACATCACGCTGGACTCAAATCAGTTCATTAGCATGCGGCATGTGGCATCTTTGTGTGTATATTATGAGGTAACCATCTGTCACACCAGTAAGTGAATACATCTGATGTACTTTTTAGTAGTTAATGATTGTATATAATTAGCTAGATTATAATCAAATATCCACATGACAGGTTCCCTTTCAGGTACCTGTATTTTGCAGATCAGTTTTTTTGCGTACCCAAACACGGACATGACAGAGTGCATGAGGCCTTACTAGTATCTCCTTCGCACATATCCTTTCTCCATGAATATCTTCAGGTGTATTTTTGCAGTTCTCTTCCCCACCTGACTACACTAAGCATGATTCTTTTCTCATAATCAATTGTATTTTTTTTTTGTGTATTTATATGGAATTTATCTTTGTATTTTTATGTAAAGAATAGTAATAGTTGCTGTTACTAGAGCTAGTTCAGTGTGGAGTGAAATACGTGCTTCTCATAAAGTGGAGATACATTAAGTTCAATGAAACAAAAACTGCATTTCAGTCATTGTCTTGTGAATGGATGATCCAGTAGTGCCTCCAGCAATGAAACCAGTAGTCTCTGTGAGTGGCATCACAAGAGACGGAAAAAAATAATTCTGTGCCAGGGGCTGTGCTTTTGTACAGGGAAATAAAAAGCAGCCCAATCCATTTTATGTATCTGACTATAGAGCAAAAGGCTTTTCTGCTTGTTGCCACAAGACATTAATACAATTATTCGGCACTTAGGCATCCATAGATCCATAATTTCAACCACATTGTAGCAGCAAGAGGTGGACCTGAAATGAAAGAGAAATGGAAGGAGGAGTAAATGGAAGAGAGGGAGGGAAGGAGAGGGTCTGGGTGATGGAAAGAGAGACGGAATGCTATGTGCACAGCGAGGCAGATCGACAGAGGATGAAAGTCTCCCTTTCCTGTAAAAAGAGATTTTGAGAGTGCAGCTTTGGGCTACATGTGTCCCTTCTATGTCTTTTTCTGATTCCAGTGCCACATTTCTTCTGAATGAGGTAACCATTTGCTTTTCTTCACTGCCTCGAAGGCAAGGTTGGGGTTGATGTGTGTGGGGGCTTGAAGGGGAATCTATCAGTGGTACAAAGATCTCTTTTCGGGATGTGCACTGAGCCATATCGTGCATTGTGCTTTTTTTAAAAAAAAAAGCTTTTTCCATCTTGAGCGAAATAAAGGAAAATGAAACAAGACAGGGTAAACAATGCCTAGGAAAGGCTAAAATAAAAGAGTATTCTAAAAAAAGACATTGTGGACGGACACATCACCCTCAGCAAACAGATCATTAGCTTTGCTTAGTAGCCTCGATGGGGTTCACATTGCTGTAACGGTATAGGAATAAAATGCAAACAAGTGAGATTTTATTTACTGGGTTCACATGTGTCATGTACGCCGCTGAGCTTATAGTGACTGATCCATTCCAGCCATGTGAAGTATAAGGCTCACATATGTATTACATATGCACGGTAATACTCTGTGTATATAATAATCTATATATGGCGTGTAGATTAGGGAAATACATATGAATGGTAGTGGTGAGAGAGCAATGAGACCAATGAACTTAAATTAGTAGTATGGACTGACAGGGAGAGAGATGGAAAATAATGAGGCATGACTGACTGTTGGAAGAGCTGGAATTGTAAAGGTACAGACGAAGCAGCCCTGGGAGCCTTGGTGATTATCGGCTAGAGAATATTGGGTGTTATATAATTAACGCTGCATCTTTCATGGTCTATCGACCGTCTTTTTATTGCCTGATATTAGCACATTTCTTTACCTTCATCTGTTGACATGACCACAGTCCAGCATCATGGCGTCTTGCTCAGCTGATCATTTGGAATGTGTCGCTGTTAAATGAAACACAAATTCATTCATTTCTTATCACAACCTATGACTCCGAATTCCAAGACCATAGGGGCAACAATCCTTAGACTGCTCGTAGAATGGGCTAGACATGGTTTCCAGTACAATATGGTTTTCATTGATTGGTGGGAGTCCACCTTCCAGCAACCCTGACGATAAGCATTTGGAAAAGACTGCAGCGCTCCAATGAGTGCTGCGGCCTCTTCCTTGGCCAGTGACGTTATGTCTAGGGATGAGCAAATCGACTTCGGATGAAACATCCGAAGTCGATTCGCATAAGACTTTGTTCTAATACTGTACGAAGCAGGAGCTCCGTACAGTATTAGAATGTATTTTCTCAGATGAGCCGAAGTTATTACTTTGCGAAGTTCCACTTGGAACTGAACCCGAGTTCGGGAAATGTTTTTTTTTTTACAGTACAAATTAACTTATGAAGTTATTGCGAGAAGTCTCGCGAGACTTCGCAAAGCAATAACTTCGGCTCATCTGAGCCAATACATTCTAATACTGCATGGAGCTTCTGCTCAGTACAGTATTAGAACGAAGTTTTATGTGAATCGACTTCGGATGTTTCATTCGAAGTCGAATCGCTCATCCCTAGTTTATGTCTATCAGTCACATGGCCATTCAAATGAAAGGGTCTGAGCTGCAATGCCAATTATACAATGTATGATGCTGTGCTTAGTATGCTGTGAAGAGGCCACAGCTCACATTGGAGCGCTACTGCCTCTTCAAACAGCTGATTGGCAGGGGTTCCAGGATTCGGACCCCCACTGCTCAGATATTGATGATCTATTCAGAGGATAGGTCATCAATATGGTGTTCCTGGAAAACCCCTTTAAGTTGCATTAGATAGAAGTTGGTTGATGGCTGAACAGCAGTTGAACAATCATTTGGAGAACGTTCCTCTCACAGACACGGCCATACACATTTTAGTCCATATTGGTCGTTACAGCTCTTCAGACTGCCCATACACATTCAATTAAACTTAGTGATGGATGAAAGATCTTTCTAGGAACGTTCTTTCCAAGAAAGATCTTTTTCATTCATGAAAAATCTTTCATTGAACAAAAGATCTTTCGTCGAACTATGGTTCAAAAATATTAAACATATTCGACTTCTTTCCAAATGATAATGGTCTGTCATTGACTAAAACGATTGTTTCTAGTTACATTTCAACAGATGAAGGTTCATTTTGGTTGAAATTGTCCATTTTGATCAACTTTAGACTAATGTGTATGACCACCTTAACTCTTCATTTTTAAAGTTTGTCAATTAAATAATATTTTAAAAGGATTGTGCAATACTTTAATATTGATAGTCTATCCAGAGGATAGGCCATCAAAATCTGATCAGCGGCATCCCACATATTGCACCCCCACCGATCCACTGTACTGCAGTAGCTCTGGCACTGGAACTACACAGTTACGTCCATTTTTGTAGTGGACGGAGCTTGTTACTGCAGCATTGCTCCCATTCACTTTAGTGGGAGTGATGCTGAATCCACTGCTCCGATCCACTGCTGTACTTATGGCAGTGACTTCTGGGGCTGGAGACACTGCAGGTACTGGAAGGCAGCTGATCGGCAGGGGTGCGGAGTGTCGGACCACCACCAATCAGATTTTGATTATTTATCCTGAGGGTAGGCCATCAGTATTAAAGTACCAGAAAACTCCTTGAAAATTATTAATTCTGGAAAGTCTGTGAAATATAGTAACTGATGTCTACACAGCAGTAATTCCCCCTGGTGCTAGAGGGCACCTAAGTAGGGTTGTCAGTACCACCATGGCATGGTTGAAGTTTTCTACTGTAATATATAATGAGAGCAGTGGCATACATAGAGAAGTAAGGGCCCCATAGCAAGGATCAAGCCAGGCCCCCCACACCGGACAGAAGGGTTTCTGCCTAAACCATTTTCAATGACCCTTGGGCCATTTTTTCACCCCCAGTAGAAGAGGAGATGATCCCAACTGGGCCCCCTCTTGCCCTGGGCCCCATAGCAGCCGCATGATCTGATGCTATGGTATTTACGCCCCTGGATGAGAGAATGCCAACATAAAGAGTAGCAAGTCCCTTCTGAACTAGATAAATCAAGTAGGTAAATCAACATTCTGAATTCACCATTATTTCTACTTACAAATGTTTCAAAGCGACACATTCAAGTTTAAAGAGGACCTTTCACCACTCCTGACATTCCTGTTTTAATAGCTCCATACATTCCGCACGTACTAACAATTCTGGAGCATCTATTCTTATGTCTGTATGCTGTGCCATTCCTTTATTATTTTCACTAAAAGTTATGAATGAATTGCTATTAGCCTTCAGGGTACAGAGGGGAGGTAACAAGTTGGGGGGGGGGGGGGGTCCCCCTGCACAGTCACTCTATCCAATCAGTACTGCCATTTTCAGACTGTGCAGGTACACCCTTCCCCCCCCCCCCCAACTTGCTACCTCCCCTCTGTACCCTTACTGCAGACTGCTAGCAATTCATTCATAACTTCTGGAGCAAATAATAAAGGAATGGCACAGCATACAGACATAAGAATAGAGGCTCCAGAATTGTTAGTACTTGGGGAATGCATGGAGCTATTAAAATAGGCAGGTCAGAAGTGGTGAAAGGTCCGCTTTAACATCTTTAAGATCTTTCAAAAGAACCCCCCCCCCCCTTTTATCCCCCTTCTCACAGGGAAATTATGAAGAATTTTGCTTTACAGGACAAAAATCTTCATGACCTCACAAGGGCAGTCAAATCAGATCAATTCATACCATCCTTTAGACCACCTTCACATGGTCAGTAATTTGCATCAGTATGCTAAAACAAGGAGCGGATCCTACAGAGAAAAAGGAGAGAGAGTAAAGATTTGTGCCTTTTCTGTGTTTAGGACCAACTGAGGCCTCATGCACACGACCGTATTTTTTCACGGTCCGCAAAACGGGGTTCCGTTGGTCCGTGATCCGTGACCGTTTTTTCGTCCGTGGGTCTTCCTTGATTTTTGGAGGATCCACGGACATGAAAAAAAAGTCGTTTTGGTGTCCGCCTGGCCGTGCGGAGCCAAACGGATCCGTCCTGAATTACAATGCAAGTCAATGGGGACGGATCCGTTTGACGTTGACACAATATGGTGCAATTTCAAACGGATCCGTCCCCCATTGACTTTCAATGTAAAGTCAGGAGTCCCTATTATACCATCGGATCAGAGTTTTCTCCAATCCGATGGTATATTTTAACTTGAAGCGTCCCCATCACCATGGGAACGCCTCTATGTTAGAATATACTGTCGGATATGAGTTAGATCATGAAACTCATATCCGACAGTATATTCTAACACAGAGACGTTCCCATAGTGATGGGGACGCTTCTAGTTAGAATATACTACGAACTGTGTACATGACTGCCCCCTGCTGCCTGGCAGCACCCGATCTCTTACAGGGGGCTGTGATCCGCACAATTAACCCCTCAGGTGCTGCACCTGAGGGGTTAATTGTGCATATCATAGCCCCCTGTAAGAGGTCAGGGGCTGCCAGGCAGCAGGGGGCAGACCCCCCTCCCTCCCAGTTTGAATATAATTGGTGGCCAGTGTGATGGTCCTTATTTTACATCAGTATTTATAAGCCATAACCAGGAAACAATAAAGGAAAGTGACATATCTCTTTCATGTTTATGTTACACTCCTGGTTTGGCTTACAAATACTGATATAAAGTATGACCAACATACAAAGCAGTCAGTATTTGGTCAGTATTATTCATCATTACTTGTAAGTAGGGATGAGCGAACCCGAACTGTACAGTTCGGGTTCGTACCGAATTTTGGGGTGTCCGTGACACGGACCCGAACCCGAACATTTTCGTAAAAGTCCGGGTTCGGGTTCGGTGTTCGGCGCTTTCTTGGCGCTTTTTGAAAGGCTGCAAAGCAGCCAATCAACAAGCGTCATACTACTTGCCCCAAGAGGCCATCACAGCCATGCTTACTATTGGCATGGCTGTGATTGGCCAGTGCAGCATGTGACCCAGCCTCTATTGAGGCTGGGGTCACGTAGCGCCGCACGTCACTCTGCTATGATCAGTATAGGGAGAGGTTGCAGCTGCGAGATTAGGCAGATTAACTCCTCCAAAAGACTTCATTCTGTGATCGATCTGCAGCTGTGGATCATTGAAGTGCTATTATTGACTTGCTCACTTTTTTGAGGCTGCCCAGAGCGTTTTTAGATCACTTTTTTTCTGGGGTGATCGGCGGCCATTTTGTGACTTGTGGTGCGCCAGCACAAGCTATCACCAAGTGTATTTAACCATCGATAGTGTGGTTATTTTGTGCTATATCCTACATCAGCTGCAGGCTGAGCCTGTGTCACCGAAGTGCATTTAACCATCAACAGTCTGGTTATTTTTTGGCCATATACTACATCAGCTGCAGGCTGAGCCTGTGTCACCGAAGTGCATTTAACCATCGACAGTCTGATTATTTTTTGGCCATATACTACATCTGGTGCAGGCTGAGCCTGTGTCACCCAAGTGCATTTAACCATCAACAGTGTGGTTATTTTTTGGCCATATACTACATCAGCTGCAGGCTGAGCCTGTGTCACTGAAGTGCATTTAACCATCGACAGTCTGATTATTTTTTGGCCATATACTACATCAGCTGCAGGCTGAGCCTGTGTCACCGAAGTGCATTTAACCATCGACAGTCTGATTATTTTTTGGCTATATCCTACATTAGCTGCAGGCTGAGCCTGTGTCACCGAAGTGCATTTAACCATCAACAGTCTGGTTATTTTTTGGCCATATACTACATCAGCTGCAGGCTGAGCCTGTGTCACCGAAGTGCATTTAACCATCGACAGTCTGATTATTTTTTGGCCATATACTACATCTGGTGCAGGCTGAGCCTGTGTCACCCAAGTGCATTTAACCATCAACAGTGTGGTTATTTTTTGGCCATATATTACATCAGGGGCAAGTTGAGCCTGTCACCCAGCGCCTAAAAAATAGACCTGACATTTCTATTCAACCAAATCTGTACTGTTTTAGCTGGTCAAGTTATTTGTAGTGACCGTAAAAGCACACTTTTTTTTCTGGGTTGAAAAACCATTCCCAAATTTGCCATTCTCAAAATAACTAGTTTCTGGTATTTGAGGCCTACTTGAAATTTATCCCAAAAAGAATATCTTACATTGAAGCTAGTGATAGTGTCATTCAGAAAAACCTAAGACACACGCTAGCGTGCAGATAGAAGTCTGATTCTGTGATTAAACCTATACCTGTCACACAGCACAAAAAAAAACAGGCCTCACATCTCTATTTAACCAAATCTGTACTGTTTTAGCTGGTCAAGTTATTTGTAGTGACCGTAAAAGCACACTTTTTTTTCTGGGTTGAAAAACCATTCCCAAATTTGCCATTCTCAAAATAACTAGTTTCTGGTATTTGAGGCCTACTTGAAATTTATCCCAAAAAGAATATCTTACATTGAAGCTAGTGATAGTGTCATTCAGAAAAACCTAAGACACACGCTAGCGTGCAGATAGAAGTCTGATTCTGTGATTAAACCTATACCTGTCACACAGCGCAAAAAAAAACAGGCCTCACATCTCTATTTAACAAAATCTGTACTGTTTTAGCTGGTCAAGTTATTTGTAGTGACCGTAAAAGCACACTTTTTTTTCTGGGTTGAAAAACCATTCCCAAATTTGCCATTCTCAAAATAACTAGTTTCTGGTATTTGAGGCCTACTTGAAATCTATCCCAAAAAGAATATCTTACATTGAAGCTAGTGATAGTGTCATTCAGAAAAACCTAAGACACACGCTAGCGTGCTGATAGAAATCTGATTCTGTGATTAAACCTATACCTGTCACACAGCGCAAGAAAAAACAGGCCTCACATCTCTATTTAACCAAATCTGTACTGTTTTAGCTGGTCAAGTTATTTGTAGTGACCGTAAAAGCACACTTTTTTTTCTGGGTTGAAAAACCATTCCCAAATTTGCCATTCTCAAAATAACTAGTTTCTGGTATTTGAGGCCTACTTGAAATCTATCCCAAAAAGAATATCTTACATTGAAGCTAGTGATAGTGTCATTCAGAAAAACCTAAGACACACGCTAGCGTGCTGATAGAAATCTGATTCTGTGATTAAACCTATACCTGTCACACAGCGCAAAAAAAAACAGGCCTCACATCTCTATTTAACCAAATCTGTACTGTTTTAGCTGGTCAAGTTATTTGTAGTGACCGTAAAAGCACACTTTTTTTTCTGGGTTGAAAAACTATTCCCAAATTTGCCATTCTCAAAATAACTAGTTTCTGGTATTTGAGGCCTACTTGAAATCTATCCCAAAAAGGATATCTTACATTGAAGGTATTGATAGTGTCATTCAGAAAAACCTAAGACACACGCTACCGTGCAGATAGAAGTCTGATTCTGAGATTAAACCTTAACCTGTCACACAGTGCAAAAAAAAACAGGTCTCACATTTCTATTCAAGCAAATCTGTACTGTTTTAGCTGGTCAAGTTATTTGTAGTGACCGTAAAAGCACACTTTTTTTTCTGGGTTGAAAAACTATTCCCAAATTTGCCATTCTCAAAATAACTAGTTTCTGGTATTTGAGGCCTACTTGAAATCTATCCCAAAAAGGATATCTTACATTGAAGGTATTGATAGTGTCATTCAGAAAAACCTAAGACACACGCTACCGTGCAGATAGAAGTCTGATTCTGAGATTAAACCTTAACCTGTCACACAGTGCAAAAAAAAACAGGTCTCACATTTCTATTCAAGCAAATCTGTACTGTTTTAGCTGGTCAAGTTATTTGTAGTGACCGTAAAAGCACACTTTATTTTCTGGTTTGAAAAACTATTCCCAAATTTGCCATTCTCAAAATAACTAGTTTCTGGTATTTGAGGCCTACTTGAAATCTATCCCAAAAAGGATATCTTACATTGAAGGTATTGATAGTGTCATTCAGAAAAACCTAAGACACACGCTACCGTGCAGATAGAAGTCTGATTCTGAGATTAAACCTTAACCTGTCACACAGTGCAAAAAAAAAACAGGTCTCACATTTCTATTCAAGCAAATCTGTACTGTTTTAGCTGCTCAAGTTATTTGTAGTGACCGTAAAAGCACACTTTTTTTTCTTGGTTGAAAAACTATTCCCAAATTTGCCATTCTCAAAATAACTAGTTTCTGGTATTTGAGGCCTACTTGAAATCTATCCCAAAAAGGATATCTTACATTGAAGGTATTGATAGTGTCATTCAGAAAAACCTAAGACACACGCTACCGTGCAGATAGAAGTCTGATTCTGAGATTAAACCTATACCTGTCACACAGCGCAAAAAAAAACAGGTCTCACATTTCTATTCAAGCAAATCTGTACTGTTTTAGCTGGTCAAGTTATTTGTAGTGACCGTAAAAGCACACTTTTTTTTCTGGGTTGAAAAACTATTCCCAAATTTGCCATTCTCAAAATAACTAGTTTCTGGTATTTGAGGCCTACTTGAAATCTATCCCAAAAAGGATATCTTACATTGAAGGTATTGATAGTGTCATTCAGAAAAACCTAAGACACACGCTACCGTGCAGATAGAAGTCTGATTCTGAGATTAAACCTTAACCTGTCACACAGTGCAAAAAAAAACAGGTCTCACATTTCTATTCAAGCAAATCTGTACTGTTTTAGCTGCTCAAGTTATTTGTAGTGACCGTAAAAGCACACTTTTTTTTCTGGGTTGAAAAAATATTCCCAAATTTGCCATTTTCAAAATTGTGGTGAACGGGAACAATGAGGAAAACATCTAATAAGGGACGCGGACGCGGACGTGGACATGGACATGGTCGTGGTGGTGTTAGTGGACCCTCTGGTGCTGGGAGAGGACGTGGCCGTTCTGCCACAGCCACACGTCCTAGTGTACCAACTACCTCAGGTCCCAGTAGCCGCCAGAATTTACAGGGATATTTGGTGGGGCCCAATGCCGTTCTAAGGATGGTAAGGCCTGAGCAGGTACAGGCCTTAGTCAATTGGGTGGCCGACAGTGCATCCAGCACGTTCACATTATCTCCCACCCAGTCTTCTGCAGAAAGCACACAGATGGCGCATGAAAACCAAGCCCATCAGTCTGTCACATCACCCCCATGCATATCAGGGAAACTGTCTGAGCCTCAAGTTATGCAGCAGTCTCTTATGCTGTTTGAAGACTCTGCTGCCAGGGTTTCCCAAGGGCATCCACCTAGCTCTTCACCAGGGGTGGAAGAGATAGAATGCACTAACGCACAACCACTTATGTTTCCTGATGATGAGGACATGGGAATACCACCTCAGCACGTCTCTGATGATGACGAAACACAGGTGCCAACTGCTGCGTCTTTCTGCAGTGTGCAGACTGAACAGGAGGTCAGGGGTCAAGACTGGGTGGAAGACGATGCAGGGGACGATGAGGTCCTAGACCCCACATGGAATGAAGGTCGTGCCACTGACTTTCACAGTTCGGAGGAAGAGGCAGTGGTGAGACCGAGCCAACAGCGTAGCAAAAGAGGGAGCAGTGGGCAAAATCAGAACACCCGCCGCCAAGAGACTCCGCCTGCTACTGACCGCCGCCATCTGGGACCGAGCACCCCAAAGGCAGCTTCAAGGAGTTCCCCGACATGGCACTTCTTCAAACAATGTGCTGACGACAAGACCCGAGTGGTTTGCACGCTGTGCCATCAGAGCCTGAAGCGAGGCATTAACGTTCTGAACCTTAGCACAACCTGCATGACCAGGCACCTGCATGCAAAGCATGAACTGCAGTGGAGTAAACACCTTAAAAACAAGGAAGTCACTCAGGCTCCCCCTGCTGCCTCTTCTGCTGCTGCTGCCTCGGCCTCTTCTGCTGCTGCCGCCGCCTCGGCCTCTTCTGCTGCTGCTGCCGCCGCCTCGGCCTCTTCCTCTGCCTCTGGAGGAACGTTGGCACCTGCCGCCCAGCAAACATGGGATGTACCACCAACACCACCACCTGCGTCACCAAGTATCTCAACCATGTCACACGGCAGCATTCAGCTCTCCATCTCACAAACATTTGAGAGAAAGCGTAAATTCCCACCTAGCCACCCTCGATCCCTGGCCCTGAATGCCAGCATTTCTAAACTACTGGCCTATGAAATGCTGTCATTTAGGCTGGTGGACACACACAGCTTCAAACAGCTCATGTCACTTGCTGTCCCACAGTATGTTGTTCCCAGCCGCCACTACTTCTCCAAGAGAGCCGTGCCTTCCCTGCACAAACAAGTGTCCGATAAAATCAAGTGTGCACTGCGCAACGCCATCTGTGGCAAGGTCCACCTAACCACAGATACGTGGACCAGTAAGCACGGCCAGGGACGCTATATCTCCCTAACTGCACACTGGGTAAATGTAGTGGCGGCTGGGCCCCAGGCGGAGAGCTGTTTGGCGCACGTCCTTCCGCCGCCAAGGATCGCAGGGCAACATTCTTTGCCTCCTGTCTCCTCCTCCTCCTACTCAGCTTCCTCCTCCTCTTCTTCCACCTGCTCATCCAGTCAGCCACACACCTTCACCACCAACTTCAGCACAGCACGGGGTAAACGTCAGCAGGCCATTCTGAAACTCATATGTTTGGGGGACAGGCCCCACACCGCACAGGAGTTGTGGCGGGGTTTAGAACAACAGACCGACGAGTGGTTGCTGCCGGTGAGCCTCAAGCCCGGCCTGGTGGTGTGCGATAATGGGCGAAATCTCGTTGCAGCTCTGGGACTAGCCGGTTTGACGCACATCCCTTGCCTGGCGCATGTGCTGAATTTGGTGGTGCAGAAGTTCATTCGCAACTACCCCGACATGTCAGAGCTGCTGCATAAAGTGCGGGCCGTCTGTTCGCGCTTCCGGCGTTCACACCCTGCCGCTGCTCGCCTGTCTGCGCTACAGCGTAACTTCGGCCTTCCCGCTCACCGCCTCATATGTGACGTACCCACCAGGTGGAACTCCACCTTGCATATGCTGGACAGACTGTGCGAGCAGCAGCAGGCCATAGTGGAGTTTCAGCTGCAGCACGCACGGGTCAGTCGCACTGCGGATCAGACACACTTCACCACCAATGACTGGGCCTCCATGCGAGACCTGTGTGCCCTGTTGCGCTGTTTCGAGTACTCCACCAACATGGCCAGTGGCGATGACGCCGTTATCAGCGTTACAATACCACTTCTATGTCTCCTTGAGAAAACACTTAGGGCGATGATGGAAGAGGAGGTGGCCCAGGAGGAAGAGGGGGAAGAGGGGTCATTTTTAGCACTTTCAGGCCAGTCTCTTCAAAGTGACTCAGAGGGAGGTTTTTTGCAACACCAGAGGCCAGGTACAAATGTGGCCAGACAGGGCCCACTACTGGAGGACGAGGAGGACGAGGATGAGGAGGAGGTGGAGGAGGATGAGGATGAAGCATGTTCACAGCGGGGTGGCACCCAAAGCAGCTCGGGCCCATCACTGGTGCGTGGCTGGGGGGAAACACAGGACGATGACGATACGCCTCCCACAGAGGACAGCTTGTCCTTACCTCTGGGCAGCCTGGCACACATGAGCGACTACATGCTGCAGTGCCTGCGCAACGACAGCAGAGTTGCCCACATTTTAACGTGTGCGGAATACTGGGTTGCCACCCTGCTGGATCCCCGGTACAAAGACAATGTGCCCACCTTACTTCCTACACTGGAGCGTGATAGGAAGATGCGCGAGTACAAGCGCACGTTGGTAGACGCGCTACTGAGAGCATTCCCAAATGTCACAGGGGAACCAGTGGAAGCCCAAGGCGAAGGCAGAGGAGGAGCAAGAGGTCGCCAACGCAGCTGTGTCACGGCCAGCTCCTCTGAGGGCAGGGTTAGCATGGCAGAGATGTGGAAAAGTTTTGTCACCACGCCACAGCTAACTGCACCACCACCTGATACGGAACGTGTTAGCAGGAGGCAACATTTCACTAACATGGTGGAACAGTACCTGTGCACACCCCTCCACGTACTGACTGATGGTTCGGCCCCATTCAACTTCTGCGTCTCCAAATTGTCCACGTGGCCAGAGCTAGCCTTTTATGCCTTGGAGGTGCTGGCCTGCCGGCGGCCACGTTTTGTCTGAACGTGTATTCAGCACGGCAGGGGGCGTCATTACAGACAAACGCAGCCGCCTGTCTACATGTGGACAAGCTGACGTTCATAAAAATGAACCAGGCATGGATCCCACAGGACCTGTCCATCCCTTGTGCAGATTAGATATTAACTACCTCCCCTTAACAATATATTATTCTACTCCAGGGCACTTCCTCATTCAATACTATTTTTAATTTCATTTTACCATTATATTGCGGGGCAACCCAAAGTTGAATGAACCTCTCCTCTGTCTGGGTGCCGGGGCCTAAATGTGTGACAGTGGCCTGTTCCAGTGGTGGGTGACGTGAAGCCTGATTCTCTGCTATGACATGAAGACTTATTCTGTGCTGACATGAAGCCAGATTCTCTGTTACGCGACCTCTCTCCTCTGCCTGGGTGCCTGGGCCTACATATGTGACAGTGGCCTGTTCCAGTGGTGGGTGACGTGAAGCCTGATTCTCTGCTATGACATGAATACAGATTCTGCGCTGACATAAGGCCAGATTCTCTGTTACGGGACCTCTCTCCTCTGCCTGGGTGCCTGGGCCTAAATGTGTGACAGTGGCCTGTTCCAGTGGTGGGTGACGTGAAGCCTGATTGTCTGCTATGACATGAAGACAGATTCTGCGCTGACATGAGGCCAGATTCTCTGTTACGGGACCGCTCTCCTCTGTCTGGGTGCCGGGGCCTAAATGTGTGACAGTGGCCTGTTCCAGTGGTGGGTGACGTGAAGCCTGATTCTCTGCTATGACATGAATACAGATTCTGTGCTGACATAAGGCCAGATTCTCTGTTACGGGACCTCTCTCCTCTGCCTGGGTGCCTGGGCCTAAATGTGTGACAGTGGCCTGTTCCAGTGGTGGGTGACGTGAAGCCTGATTCTCTGCTATGACATGAAGACAGATTCTGCGCTGACATAAGGCCAGATTCTCTGTTACGGGACCTCTCTCCTCTGCCTGGGTGCCTGGGCCTAAATGTGTGACAGTGGCCTGTTCCAGTGGTGGGTGACGTGAAGCCTGATTCTCTGCTATGACATGAAGACAGATTCTGTGCTGACATCAGGCCAGATTCTCTGTTACGGGACCTCTCTCCTCTGCCTGGGTGCCGGGGCCTAAATGTGTGACAGTGGCCTGTTCCAGTGGTGGGTGACGTGAAGCCTGATTCTCTGCTATGACATGAAGACTGATTCTGCGCTGACATGAAGCCAGATTCTCTGCTATGGCATGAAGAGACTGATTCTCTGCTGACATGAAGCCAGATTCTTTGCTATGGCATGAAGAGACTGATTCTCTGCTGACGTGAAGCCAGATTCTCTGCTATGGGACCTCTGTCCAATTGATATTGGTTCATTTTAATTTTTTTAATTTTTATTTTAATTCATTTCCCTATCCACATTTGTTTGCAGGGGATTTACCTACATGTTGCTGCCTTTTGCAGCCCTCTAGCTCTTTCCTGGGCTGTTTTACAGCCTTTTTAGTGCCCAAAAGTTCGGGTCCCTATTGACTTCAATGGGGTTCGGGTTCGGGACGAAGTTCGGATCGGGTTCGGATCCCGAACCCGAACATCTCCGGGAAGTTCGGCCGAACTTCTCGAACCCGAACATCCAGGTGTTCGCTCAACTCTACTTGTAAGCCAAAGCAAGGAGTGGGTGCAAAACACAGAAGAGGCACAAATCTTTCCGTTACACTATTCTCTGTAGGTTCCACTTCTGGTTTTGTCTTAGAATGTTGCTGATGAATGTAAATGTGGCTTTAGGCTTGGAATAGGTCATCTTTACAATGCACTGGTAAGATCCACGATTAGTTTCCATTGCTGTTTTTGCACAGAGAAGGTAAAAAGTTCAATGAAACTTTAACCCTTTCCCGACCCAGTGATTATTTGATTTTTACGTTTTTGTTTTTCACTCCCTGCCTTCCTACTACTACAGGCTCATTACTATGTATGAACATCTTCCCAGATATCCGCCCGGGGGAGGCATTCATCATTACCTGGAAGCGCGGGGTTCCGGGTTTTAGCCCTCTCAGACGCCGTGGTCACATTTGACCACGGCATCTGAGGGGTAAAGTGTCTGCGGTCGGCATTACCGCCGATCGTGGACATTAGCCGCAGATGTCTGCTGTAGCAGGAGCAGGAGTCATCTTTAAAGACCCGACATCCGCCGAATATGTACATCGGATGTCTGGAAGGGGTTAAAAAACCTAAGAAGACGTATACTAGAAAGTCTAAAGATGTGCCAAACTTATTACAGTGGCCCATGCTGGAGGTTAATTTGTTGCATCCTTAGACAATTTTATCTTTACAAAACCAAATGGTTGCGTTACTTTGTGGCAAAAATATTAATGTTTTCACATCTTAAAGGACATCTGTCAGCAGATCTGTACCTATGACACTGACTGACCTGTTACATGTGCACTTGGCAGCTGAAGACATCTGTGTTGGTCTCATGTTCATACGTACTGGCATTGCTGAGATAAATAAAGCTTTGATATATGCAAATGAGCCTCTAGGAGCAGTGGGAGCGTTGCCATTACTTCTAGAGGCTCCGCTCTGTCTACAACTGCTGCCCCTCGGCACTTTGATTGACAGGACCAAGCAGTGTAAATGTCCTGAAGTCATTGAAAGTGCAGACGGTGCAGCAGTTGCAGAGAGCAGAACCTCTAGGTGTAACATCAATGCCCCAGTTGCTCCTAGAGGCTCATTTGCATATATTAAAACCTCATGTTTCTCAGTAATGCAGGCACATAGGAACATGGAACCAACACAGATGTCTTCAGTTGCCAAGCGCACATATAACAGGTCAGCCAGTGTCATAGGTACAAATCTGCTGACAGATGCCGTGTAAGCTATACTCTCTTCCCATTAATCAACATCCTTTTCCAGATGACACCAGTAATAAATATGGTGCAGGGCATGTACGCAAGTTTCTTTGGTGCAAATTAAAGGGATTGTTCAGGATTAGAAAAACATAGCTGCTTTCTTCCAAAAACAGCTCCACCCGTGTCCACAGGTTGTGTGCGGTATTGGAGCTCTGCCCCATTGACTACAATAGAGCCAAGCCGCAATACCAGACACAACACATGGACAGGAGTGGTTCTGTTTTTGGAAGAAAGCAGCCAGGTTTTCTAATCCTGAACAACCCCTTTAACTCTGGCTCATTTAGTCCAGTATATATACCCATAATAAGGGCACTAACCTGTTGTTCCTGGCTAGATGGTACAGCCCATGTAATAATGTAACATGATAGTAACATAGTAACATAGTATATAAGGCTGAAAAAAGACATCTGTCCATCCAGTTTGGTCTGTTATCCTGCAAGTTGATCCAGAGGAAGGCAAAAAAAACAACTCTGAGGTAGAAGCCAATTTTCCTCACTTTAGGGGAAAAAAATCCTTCCTGACTCCAATCAGACATCAGAATAACTCCCTGAATCACGACCCATCTCTAGTAGCTATAGCCTGTAATATTATTACGCTCCAGAAATACATCCTGGCCCCTCTTGAACTCTTTTAGTGAACTCACCATCACCACCTCCTCAGGCAGAGAGTTCCATAGTCTCACTGCTCTTGCAACGGGCGCCTCCCCCTAGAGGCCTCTATGTCGCGCGACCCAGGTGTAGGAAATGTCAAGTGGTATAGTGCGGCCTAAAATGTCTGTCTATGTGTGTCACAGTGCTCCTACCTGGATACGGCTGGATCCCAGGCTTTGGCTCCAAAGCAATGAATAGGGGGAATAATTGAGGGATTTGAAAGAAAGATTGAGTCCAGATCTTGTATGTAGTTGAACAGCAGCTTTACTTTGCATAAACGTCCTCCAAAACGGTTTACAGACTTTGTCTTGTCCCAGCAGCCTTTAGTCTGACACTGGCAGGCAAACTCAACTCTGCTACATCTCTTTCTCTCTGGATCTGCTGTACTGACAGGCTGACTGTATGACTTCTTGCATGCTGCACTTCTCTTTGTATGGTCTGTCTCTAGATTAGTCACTATAATCAATTTATATCTATATACGGCTGAATTACATGCAAAGACTGTCTCTAGATTAGGCCAGGGAACTTTCCTCCTGGCTCCTAAGGCTCTAAGCTTTGGCCTCCATGGCCAGATGAGCTGAGGGTGCTCTGGCTGGCTTGGGCACATCCAGCAGAGACGTGGCCCTGCACACCTGTCCCCTAGCAGGGGATAAGCTAGACTAACTAGAAACTGGTCCCCACCCTTCCTGCAGGAAGTGGAACTTGCCCACTTCTCTCCAGAGGGGGGTTAGAATGGAATGGATGGTTCCACTCTGCCATACTTGCTTCCACCTGCTGGTGAACCAGGCACATTACATTTGAACATAACAGTTTAGGAATGCACAGTGTGGAGGACCTGGAATAAATTGCATAGATGACATTAATGTTAGCAGACACAGATAGAAGTCAGGTGCAGGAGTGGTGACACCACTCTGGGGTGTTACCCTCTTACCATAAAGAATTCTCTTCTATGTTTGTGTAGAAACCTTCTTTCCTTAAGACGCAGAGGATGTCCCCTCGTCACAGTCCTGGGGATAAATAGATGATGGGGGAGATTTCTATACTGACCCCTGATATATTTATACATAGTAATTAGATCTCCCCTGATTTGCCTTTTTTCTAAAGTGAATAACCCTAATTTTGATAATCTTTCTGGGTCCTGTAGTCCACCCATTCCAGTTTTTACTTTAGTTGCCCTCCTCTGAACCCTCTCCAGCTGTTATGCAGAATAATGACGTGAAGTCATGGAGAAAATGTTATCAGTTAAAGGGGTTTTCCGACACCCGGCACCCCCGCCGATCAGCTGTATGAGGAGACAGCTCGCAGTGCAGTGCGCATGTGCCGTCTCTCTTCCTGCTCACTGCTGCTTTGCCATAGACAGCACCAGTGAACAGGAAGAGAGATGGGAGATGGCCCGTGAGCACTTTGTATGCCGTCTCCTCATACAGCTGATTGGTGGGGGTGCCAGGTGTTGGACCCCTGCCGATCTGATATTGATGACCTATTCTGAGTATAGGCCATCAATGTTAAAAGCCTGGAGAACCTCTTTAACACTTTTTATATGGTTATCAGTGGTAGTGGTAGTGGTGTGGACCCTTGTTGTACCGTGACACAGCACTAGAACATACTGTCACAGCCACTATCTCTGGCTGTGACCTTCTGTCCTTGCTCGTTCGGCGCTCCTCGCTGAAGTTTCGTTTCTGTGTGTTATTTGTGGTTCTGTATGGGTTAACTCCCCTGTGTGCCTATTAGGAGTTAATCCTCTCTGTCTGCTCCATGGATGTGGCCTCTCTGCTGCACCCATGGAACCTGTATATAAGGGCTGAGGTTTCCTCAGTTCTGGGTCAGCTCTCCTGGTGTGTGTTGTCTTGTCCTGCTCCTTGTTTGTACTCACCCGCCCATGCTGCTGACCCATGGGATCCGTGTCTGTCTGTCTGTGCTCTGTGGGTTTCCTACTTGTTCATTGGCGTCCTCTTTGATGTCCTCTTTCCTGTGTTTCTGTTATCTGTTCTGCCAGTTATGTTTTAGTTACCTTCTGTGTATTCATGTCTCTGTTCAGCAAGTCCTTGCTGCACCTTTCTTTGCAGCAGAGTGCCATGCGCAAGGCCATGCAGTTTACTACTGGTGGAGCAAGTGCTTCTCTGCTCATTGTCACTCCTGTTTCCTTGCTATGTACTCCTGCTTGTGTTATTAGTTGCCCTGTTTGTATTTGCCTGTCTATGTTATGTATGCCTATGTGCCGTCGGTACCTTCTGGTACCTGTTGTCCATTTGTTCCTGCTGTCACTGTCTAGTTCACGCTCCAGAGTGGACCCTGGCAACTTCCTGCTGCAAAGCCTAACCCTACCATCTGGGGCCCTAGTGAATACCAGGAGTTGCTTAGTCACGCCCCTCTGGAGTATTACTAGACAGTGGTGCAGTGGGGGTTTTCTCCCACTGTGCTGACGGTACATAGAGCTCATGTTTTGTCTGTGCTGCCTTCCCTGGTTTTTGTTTGTGCAATAAACTCTTGTGTGTCTGTACCTGATTTCCGTTTGTTTATTGCTTGACGACGCGGTGGTCTCTCCTGGGACCTCCTACTCGTGACACATACGTTATATGTTAGGAAAACATCATTTGAGGGATTTCTTGGAAGGATACAACTGTATTTAATAAGTGAGTTACGCAGTGAATTGACCCGTTGCATTATAAATGTTGCAAGCCAGTAATCTTGGAAGCCATGAAAATAACATATAAATCCCTAATGATCAAATGCCTGAGCCTGTTCATATGGATAGGATATGGATTAATTGTCTTGAGTGAGGGTCCCATCTCTGGCCCTTCCAATTATAGGGAGAGGGCTTCCATTATCTTTCATTAAATTAGGCAAGGAGACCTCTGACAGCCACATACTGACAGAGACCAGGTGTGGAGGGACGTGGATACTCTGGATATTCCTTATCCAGTAGCTTGCCTAAGGTGTTTGACACCTGGATAGGACCTTTCTGTGGTATGCTTCCCATACATTGTGCCCCCTCACAGTAGTTATGCCTTCATTGTGGCCCCTTCACACTAGTTGTGCCCACATTGTGCCCCTCACAGTATTTATACCCACATTGTGCCCCCTCACAGTAATTATGCCCTCATTGTGCCCCTCACAGTAGTTATGTCCTCATTGTTCCCCTTCACAGTAGTGTTATCACAATTTTAACGATTCTCCCATCTTCTTTGTGTGGTGCCAAATCAATTAGAAGTATAAGTATGTGCATGTCATACAGCTTTCATAATGAAACCAGACACACTAGTTGGTTTCATTGAAGCATCTTCTCATCCCCCTGAGCCAGAACAAGAGACCTTTATTCAAGTTACATTTACTTAAATAGCAGACATGACATCACAAAAGGGGTGTTCATTAAGGAGAGACTATATTGGCTCCTTAACCTGATAGGAGTGGTTTCAGAAACTTCAACTCTGAGTTCATAGGTAGATTTGAAAACTGCAACCTAATCCCCCCTTCCCCCTCCCCTATTGACCATAAGACAAAAGAATGCACACATGGCTCATACATCTGGTTTTCGGCCATCTAGTGGACAAAAATGTATATTACAGAATGTTCACATTATATATAGAGAGAGAGATATAAAGCCTATCTCTCACAAATCCCTCCTTTTGCGGGAAATAGACCACAGGTGAACAAGCAAAGTGAGGTACTCTCCCAACGCCCTAAACAGTGAAGAGCTGGACTTTCCTTATTGTTTTACCAGGTCTCCTCGAACTCCCTTTCAGGTTTGCCTTCACCTTGTCCTATTTACCCTGCAACCATCAACAAGGTTTTATTTACTTCAAGATGGAATAATCTTTGTCTTTGACAGGGGCACAGCACATATATATAGTGTGGGCATGGATGTATTAAACATTCTTAAAAAAAAAAAAATAATTCCCTAAACTTAAGAACTATATAACAGCCTTTTAAAACCAAATGCTAAAAACATTGTAGTCGCTGAAAAGTTCCTAAAACATTATTCTGGCCATGATGTGATTAATTTCAGAAGTTTCCCCGTCAGTTAATTTGATAAAGTCCATCAGTTTCTTTAGATCCTTGGTGATCCTTCCATCAGGGGCAGTGTTGTCCAGAATGTAGATGCAGCAGTTCCTGTAGACCCCTCCTTTTTCTTCTGTCAAGGACCAGTCGGTTCTGTAGAGTCATCACTGGAAAAAAACTCAGTTGTTCCACCATTCCCTTTGCAGCATCACAGGTGTAATTCACAAATCACTGTTGATGACAATATAGATGTTAATCCAATCTACATTTTATTTTATTTTTTATTACTACTAATCGTGGGAATTAATGAAAAATCCTGCAACTATCTGACTTTTAGCTTTAAATTCGTCAGAAACTCTTCTACAGACTCCTATGGCATCCATGTATACATGTGAGTCAAAGGATGTAGAGAGTGAACTCTTTAGTCGTGACCGGACATTGTTTTCTGATTTCATCCCACTCAGGAGGTGAGAATAGAACAAATGGCATCAGTACTTAATCAGGGTACATTGGCTACTTCATTCTACCTGCATCCCGAGTCAGAGTTTCAAATCTCCACACAATCACCAGATATCTGCGTTTTGATAATTTTGGTTGATAAACCAACTGTCAGGAAATGTCAGAGTCACTACTTGTCTTATTCAGCTGAATTAAGTAAGAACAATATCCTGGAGGAAAAACACCAAAGGGCTTTCCTGTATAAAATCCTGTCTCTAAGGCCGGTTTGTCTTTATATTTTTAAATTGGCCAAATATTTAATGCCAATTATAGGTAAGGATGTAGGAGCCACAGATGCAACTGAACTTTGAGGTTTTTCCCTTACCAACAATCTAAATTTGCCTAGGGGATCTTTGTCACTTACACATGCTCCTAAGACATATATCCCCGAATCCCGTTGGATAGGATTTCTAATAGACAGGAACAGAGGATTACACTCATTATGTTTACAACTGTTTGGTGGTGTTCCCTTCAGGACAGTCATTCTTTGGGACAAACCTTCACCTTTACTGACTCTAGAGGTAGTTTCCACTGGTTTATATTCCCAACACTTCAGACTAGTGTTCCATTCTGTTAATCTCCAATATCCACAGTTGGTATGGTCATATCTAAACACAATTACCATAGACTGGGTCAGTTCCAGTCATACAGATGTACTTATCAGACCAAAACCAAGTGTCCTTTCTGTCATCTGTCTTACAATCCACTATACTGCAAAAGTCAACTTAGTTGTTCCTGACTCATCTTGATAATATACCATTGTTGGAATTTGATTTGACTGTGATTTACCCCTTGTACAATATGAAACAAACAATACGACATGAAACAAAATATTATGGCTCTTCTTCCAATTCGAGAGCAGTGGGGCCGGTTATCAAGACTTGATGTGGATCTTCAAAACGTAGCTCTAGTACTTTCCGCACATCTCTCGTTTCACCACTACCCAATCTCCTGATTGTAAAGAATGAAATGCTTCTATACAGTCTGGATTCCAGAAAACGACTAAAACTTGGAAATACACATTAGACAATCAATTTGTGCAAAAGACAACTTAATTTGAAAAACTACTATGCTGCATCTGGAGCTGTTGGGGAAATAGAGACTTAATCTTGGGGCATTCCCAAACAGTACTTCATAAGGACTTAGGCCTATATTCCGGTTAGATGTGTACTGGATGGAGAAAAGCCCCAGGGGTAGGTACTCTCACTACAGTCAGTATCTTTTAGCTGTAGCTTTTGTTACAGGCCAAATCTCCGAAAATCCTGGAAAGAGATCAATACAGACACAGACATATTCACACTGTTCCACCTTTGTTTTGAATGTAGTCAATCCGCAGTCTCTGAAATGGGTAAGAGGACCTTGGCATATGCCTTCCTGGAACTCCCATAGTTCTCCCATCATTATAACAGCATTCACCTTCAACTAACCTAGTGGCAGCATTGTTGAAGCCAGGAGCCATCCACTACAGAACCCAATCACACTTTCTCTCTCTTGATTTGCCCACTTTTGAAATCCACCCTCTTTAGGTAGAGTGCCCCCTGAAGGAAGAATTTCTTACCAACCCTCCAGAGTCCATTCTCAATAATCACTTCTACCTTTATCCTTTGATGTTTCCTTTCAGCCTCTGTAGCCTGTATCTGAAAAAGACTTTTTGGAACTCCACTGGCCCTAAGCCATCCTGTATCACACAGACTTCCACTTAGCGTAGACTTTAGGTAATAGTTTAGCCTCTACCTTCTCAGGCAGCATAAGGGCATCAAACATACACTCAGCATTCATTATTGATGGGCTTACCCATGGATCAAACAAAATATCTGCTTCACCAGATTAGACCATAATAATGAGTGATACGAAAGGCATACCTGGATTAATATTGATGTTAGCAGTCTTACCCTCAGCCATCTTACAAACCTCAGCGAGTATCTTCAGCTCTGTCTCCTGCACTAACATGGCTGGAGGGAGAGGTATCTTTCTTGACAACATCAGATTAAGTAGGAACAGCATCTTCTGTCCGAGATGATCCATCTTCCAAGAACCTGAAATTATCTACCTGAAACTCAAAAATGTGGTTATTAATTGAAGACAGTCATGTGAATTAGAATTTTTATTTTTATTTATAGAAGTGGGAAAGCACTACTACTCCCAGAAAGCACTACTACTCCCGCACTACTGCTCCCAGAAGGCACTACTACTACTACTACTACTACTCCCTCTCCCCTCCAGATGCAGCAGAGTAGTCAGATCTAATTTTGTACACCCTTAAGACGGTGATTAATTGGTGAGAGGAGTAGGAATTGCATTACTATTCATTACTATCTACTCCTACACATGTGATACTACCCTTAGCCATGAGAGATCATGGAACATGTTTGCTATGAGGCAATGGAATTAGATCCTAAGGATTGTATAGATAATAGAGATCCAGCATTTGATTCTGGGTTGTTAATTCCCTATGGGCGTTGCACTTGAAGGGCTGAACATTTGTAGCTCCTCCCATGGGCGAGGAAGTGGGCAAGTATATACAAAGTCTTCCTTCCCCCCTCTAGTGGGGAGAACTGATAGGCAGCCACGCCCACCTTAGGCCTTTGTTTAATTCAACTTTAACAACATGGAGGGACAAAATGAACTTCACTCAGGCCTAGCCTGGATTAGTCAGAGATACTTCCACTTGGCATCATAGGAATAATCTCTGTAGGCACATTTTAATCTAGTGGAACATACAATTGGGAAAGGTTATTTGCAGATGCATTACTAGTTCCCCTCCCCCAACCCCCATATGGAGGGGGGGGGGTTGAATTCTTGAGGAGGGGGTTTCAGTAAGAGCACAGGAGAGGGATGGGAAGGAAGGAGCAGAAAGCACGGTGGGAGGTGTTCCTGTTAGAAAGGTGCACATTCCAGAGAGGGAAGACACAGATTAACCAGTTTGAGTTACAGCAGATTTTGAGAAAAGGGGATGGGATGCCACATGTTTTTTTTTTTTTGTTCACTATGGGATTCAAATCCTACATCTTGCAAACAGAAATGCTGCTCATTTAATTTCTTCAACTTACTTCAACTTCCATAGACAATCTCCACCATAACTCAGCTGGCACCGGCCTATTATTATCCTTCAACCAACTTCTCTTTTCCTTCAATACACTTTCCACAATCCTTCATTTAGTCTACCGGTTTCTGGCATACCAATTGCACACATGAACGATTTTAACTTAATAACTAAAACTTTAGTTTCGATATATCCTCTAGGGGGAACTCTTGCACAATACTACATATTTCCGGAGAATACCGGATATCTCTGCTACACAGTATGACAAAATGCTTTCAACTTTTTTTTTTTTTAACTGAAACTGAGATATTTTCTTTTCCTTCTGCATTAGCTGAGCGGCTGTTAACTTCTCCTCATTATATCCTGTAACATTAAAATTGGCCCCTTTTTGTGGTTACACAGAGATCAAACGGTATCTAATTACTATCGAACCTGCTAGCTTAGAGCAGTTGTAGAAAGATCAAACGATGTCTGATTACTATATCTAATCACCATCGAACCCGCTAGCTAAGAGCAGTTGCGCAAAGATCAAACAATATCTAATCACCACCGAGCCCACAATTCCTTTGGTGAAGACCCCTGGTCCAATTCACCTCCGTAGGGATACACAATCTTAATAACTTCCAATCGAATTGGTGTTAATCCTACTCGTCTCTGTAGGGATACACAATCTTAATAACTTCCAATCAAATTGGTATTAATCCTACACTCATGAGGACCCCTGTTCACTACTCATGAGTCTTCAAACTCTCATCAGAGCTTGATCCAAGACTGTCTCATCAGAGCTTGGCTGGGATCCAATTATATGTCATGGATATCCGACTCAGCTATCTACCAGTTTCCTTTTTGTTTTAGTACGTCCTACCACACAAAGAAGGAATATTTAAAAGGGTTATTTCGTTCTAAAGGACAGACCAGCCATAATTTGAACCCTTCTATCGCGATAACACCAATTCAACTCTTGAGAATCCACTTGGGCTAAAGGCTCAGAGAAAATATTGTAAGAATAAAACTTCTTACCTTTGCTGCAGCTTGTAACCTCGTCTGATGGTTTTGCGCAAGTCCTCTCATGGCGTTTGAATCGGAAGTTACGCAAGCCGTCTACCCACCCAGGGACGCCAAATTTGTTATCACAATTTTAGCGATTCTCCCATCTTCTTTGTGCACATTGTTCCCCTCACAGTAGATATGCCCTCATTGTGCCTCGTTCACAGTAGTTAAGCCCTCACTGTGCCCCCTCACAGTAGTAATGCCCTCATTGTGCCCCCTCACAGTAGTTATGCCTTTATTGTGCCTCTTCACAGTAGTTGTGCCCTCTTCACAGTAGTTTTACCCTCTCTGTGCCCCCTTCAGAGTAGTTATGCTCTCATTGTGCCCCCTCACACACACCACACTGTATAGATGACACACTAATCACACACATAACACCCTATACACTCACCACACCTTATACACATGACACCCTATCCACACACACACACACACACACACCACATAGATGACACCCTCTTCACACACACACACACACACACACACACACCATATGACACCCTATTCACCCAGTTTCCTCCCCCTGTGCAGAGTGCAGTGCTTGGCTGAAGAACTTTGATCATGTGACTGTGACATCACAGAGGTTCTGCAGCTTTAGTTTGCTGTAGATGCTGAGCTGTGCCCCTAGAATGTAAGGCTTGTAGCCCCTCCCACTGGGCCCGTGCTGGTTATTGAGAAGAGGCGTCCTGAGTGAGGATTATAAGCAGGAAACAGCAACACAGAAGGCAGGCTGTCAGGGGAATTGAGTCCTATAGCTGTTCATCTCTTACCTGACAGCCTGTTGTCTGCAACATGTGCTGTGGTGCCTCATTCACAGCTGGCACCTCTGTGACAGCTGGCACCAGGGGCGGACTCCACCCCCATCCCCCTTGGCACGCCATTCTCCTTATTCTCCCATTTATGATAGTCTTTGAATAGGATGTTCACTTTAGACTGCCTAAAAACTGCTGATAGGATATAGATAGGATCTCAGGGGTAATATTAATGGCCACTGGGAGCACAGATGTTTTATTGGATGCATAGGTAATGATGGACATTAAGTGTGTTTGAACTTTCCAAACCAAGCATTATTTAATAGGAAATTACAGAGAAAAATGTTTTGGGTACTTATGTAAGGTACAGTATTGTGGCTTTAGTCTCGTTGCCAAGAACAGAGCCAATGATATCCCTGGTGCATTGAAAATAGTCCATGCAAATCCAGACAGATGGATTGTGAACGGTATTCCCAAAGTAAGAAAGCAGTTGTATGTTTTGCTCTAGCTTTGGGATTTCTGACTATGACTCATTTGGGGATTTTTAAATAATGTGCACTAAAACACATTTTTTTTTGACATGTTTCAGCTGCACAGCACTGAACAATCTTAGCATTTTGCGGTAAAATTGTTGTGACTTTGTCACAAGGTTTTTGACCACGCAGCACACTACCTGCTGTATACACCCATGCTCCACCTCCCGATTAACTTCTATGGAACTGCCAAGACAAGCTCTGCTATCTCCATCAGTCCCATGGATGTGAACAGGGTGATGGCCACACAGATGCGCCAATGTTCCTTTCATACAGAGGACCCAGGGACCCCCATTGAGGGGGGTTCCAGCAGTCAGCACCCAGCAATGATGCATTTATAGCCTTTCCCATGGTTAGGTGAAAAATGGCTTATGGGAAATCTCCTTTAAGTGTATGTACCTACAGTCATTCTAGGGGCTCAGGCATATGAGCGTAAGGCTACTTTCACACTAGCGTTTTAAAGTCCGCTATTGAGATCCGTCATAGGATCTCAATAGTGGAAGAAAACGCTTCAGTATTATCCCCATTCATTGTCAATGGGGAGAAAACTGAACTGAACGAAACGGAATTCACCAAAATGCATTCCGTTCCATTTGGTTCGGTCCCCATTGTGGACAGAATAACGCTGCATGTGCTGCGGAGCAAGACGGATCCGTCCTGACACAAAATGTAAGTCAATAGGGACAGATCCGTTTTCTATTGTGTCAATGGTGTTCATGACGGATCCGTCATGGCGATAGAAGACATAATCCAGCCGGATCCGTTCATGACGGATACATGCAGTTGTATTATTGTAACGGAAGAGTTTTTGCCAATACATAACGGATCCGCAAAAAATGCTGGTGTGAAAGTAGCCTAACATGAAAGAATCCTGCCAGTCATGGGAAGGAGGTGGGGAGGGGGGGCCACAAGTCTCATCAGATTCATCTCTCTGGCAGCGCTGGTGCACACTGCGAGATTCACCCTGTCAGTACTGTAAAAATACTGACTACTAGCCCTGAATCGACAGTCCGTCAAATTCAGCGAGGGCAGCATAGTAGAGGGGACAGGTTCACTTTAATAAATATTAACAGGGCAATATTACCAAAGTGAAGAATCATTTTTTTCAATGGAACTTATGTAGGCTTTATGCTCTACAGGTTACAACTTTTAACCATTTAAATAAATAAAAAATAAATAAAAGTATCCCTTTGAAGTAGGCAGAAAGAAAATTTTCTAAATCCTCTTTACATAACGATCAGTGTCAGTCATAAGCAGCTTAATTAACTGGCTCCTCACACTGTGCAGCTGCAAAGCAGTAATTTATGGCAAGCTTCAATTACATTTAATTTTTTATTGTTGCTGCCGGTACTGCATACAAATAGATTTTCGCTGGAAATTGTTACATTTGTGATTTGCAATCAGAATTTGCAGTATAACATCGCTTCAGGAATAACTTAACTTGATGTGTTTGGCTCCTTCATTTTTCCGTGTAAGAAAATCTGCTTTGCCCTTTCAAGGGAAAGCACTGCAATTAACTTTCAGATTTGGTTTCAGCTAATGTCTACATGGCAATGTAAAATGTCAAATATTTATTTGGAAAACCTGGGAAATTAACGATTGAAGAAAGTATGTATTCAGATACAGTGTATAAGCACTTGAATTATACAGAGTGGGAAATTACAGTATTTCCCCAGGATATTCCATCTCGGAGACCCTCAGTCATTGGGAGAACAAATGTTAGCGGCATGAGCCAAGCCGTTCTCCTGATATGTGGATATGCCATAAAAGTCTAACTTAGGAATTATAATACCCCTGTCATTTCCCTTATTAAAAGAAGCCTGGTCCAGCTTCTCTACCCCTCTGGTGATCAGTCTTTATCACTAGGAGAGCCTGTCACCATATGCAGTACCCCAAAGCAAGGAGGTATCTGCAAAAAGTTTGTCATTTAATGTATTGTTATGTAATAAACTGTTTGTATTGTCGTGTAATGTGTACCTAGCAAAGCAGTGTATGGATGGCACAACCAGGGTTAACAATCCTGCCTCTGCCCTTCCTGGAGGTTGGTGTGAATCCAAGATCCACCTCCAGGAAGGGTGGAGTTGAGAGCAGGTGTGCCCCTAGCCTTTCCGCTGCCTGAGGCAAAAATTTAAATGTTCTCAACCTAACTTCTTCCCTCCTAACACTTCATAGAGCACTACACAATATACAGGAGTAGAAAGCGCCACATACCTCTTAGGGCAGGTTCTCACCAGCGTTAGGAATTCCGTTAAAGTGTTCCGTTATAACAGAATATAACAGAATTTTAGGACAGAATGCAAAACGGAAGCCTTTAAGAAGCATTTAATTTTGACTCCGTCCTAATACATGTCCATTGGTACAGTTTGTTCCATTATTCATGACGGGGGTAAAATTGGTCGACAGAAATTTTTTTCAGTCATGTATGATGGAACAAAATGGTTATTTGTGCCCATAAACATGTCTTAGGATGGAGCAAAACGGAATGCCTCTTAAAGGCTTCCGTTTTGCATTCCGTCCTAAAATTCTGTTATTTTCTGTCACAATATAACAGAATTCCTAACGCTGGAGAGAACCCATCCTTACATCCAGTGATGTCTCCTCTGAAGTAGATGTTCTCTTTCCTCATCTTCTCTATTCAAACCAGACTACCATGATGATTTCTTTCAGCCATCTCTTGTTTCTGCAGAGATTGACAAATAGACATGTAGGGTTCTTACTTTTCAATCATCCTCCCCTTATAATGTGTTGCATTATAAAAAATGCCCCCTTATAATGTGTGCCAGTACATAAAATGCCCCCGTTCTGTTTGCTAGTACAAAAAATACCTCCTCTTAGTGCCCCCAGTAAAGCTAATGTCCCCATAGTGTGCCCATAATGTGTGCCAATGCCCCCTTGTGTGTGCCAGTAAAAAAAATACCCCCTCTCAGTGCCCCCCAGTAGAGCCAATGTCCTCATAGTGCCCCCATAATATGTACCTGTACAAAAAAAGTCCCCTTTCTGTTTGTCAGTACAAAAATATCTCCTTTTAGTGCCCTAAGTAGAGCCAATGTACCCATAATTACCCCATAATGTGTGCCAATGCCCCTTTCTGTTGCCAGTACAAAAAATACCCCCTTAGTTCCCTCAGTTAAATTAATGTCCCCTTAGTGACACCCATAATATGTGCCAGTACAAAATTCCCCTATTTAGTGCCCCCAGTAGATGCCCCCATTCCCCTCCCCCCCCTTTCCCCATAGTGGCCCAACATTATGGTGCCAAATGAAAAAAGAAACGAAAGTATTTGCCTCTATGTGGCTGTCAACGAGGTGGGGTAGGCCTCTTGTTCCCTGTGGCCTGCACATTATGTTGACTGGCTGAGACGGCGCAATGATGACGTCATCGCACCTCCTGCACTGGCACTAGTGCAGTGTACTCAAGTTGTGTGTAGTAGGTGTTTCTGGGTGATGTAGTGCAATATACACTAACCTGGTACAGCTGACTCTCTGCAAGGGCAGGTATATGTAGAAATAGTTCGTGACGCCAGTGCCAAGTAAACGGTGGCACGCCGTTTGCGGATGCAGGAATAAATTGAGGAAACGTAGTCTTAAACAGAACTCAAACTTTAGTAGGTTTTCCAAGCAGAGACAATAAAGGAAATGCAGTTCCTCAGCATACAGTCGATTTTGCAATTCGGTCGATGCAGGCAATTCAGTACAGCAGGGTAATTACAGAGTGTTGAACACAGGACTTGCAGCAAAGGAGCTTACACTCTAACTCTGTCTGATCCTGGAATGTAGCAATTCTTCACCAAGGCCCATTAACCTAAGTCTGGCTTTATATCCTTGATTATGGCTTAAATAAGTACCTCCTCTGTCTTTCTTAGTACCTCTGGCTCTTCTGATCTTTACCTCTGTCTCTCTCAGCTTCTGAATGGTTCCGCAGGCTCTTAGTCCAAGATATTCCTGCTTCTGCATATGGGAATTCAGGAGGGAATCTTCTCCTGAACAACAGGCTTCAGGCCTGGACTTGTCTCAGACATTGTCTAATCTCCAACTGTAGATTACAGACACTAGACTCCGTCTGCCCTGCACTTCCCTGACTGGGCTTTATATAAACTAGGGCTCCCTAGCTCCCTCTATGGACTAGAAGTAGGAATGACACCCCTAGCAGGCCTGTAAGTGCAAGTTTCAGTGACAGGGAAATACACACATTACATTACATTATATAAAACTGGCATACAACAACTTCCCCATAATTAGGAGGGACGACAGCACACCAAATGACACTTTGGTAGTGACGGGTATTACAACTCCCGTACACTACATACCCCACTGCTTTAAGCTGAGTACGACCTCGTACTCCATCATGGGTCGCCCAACTGGAACCTCTACCTGAAATAGAAAATAGAGACATGCAGGCATACATACATGTAATTCATCTGCATTTACAATTACATCAGGTCCAATTGGCAAAAGTGCAGGGTAGTGACAAGGGGCGTCGTTCTCTTCTCTCAGGATAGTGAATGGAACGGGGGCGCTGACCTGGCACAGCGTAACATTAGAACCAGGATAGTCCATGACAATGAATAAGTCCATGATAGAACAGCAAAATGGATAAAACAGTATAAAAGTTCTTGGAGGCTCAAAGAACAAACATGAGTCCGTACCCAGGCTATTTCTTATTAAATCACAGAGGCTCTCATACGGTGGAGTCCATCCCTGGGCACAATACTTTTAAAAGAGTAAGAATCTCAGAGGCTCAGGTACTTTTGAGTCTGTCTCCGGGCCCGGTTCCTTAGTATGAAGTTGCACAATAAAAGGACAGCAAGAAAAGTGCTGTAAAACCCCTGATCAACCTGAAAAGGGGGTGAAGGGTAAAAGGTGCAACAAAGGAACAGGCACAACTTGGTGTGGGGTAACAAAAGCAGGCAGGAGATCCTGGAAACAAGCCTGGCCTTACTGACTTTGTGATTTCAGTGGTCAACACCTACCACTGAGCCGTGGACAAACTGGCAGCCGCAACAAAGGACCAGCAACATAGGACTCCTGTCCTGGAAGGGTTAACATGAAACTTCAAAAGAAATAAATCAAAGGCCTAGCAGGCTGATCACAGTGGCATATTGTAATCACTTGACTCCGCTGGCAAGTACCGTCTGTAGTAGTCCTCTACAGGGGGATGGGCCCACATGACTGTATCAGGGGGCAGCTGCAGGGTAAAGGGGCCCCTAATAGGTATTGGCCCCATAGGCCTAGGGGTGAACCCTCTGATGGACCGTGCCGGCCCTGGCATGATCACTGCAGGGTGTGACGTGCTTGGCACCGCCGCAGCAAGCGGTCCGGTGCTCTGGGTGCAGCAGTTTACGGCAATCGCGGGTCCGGTCTGGGGCACTGACGGAGCGGTGGCTACAGAAGGTGGTCTACGGGTGGTGACAGGCACCCTTACCTCATCCTTCCTCGGCGGTGTCTGGATCCTGGCGGTGTATGTCTTGCGCAACTCCCGCAACTTCTCCTCCAGCCGGACGATCTGCTCACCGATGCTCTCTGTGTCGGAGTCGCTGTCCTCTGCTGGCGCCGCCGGCGCAGGTACAGTCACCGATGACGCGGACTCGGCCTCTGCAGGTTCTGGCGATGTGTCTGGTCTCCGTCCCATCCGGATGTTCTGGAAGGTAGCACTAAGTCCTTTCAACTGCTCCAGCTCAGATATTGTCTTCTCCCGACGAGGCAGCTCGGGGGAAGGGTAGGGGCTCACCCATTTTTCCAACACGGTTGGCTGCCAGAAGACGTTTGGCCCAATGAAGGAGCTCCGCTCCTGAAAGGCGTGATGGGCCGGCTCTGGAGAGCGTTCCGGTTCTCGCTCGCAGCCAGAGTAGTCTTCTCTTTCTTCTGCCTCCCAGTCCTCAGGTGCTCGCTTGGGACGGGTCACAGCAGTCGCATAAGGGCCTTGCAGGCCCTCGGCAGGGGTGTACTCCACTTCCTCTCCCTCGCGGAGGCTGTGCTGGTACGAAGGGAGGTAGTCTCTTTTGACAGACCTTCGATTAACATAGAGGTCTCTGCCAGTTAGATAGTCCTGAATAAATCCGTAGCCACGGGGTTTGTCAAACGACAGCACCACTCCCTTTCTCCTTTCCAGGCGGGGTTGGGTGTGCGTATGTTTCTCATGTATGGTCTTGGTTAGTTCCTCATAGACGATTTTAGTCTTTGTATTCCGCTTTATAGCGGCCTCTCGGATCTCCGCCATCAGGGAAGACCATTTAAAAGATGGCTGGAAAAAGTCCCTCCACGAGCCATAGTAGGACTCGGGTTCTTTCTCCCTTGGGCGGCAGGCGGGTTGCTCCGGTCCCGGAGCGTAGGCCGGTGGAGCCTCCTCTAGCTCTACACCGATGTCAGTCATCTTTTCTTTTTCAGGTGCGGACATTGCAGCAACGCTCTGTTCACAATCCAACATGCTCGATCCTTCTGAGGAGAGCGATAGGGTCGCGTCAATTAGAGTAGCCAGCTCCTCCCATTGCACTGGGAGGCCGCCCCCCAGGTATTCTAGTATAGGGAAGGCGGTGTCCATGCTGGCAGACATGCAAATGTCCAGATAAGCCGTGGCGCCTGCCCTTGACCTTCTTCCCGCTTTTTCCTCAGAAAGGCGCCAATTTTTCCCGCCTTTTCGGGATGAAGGTGACGCAGCAGTAAATTCAGCAAGCTCAGCGGCCATCTTTAGGTACAAACGCTGTCTATTCACTGACGGCAAGCAGGAATGTTTAAAGTCCACAAAACCACACTCCAATGCGGCGATTTTCTTCCTCTGTGCAGCGCAATACTGCACAGCGCTTTTTAGAAGTTTTTGACACACTTTGGGTATGATTTTTAGTCCACAAAGTCCACTTGAATAAAACAGGTTATTTGTCACTTTGGTCACAGGGCAACGGTATAAGGCACAAAGTTCACGCTTCTTGCACTAGAAAGCGTGCGTATCCTGTTCGTGACGCCAAAAGAGAGGTGCAGTGTACTCAAGTTGTGTGTAGTAGGTGTTTCTGGGTGATGTAGTGCAATATACACTAACCTGGTACAGCTGACTCTCTGCAAGGGCAGGTATATGTAGAAATAGTTCGTGACGCCAGTGCCAAGTAAACGGTGGCACGCCGTTTGCGGATGCAGGAATAAATTGAGGAAACGTAGTCTTAAACAGAACTCAAACTTTAGTAGGTTTTCCAAGCAGAGACAATAAAGGAAATGCAGTTCCTCAGCATACAGTCGATTTTGCAATTCGGTCGATGCAGGCAATTCAGTACAGCAGGGTAATTACAGAGTGTTGAACACAGGACTTGCAGCAAAGGAGCTTACACTCTAACTCTGTCTGATCCTGGAATGTAGCAATTCTTCACCAAGGCCCATTAACCTAAGTCTGGCTTTATATCCTTGATTATGGCTTAAATAAGTACCTCCTCTGTCTTTCTTAGTACCTCTGGCTCTTCTGATCTTTACCTCTGTCTCTCTCAGCTTCTGAATGGTTCCGCAGGCTCTTAGTCCAAGATATTCCTGCTTCTGCATATGGGAATTCAGGAGGGAATCTTCTCCTGAACAACAGGCTTCAGGCCTGGACTTGTCTCAGACATTGTCTAATCTCCAACTGTAGATTACAGACACTAGACTCCGTCTGCCCTGCACTTCCCTGACTGGGCTTTATATAAACTAGGGCTCCCTAGCTCCCTCTATGGACTAGAAGTAGGAATGACACCCCTAGCAGGCCTGTAAGTGCAAGTTTCAGTGACAGGGAAATACACACATTACATTACATTATATAAAACTGGCATACAACAACTTCCCCATAATTAGGAGGGACGACAGCACACCAAATGACACTTTGGTAGTGACGGGTATTACAACTCCCGTACACTACACTAGGTCTGAAGCCTATCAAAAGGAATGGGGCAGCAGAACCTCATATCACTCCATGCTTTGCCTCTGTTTCCTGCTACAGGCCTTTTTATAAACTTTACAGCAGTGAGATTTATTGGCAGCAAACATTATCACAGTATACAGGTATATATATTAAAACAAACTAGCAACTGCTGACATCAGGAGACCTACAGTTCTTAGTTATCAGCATCAAAGAGAGGGCACAGTGGTTGCAGAGAACACAGAGCCTCTAGGTGTAACGGCAACGCCCACGTTGCTCCTAGAGGCTCTTTTTGCATATATTAATACTTCATCTTTCTCAGCAATGCGGGCACATATGAACATGGGACCAATACAGATGTCCTCAGCTGCCAAGTGACATGTAACAGGTCAGCCAGTGTCATAGGTACAAAACTGCTGACAGATGTCTTTAAAGATGAAGGGCCCTCAGCCATCTACAGTAAGCTATCAACTTCTCCTGACTTCTATAAATTACAGCTGTAGTGGACTTCTAGAAGGACGCCACAGCTGTCACTAAAGTACATAGGGTAGAAGTTGTGGAGCGCTAACTTGTGAGAGACAAGGGCACCTGTGGTAGAACGAGATTAAAACGTCTTCTCACTGATGCTGATACTAAGACCTTATACAAAGGCAGTGTCAGCAGTTTTGCAGGGTCAAAACTGCTGGCAGAATCCCTTTAAGAGATGTAAATTATTGATAACTAATTGACTATAACTATCAGTAAAGCATAACCAAATGCTGGTTGCCATATGAGCATAGCTTTTAAAGGGCTAGTTCATTTTTGCCACAGCTAAATTGTGCTATTGAATTAGACAAAGCATTGCCTCAATATCTATTCCTTAGTATATTAAGGAAGTGCCAGACAGGATGTACCATCACAAAACACCTTTAAAGCTCCTTCAGTGTGCCTCATTATTTAATGTTTTAGGTTGGGGCTAAACGTCGATGTTGGCTGTGATAACCGTCATGGAACTGCAGATTGCTGTGTAATAGCGCAAACTCTGAACTGACAACAAAATATGGTCGTAGTGCAGTAATATATAATCTAAATTTTGCACTGGCTTTTAGATGATTTTCCATGAAAACGTATTCCCTATCCACAATATAAGGGTCTGATTCTCGGAGAGCTGACCAATGGGGCCCTGGCGATCACTATACTGGCGGACAGTGTTCCCCATTTGCTTGGGGCAGCAGACACATATGCATAACTGCCGCTTCAACAAATGGGGAACACAGGCCTCTGTTTTAGTGATCGGCAGGGGTCAGAATACCTCCCAACTTTTTGGACGGTCAAAGAGGGACACATGGTTTATTGTGTGAAAGATCTACTTTTCCTGCATATTTATATACTTAAAATGTTTTGTTTTTTTACACACTAGTGCAAAAATTATCTGAATATAAAAATTTCTAAAATCCAAATTGCATCAAATAATCAAATAATATGCAAGCTTTAATATATAGATAGTAACCAGGGAAACACATTCTGGGTCAATATTGTAAATGTAATAATGCAAATCTATACCTCAGATCAAAAAGAGGGATGTTTAAGGAGCAAAGAGGGACAGAGGGACATGGGTCAAAAAGACGGTCTGTCTCTCCTAAAGAGGGACACTTGGGAGGTATGGGTCAGACACTTATCCATCAAACCTGTAGACAGGGGATACGTTTATGGAGCAGCCCCTTTAAGGCCCCTATACACATAATGGTAAAGTTGGTTGAATCAACTATTTTCAGCAGGACTGGCTGACTACCTTAAGTGTATGGGGGTCTCCTGACTGCCCGACATCATGTGAATCAGCCATGTGAAATTTCAATGCCAGATGATCCCTTTGTTCTAGCAGAAGATAAGCCACTGCCAGAAGTGTCTCAGCCAAACTGAGCATACATTTGTATGGAGGAATTGGAAGGAATTGCTGTTCGCTCTTTTAGCTGACAGCTATTGCGGGTGTATGGACTACCTATAGAGATAGACATCGCAACATCAAAAGACTTCTGTATGTGGGCTTCCTGTCATATATATGACCTCAGGATAAACTGATAAGAAGTCAGTGCACAGGAGAGTAAAGGGCCTTTTACACGGGCTGATTAGCAGGACAATTATTGCGAATGAACATTTGACCTCGTTCATTATTGATGTGGCACCCATCATTTCCAGGCAGCAGATCATGCTGTATAAATGGGTGTCTGCTTCCCAGGAACAAAAAATCTGTATGGGGGGAAGCGATTGGTGCACAGAAATGCAGCACTCACCTCCTCTGAAGATCAGGCAGTTATCAGGAACAGACGGTTCATTTCCAATAATTGTCTGGTCAGTCGGACCATGTAAAGGACCTTCAAAGGGTCATGCAGTAAATTAATTAAGTCAGAATATGACCAGTTTCACAAGCGTATTTGTCCAGTAAACACGCCCCATGTGATGGCTTATTTTCTGGACTGAATACTGCTCCTTTAACACAAACTCACAGCATCTAAATGATTTATGATGCTGTGAGTTCCTGCCTAACCGTGGATCTACTATACTGTAATCACATAATGCCACAGTAGACCTGTAGTCAGGAAGCAACTTACAGCATCATAAATCTTTAAGATGCTGTGAGTTTGAGGAGAAGTGTTCAGTTGGAGAAATGTGGGCATCATATGGAGCATGTTTACGAAACTGAACACATTACCTAATGATGCTAATTACATATAGCTATCTATTTGGCCTGTGACTCCTGCTCTGGGGTCAATGTTGTGGCATGATGTCACATCTGTCAATGATGTGATGTTTCTTCCATGTTGCCCCTCCCCCTTAGACAGTGTACTGTCAATTGTTCAAACTGCCTATTTACTACAGCACAGGAGCATTCCTCCAATCAGCGGTCATGTTGGATTAGAGGAGTGCTCATATAAAATACTGCTTTGGCGCTAGGGGTGTACTGGGAACTTAAAGTGGCCCTGGAAAAAAATGACCCCATATTGTAGGTAGGTCCAAATTGATAGAAGAGCCAACTGTAGTAGGTGGGGGCAACACAAGTAAGCGGAGCCACAAATGCAACGGGCGCCTCCCCCCAGGGCCCTTCCTAACGCGCCCTAGGTGTTGGAAATGCGAGTGGTATGTTGCGGCCTAAATTGCCTCTTTATGTGTGTCACGGTGCTTCTACTTGGATACGGCTGGACCCCAGGCTTTGGCTCCGAAGCAATAAATAGGGGGAATAATTGAGAGATTTGAAGAAATAACTTGAGTCCAGAACTTGAGATAAAGTTCAATGGCAGCTTTACTTGAATAAATGTTTCTCCAAACAGTTTCAGGCTTTGTCTTGGTTCCAGCAGGCTTTAGCATTAAACTGGCAGGTAAACTCAACTCTGCAATATCTTTCTCTCACTCTGCTGCACTGACAAGTTAACTTAGTGTCTTTGTTTCCTCTTTATGCTGCACTTCACTCTTGTAATTGGACTTATGTTTAGCCAAAAAGTAGGTTAGAATCGTGGCAGCTTCAACATGGAGTCTCAACCAGAACAAACCAGAACTGCCTCCTTTTCTTATGGTAACAAGCAGGACTGGCCCATTTCTGCAGAGAGGGGGGAGAATGAAAGGGTTAGTTCTATTCTCTAAGGATAGCTCTTCCATTTACGCTGCCACCTGCTGGTGAACCAGGCACATTATATGTAATAAACAGTTACATAACAAGATTATCAATGCACATTGTGAAGGACCTGAACAAAATACATAAGATGACGTTTTGTTAGCCTGTTAGGGTGCAGGAGTGGTAACACCACTCTGGGGTGTTACACAAATACCACAGTGTACCACAAAATAATGCATCCCCAGAAGATGCCCCACTATGGTGGCAGGAGATCGGTGAGACTGGCAACACATGGTTTGATCTGACATGTTTTCCGTTTGGATGAAATGACGTCTGTGTTGTTTCTGGTGCTTGCCACACCTTCTTTCCCCAGGTGTAGCTATTATGGCCATTTAACCTTCTCTATTTATTGTTGTTTCTCCCACTATGCTATGCGGTTTATAGCTTCTGTTTGAGTTGTGGATTTCTTGTGTGTGGATCTCGGCTGTGTTCCTGGTTCTGCTATAGCCACTGGAAGTTAATTGTTTTCTTTCCCTTTTGTATTTTGTTTGGGTTATTTTCTGTGTTGCATTTCACTGTCATTTGTATTAAGGCCTGAGGGAGACTCCTGATCGTCCTTCCTTTTGGAGGAACAGGTTGTCTCAGTCCTGACATTAGTACCAGGGTCCTATACGGTGAGTTAGGTCTAGGACTATAGGTATTCCTGTGTATAAACTCACCTACCTCTGGGGTCTGTTCTTACTGGTTGTAACGGAACGCCTTGCACCCCGACCGGGTACCTCTGTTGATAGCTGCTCCTAGTGCTTTCCGAGGACTCCAAGCACTCCACTTGACACCGTACGCACTGCAGACCCCACGAACCGCCGAAGCTTGGTTGAGGTCTCACCGTCTCCTACCCACCCTGGACCTACGACAAGGATCCAGTGGGTGAACCTCTCCTAAAACCAGAGAGCAGGAACAGCTCTTAAAAGAGCTAGTAGTTATAGCCAGGGGAGTATAGCAAATCTCCCAGCGTATAGCAATCCCCAGCGTCGATCAGTTACCCAAACATCAGCCTCAACATGATGAAGGATAAAACAGGGGACTGACTGTACTTCACGTACAGCCTCTTTTATTTACAAACCAAAAACATAGTACTGCCCACAGGGGTTTGAAATACCACCAATCAATATGTTACAACAAATCCCCACAATGCATCATGGTTTCCTCCTCTCTGCCCTGGAAACCCCCGAGAAGTAATCCAATTATCTCTCAGGACAAAGGGTAATGGCCAATACACACGTGGGGACAATGGAACAGACATCACTTACTCAAACATACAATGTCTACCCTTTACAATACACATAGACATTTAACACATTCCCAGACAGCTCAAGTCTGAGTGCATATTATTAGGTGAATGGCACTCAGACAACATGAATACAATAAAATGAGCTAACTGGGTACCCTCACATAACATACAATACAATTACACAGACAGATGGTTCTGTCACACATCTCAAAACCCCACATGTCCCCATATGGCTTGGATCTGAGCGCTCAGATGCCACAAACACAGTCAAATCGCCATGGGGTTTAAGTTTTGCATGGGTTGATGAGAGGGCCCATAATCCTGGGGCAAGAGGCTGGTAGCCAGGCCCCTCCAAAACCCAGTGGCGAGGTTGGTTTCGCCACATATCTCCCCCTCCCAGGGAAGACTAACCAGATACCTGACCTCACGGTCAGTACCTGAGTTAGTCTGGCAGTCCACCCACAACCCAATACTGGACCTGTTGAATTTTGGGGCCTGGCTCTGTTCTGAATGTCCCCAGCTGTTGAGGGGGCATCTGCTACTCCTTGCTTCCTTGTTGCTCTCTAGCTTGGAGCTGTAGGTACTTGGTGGGCAGAGGCCGACTGCGCTCTGCCCCGATGCCAGCTCTTCCGCTGGGGTAGCCTGTGGGAAGTCAGCCTCTGGAGAAGAGGATAGAGGAGGGCAGAGGCCAACTGCGCTCTGCCTAGATGCCAGCTCTTCCGCTGGGGTAGCCTGTGGGGAGTCATGCTCTGGATAAGAGGATAGAGGAGGGCAGAGGCTGACTGCGCTCTGCCCAGATGCCAGCTCTTCTGCTGGGGTAGCCTGTGGGGAGTCAGGCTCTGGATAAGAGGATAGAGGAGGGCAGAGGCCAACTGCTCTCTGCCCAGATGCCAGCTCTTCCGCTGGGGTAGCCTGTGGGATGTCCGGCTCTGGAGAAGAGGATAGGGGAGGGCAGAGGCCGACTGCGCTCTGCCCAGATGCCAGCTCTTCCGCTGGGGTAGCCTGTGGGGAGTCAGGCTCTGGATAAGAGGATAGAGGAGGGCAGAGGCCAACTGCGCTCTGCCCAGATGCCAGCTCTTCCGCTGGGGTAGCCTGTGGGATGTCCAGCTCTGGAGAAGAGGATAGGGGAGGGCAGAGGCTGACTGCGCTCTGCCCAGATGCCAGCTCTTCTGCTGGGGTAGCCTGTGGGGAGTCAGACCCCGGATAAGAGGATAGGGGAGGGCAGAGGCCAACTGCGCTCTGCCCAGATGCCAGCTCTTCCGCTGGGGTAGCCTGTGGGATGTCCGGCTCTGGAGAAGAGGATAGGGGAGGGCAGAGGCTGACTGCGCTCTGCCCAGATGCCAACTCTTCTACTGGGATGTGGTCAGGGAATCCTATCCCCAGGACCTTGTTGCAGATCAGCTGTGGAGAGGAGGAATCGCTTACCTCCTCCTCCTGGCATTCCTGCAGGGTTGGTGGGGGATCTGAACCGGCCGTCCAGCATCTCTTTAGGGCCGGTGGAGAGACCTCGGTCCCATCTCCACCTGCCATCGGGAGGTCTTCCCAGAACCAGTCGATGAAGTTCCCTACTTTGGGAGTTGGTAGGGAAGCAGGGGGTATCGCCGGCAAGTCTTCCCAGTTGCAGGAGGGCAGATCTGGCTCTGCTTGTCGAGTAGGTTGGGGATGAATGGAGCTGAGCAGGTGTTGGTAGGTCTGCTCCAGCTCCCACTCCCTTGTTACCAGGTGGGTCATGTCTTTGCTCACCTCCCTTCTGTCAGCATAAACATGCATGCCCATCCGGTAGTCGTAGATATCCCAAAACCTAGACTCCTCCGTGCTGCCAAGATCAATGTCCTCCTCCAAGGCATCCCATAGTAACCCCGGTCCATCAAACTCCTCACCCTCGGGTCTGTCGTGCTCAGCCATCCAGGGGGAATGTTGAATGACATGCCACCTTAGGGCCTGGTAAGCGTCCTCTAGCCAAAGCTCCTTACATACCAGGTTCTGGAGCTCTGTTACCCACTCATCCAGGGGCTGCTCTCCCAAGAGACCCATCCGCATCGCCACACGCTTCTGTAGCCGCTGCTCATAACTGGGGAGACTCTCACCTCGCTGCCGCTGGGCATTTTCCAGGGCATCATACCAGACTTCCTTTCTGTCGGCTGCCTCCTCCTCCTCGTCATAGAACGCTGTCCGAAGACTAGCCAATTCGATCCTGCTGTAGCCAGGGGCACTGTACAGATACTAGCGTTGCCCTCAATTTAGTAAATCCACGAACGATGTCTCCAAGCTGCTTCTCCTCACACTAGGACGCCATCCCACTGCTTGCCACCAAATGTAACGGAACTCCTTGCACCCCGACCGGGTACCTCCGTTGATAGGTGCTCCTAGTGCTTTCCGAGGACTCCAAGCACTCCACTTGACACCGTACGCACTGCAGACCCCTACGAACCGCCGAAGCTTGGTTGAGGTCTCACCGTCTCCTACCCACCCTGGACCTACGACAAGGATCCAGTGGGTGAACCTCTCCTAAAACCAGAGAGCAGGAACAGCTCTTAAAAGAGCTAGTAGTTATAGCCAGGGGAGTATAGCAAATCTCTCCAGCGTATAGCAATCCCCAGCGTCGATCAGTTACCCAAACATCAGCCTCAACATGATGAAGGATAAAACAGGGGACTGACTGTACTTCACGTACAGCCTCTTTTATTTACAAACCAAAAACATAGTACTGCCCACAGGGGTTTGAAATACCACCAATCAATATGTTACAACAAATCCCCACAATGCATCATGGTTTCCTCCTCTCTGCCCTGGAAACCCCCGAGAAGTAATCCAATTATCTCTCAGGACAAAGGGGAATGGCCAATACACACGTGGGGACAATGGAACAGACATCACTTACTCAAACATACAATGTCCCACCCTTTACAATACACATAGACATTTAACACATTCCCAGACAGCTCAAGTCTGAGTGCATATTATTAGGTGAATGGCACTCAGACAACATGAATACAATAAAATGAGCTAACTGGGTACCCTCACATAACATACAATACAATTACACAGACAGATGGTTCTGTCACACATCTCAAAACCCCACATGTCCCCATATGGCTTGGATCTGAGCGCTCAGATGCCACAAACACAGTCAAATCGCCATGGGGTTTAAGTTTTGCATGGGTTGATGAGAGGGCCCATAATCCTGGGGCAAGAGGCTGGTAGCCAGGCCCCTCCAAAACCCAGTGGCGAGGTTGGTTTCGCCACACTGGTAGTTAGTCAGGACTTTGATTAGGGTTTTACTAGGAGGTGTCCATTTCCTTTCCCTAGTTTCCAGGCCTTATTCCCTTACCCCTTTCCCTCCTATGTTCGGTGTGGTGGTTCCCTCCCACACCCGAACGTGCCAGCACCATGTTCTTTGCTCCTGCTCCAGTTGCCTCAGGATAGCAATACAGTTGAATTTAGGATTGGAGAGGGCACCTGCAGCTGCCAGGCAGGTACATAGGTACTTGACTAGGTCTAGGAGTGCCAGATCATTACTTACTTGGCTGTTGCCCAAGAGGAGGGCTCAGGCGGCCCTCTGGGCATCAGTCCACCAGGAAATTTCCCTGTAGGATCTATGGACCCTGTCTGGCGCTGTGTAAAGTAGGCACTTTGAACAAATGACTGCATCCTCCGTCAATGGGGAAGAGCAACAGGGAACAGACATCAGACTATCCGCAGACAGGATGCCGGAATCTTGTGGTCACATCACCATAGGGCAGAGCAAGGGTCACAGCCCAAATAGCAGTATATAATTTGTAAGTAATTGTATCATGAGGACACTCAGTACTGTGATCCACTGCGGAAAATCCATAGCAATTCCATTCCATGTGGATGAGCTCTTAAAGACGTTGTTCACCTTTGATGACTGTTTCTTTAGCCCCCCCCCACGTATGGCCGGACCCACGGTGGTAATCATACTTACCCGATCCCCACCGCTAGGTTCTGGCTCCATCGCTGCCCCACTAACAATGCAGGTCCTGGGTGTTCCTGTGTCAACATCCAGTTTGACGAGGGTCACGTGACCGCTGCAGCCAATGTCTTGCCACAGCAACAGGGACATGTCACCCATGTGGTACATCAGTGGGTCACATTTTGCATGGGAGACACATCTACAGCTGTGGCTAATTATTGGCTGCAGCGGTCACGTGACCTCCGTCAAAATATATGTTGACTTGGGGAGAACCGGGACCAGGGAATGGAGCCGTAAAGCAGCACCGGGGATCTGGTAAGTATGATTACTTTCACGGGTCCAATCACGTTGGGGGGGGGGGGGGGGGCGGCCTGAAGAAACACTGTTCAAGGGTGAATCCCTTTAACCATAATGGGAATGTTTTACTTTGGCTTAAGTCTTTGAGACTCTTTTAGGATAAATGATACAGCCATTGCCCTTCACTTGACACGTTTCCCATGCATATCCAAGCAGTATCTGCATACAGAGGAAACTTCTGAGTCTGCTTAAAATCAAATGCATTCCTGAATATTTTAGATGTTATTTTGACTGTATCTCTGTCTTTATCAGGCCAAAAAGTTGCCTCTTCAAAGCCATCTGCTTTCCCATCTATGCTATTTCCATGAGAACTGTTTGTAATTCTGTCTCCTTGTAGTCAACATTGCCCTTGTTTTCTCAGCGGCACATAAACTATGCAGTTTGCTGCTGCTGACTATTAAATTCCACTACCAGAACACACTGCGCATCACCTAATTCAAGGACTTTACCGTATGACATGCAGATTTTACCTATGTCTTGGTTGGGAGTCAGCTGTCACCCATTGTTGGGTACATTCTATTGTCCGACCATCTGTGTTCTTTGAGGAGTTGGGTTTTGTTATATGGAACGGTGTAGATGGCCAAAGGGAGAAATACAATGGCGTAACATAGCACAAATAATATATCCTGGCTTTTCATTTCATCAGCATATTCCAGAGATTTATCATTTACTCGAAAAGGTTTTCATTTCAAGTGATATACAAGTGTGAGTCAAGCTTGCTTGGTTCACAAGGTGGGGTTTTGAAATGCTCCTCAAAATCCTCAGTTCCTGAAGGTCAGCAGCAGAGTTGTCAGATGGTAACTATTTGGCTTGTTATATCTGTACGTGTAATGTCCATATATATATACATATGTATTTGTATCATACAAGCTTGGAATACACTATGACATTCCATCAATGGTGGCCACCTACCCTGTCTAACCCTGCTCCAGGCCCTTGTGGCAATGTCTGGTAGACTGGATGGACATAATCATCGTGGTATGGACCTGTGCCTGGATGCATCATGGTTGCTACTAAATAAAGTATAACCTGCAGCAGTTTTTCGCTTACATGCTCCAAACAAAGCAGTTTATACTTCATTTGGCAGTGCCGTGGACTCTTCTTGCAAGTTTGGCCTTTTGGGTGCATTTTAGTGGAACCAACCCCAAGATAGTACGACACCGGTGGCGTACCTTCAATTGAGGCAGACCATGCAATGCATACAGAGCCTGGGGAAGGGGGACCCTACGCTGAATTCCTTCTTCTTCCAACAAGAAAGCACAGCATTTTTATGCAGTTGTCATTATTTCAGATTACATTTCAGTAAATGGCCACTGCATAAGTTCCTATTCACTGAGCTCCCCCCAGCAGTGGCTGCAGGCAGCCTGCTTTGTATTAGAAGGGGAGCAGATTTTTCAATTGTATTTTTGGCAGTTGTCCGGTATACATACATTGAGAAATACTGTGCTCAGCATGAGCACCATTTTTATGAAACACCTAAATCACTTTTTCCAACATAAAAGTTGGGTTACTTTTTTACTACAATTGTCTTATTAAAGTTTGTTCCTCTTTAAAAAAAAAAAGTGTAAATTAGTCAGAAATCTGGGCTTTGCATTGTCTGAGGGTGATTGAGGCACATATACTAGAAAACTTGGTGGGGCAAGGGGCCCAAACTAAGTTTTGCTATGGGGCCCTATGAGATCTGTGTATGTCCCCTGCACACTTTACCATACGCAGGGCCGGTGCAAGGATTTTTGCCAACACAAGCGAAGCCACATTTTGGCGCCCCCCTCGCAGCTCACCTGGCCCTAGTCCCATCTGCAGCAGCTGGCTTCTCCTCTGTGTGGTCCTGGTATCTTCTCTCTGCTTCAGACAATCGCTGGTTTGAGGACCGTATTTTTCGCCCTCTAAGATGCACCGGCCCATAAGACGCACCTAGGATTTAGAAGAGGATAATAAGAAAAAAATATTTTTCATTGCACCTCAGGTCAAATCAGCAATCATACCCCCAATGGTAATCAGACCTCAGATCAGACCCCCAATGCCTCAGATCAGCCCCCCATGTCAGCCATCAGCCCCCCATGTCAGCCATCATGCCCCCATGTCAGCCATCATGCCCCCATGTCAGCCATCATGCCCCCATGTCAGCCATCAGCCCCCCATGTCAGCCATCAGCCCCCCATGTCAGCCATCATGCCCCCATGTCAGCCATCATGCCCCCATGTCAGCCATCAGCCCCCCATGTCAGCCATCAGCCCCCATGTCAGCCATCAGCCCCCCATGTCAGCCATCATGCCCCCATGTCAGCCATCAGCCCCCCATGTCAGCCATCAGCCCCCCATGTCAGCCATCAGCCCCCCATGTCAGCCATCATGCCCCCATGTCAGCCATCATGCCCACACATGTCAGTCATCAGCACAAATAAAATAAAATAAAAATAACTTACCTCTCCTGCTCCTGGAAGCCGCCGCTCCTCACCACCAGCGCTCTCTCTCTTCTTACTGGTTCTCGGCTGTCAGCTGTGAAGGCTGCGCACAGTGAGGTCACATGGTGCGCAGCCCTTTACAGCAGACAGCCGAGCGGAGGACCAGGAAGCGTACAGATCCTTCACCGCTTCCCGGTCCTCCGGTACTAATGAAGCGCTTCATTAGTATTCGCCCCATAAGACCCAGGGGCAAAAAATATTTTAATAAAAAAGTTTCATTTTTCCGCTCCACCGTCTCTGTGCCCTAAGGCAGCCGCTTGGTCTGCCTTATTATAGAGCCGGCCCTGGCCATATGGATATGATTTCTGTATTTGGGTAAGCACCAGACTCATGAATACAACGGATGAGTCCACCTGAGTCTACAGATTCTAAAAACAGAAATTTAACTCAGAACTACAGAGGACGACTACTTGTGATGGAGTATAAAGGCCATCGAAAGATTTACCAGACACCCTGTAACATGTATAACATTTGCTAAAACTATGAAAGGTAAATTTGGTTCCTTAGCTCTTGGTGACTATGACCTTATATACATGTAATGGTCATTTACATACAAAAGTCTATATTTCAAAGAGCATGGACTCACTGTGTAAATGAAAAAGGGGTTGTCCCATCTGGACCCTTATGGTTCTTTCCTGTCTTAAGAACAGAACCCCACTGTGAATGAAGAGGCCGCCTTGCATGCATGGTGTCTTCTGCCAATAATAGCTAAGCAAATAGGACAGCAGTGGTTGGAGAGGACAACATACATGTGGAGCCACCCTCCATTTATTGCTATAGCCAGCGCACGACTATTTTCAGATGTCCCATAGCAGTGTAAGGAGAAAGCTGTGCATTTTTTCTTTTTGAAGATTTTATTAACTGTGTTTTTTTGCAAATCATTTCCTTTGTACATCCAATTTTAATCCCCAAATATTGAATCTGTTCTTTCGCTATTTCTCTACTACTGTGTTACACGAGAGCTGGCATCAACTGGGTCTTCACTATAATAAACTAAATAAAAATGTGAAGATGATGAATAATATAATGAGAGAGATCATCTTTAAGTAGTGCATGTTACAAAGGAATAAGCCTATATTTTGGGGGGAGCAGTTTGACATTCATGAATTCAGTAAGCATATGCCTGTAAAATGGTGATAAGCCAATTTTGGTGGAGGAATAGCGCCACCTACTGAGCATGCACAGTAAGGGAGCGCAGTGTTCCTCTGAAGTCACAAATTGTCTATGTGTGACAGTTCCCCCCTTTCTTAACATTGTAGTGATCACTAGATGAGTAGTACTACATGGACACTATTCATCGCTCCCTGTAGAAGTTGTCCGCCATTTGAAGTTCCTTCACCTGTACCAAACACAGTTTTTTATGTGCATTTTTTTGTGCGGTTTTGGTGCAGATTTCTTGAAGATTTTCTGTACACAAATCTGCACCGTGTGCAGGCACCCTTATATTTCCAAAAGTTTAAGGTTGGGGTTGCATGGCAAATGAAGATCACTGCGTAACAGTACAACCTCAAATCATAATGGAATTTGAGGGGGCTCCTGTGACCTCATTCGGTTCTATTATGCTTCAAGGCTGTACTGCGACACTCCGATCTTTTGGGACGTGACACGTGTCACTGTGTACTCCCAGCCTTATGTGACACTTCTGTTAGCTTGGCCGTTACAGCGGATCATCAGTTAGAATTGGCTGCTGTGTATTTGTTTTACCTTATGAATGAGAGGCTTTGAAATAGTTTTTGCATCTTTTATGTGGTTCATGGTTGTTATATTCTTCATCATGGCTGTGGGGAACAGACTACGATGCTATAGTAGTGTCACCTATATTGTCTGCTGCAATACGTTACTAAAGTTAAAGTACAGATTTTATACAGGAAGACTGTAGCGTGACAAGAGAAGTCCCCTGCGACTCCATAAATAGGAGTGAACAACTAAACAAAGAAAAATGCACAAAAGGCTGCACATCACCGCATAAAAGCCATACTCGTTTTATTGAACAACACAAAAAAGTTAAAAACATTGTATGCAATAAAAACCTTGTGCAGGACAAAAGTAATAAATCCAGTGCACAACCATTTGCACACCCAGTCCTGAATGTGAACAAATATATACTGCCAAAAGACACAAAGTATATTACATGCAATATACACTCACCTAAAGAATTATTAGGAACACCTGTTCTATTTCTCATTAATGCAATTATCTAGTCAACCAATCACATGGCAGTTGCTTCAATGCATTTAGGGGTGTGGTCCTGGTCAAGACAATCTCCTGAACTCCAAACTGAATGTCAGAATGGGAAAGAAAGGTGATTTAAGCAATTTTGAGCGTGGCATGGTTGTTGGTGCCAGACGGGCCGGTCTGAGTATTTCACAATCTGCTCAGTTACTGGGATTTTCACGCACAACCATTTCTAGGGTTTACAAAGAATGGTGTGAAAAGGGAAAAACATCCAGTATGCGGCAGTCCTGTGGGCAAAAAATGCCTTGTGGATGCTAGAGGTCAGAGGAGAATGGGCCGACTGATTAAAGCTGATAGAAGAGCAACGTTGACTGAAATAACCACTCGTTACAACCGGGGTATGCAGCAAAGCATTTGTGAAGCCACAACACGCACAACCTTGAGGCGGATGGGCTACAACAGCAGAAGACCCCACCGGGTACCACTCATCTCCACTACAAATAGGAAAAAGAGGCTACAATTTGCACGAGCTCACCAAAATTGGACTGTTGAAGACTGGAAAAATGTTGCCTGGTCTGATGAGTCTCGATTTCTGTTGAGACATTCAATTGGTAGAGTCCGAATTTAGCGCAAACAGAATGAGAACATGTATCCATCATCTGATGGCTACTTCCAGCAGGATAATGCACCATGTCACAAAGCTCGAATCATTTCAAATTGGTTTCTTGAACATGACAATGAGTTCACTGTACTAAAATGGCCCCCACAGTCACCAGATCTCAACCCAATAGAGCATCTTTGGGATGTGGTGGAACGGGAGCTTCGTGCCCTGGATGTGCATCCCTCAAATCTCCATCAACTGCAAGATGCTATCCTATCAATATGGGCCAACATTTCTAAAGAATGCTATCAGCACCTTGTTGAATCAATGCCACGTAGAATTAAGGCAGTTCTGAAGGCAAAAGGGGGTCCAACACCGTATTAGTATGGTGTTCCTAATAATTCTTTAGGTGAGTGTATATGACATCAAATAGTCTGATAACAATAACCATCAAAGGCAAACATTGTGCACCGGTAAAACACCCCACGCATATTGCTGGAGTCACCAGCTTCCTCAGGGGTCTCTAACCATATTGTTGTATTGCATATCTTTATATGTATTATGATGAGAATACATATTGTGCCTGTTAGGAGGTGCAATATGATGTCAAAGAGGTGTAGTGAAATATCGGCGTCCCGATATATAATATATAAAGATATGTATTAAGGCAATTTGCCTGGATTTGTGGGAGGGGCTGAGTTCCGCCTCCAGCCTATTTAAGGCACTCCCCTTACCTGGCTCCTGCACCGTCTGAGGTCTGAGCTTTTGGAGAGGAAGTCGCTTGTGGAGTTACTGGAGAGTTACTTGCGAGTTGCTGAGTTTCTGGAAGTTTTTCGTTGCCATCAGTGTTCTGGATTTGGAGCATTCCTGTTCCATTCATCCTTCTTCACCTGGTTCACTGTGGGTCGCGTTTTGCCCGTTAAACTGTGAGTCATCCACACGGTACAGCACGGGGCCTCACTGTTTTGTCCCCTGTACCATTTCATTTCATTTCACCATCGTTGCACTCATGTCACGTTTTTCTCGCTCACAAGTCACTTGCCATTTCATGTCTGTCATGCCTTTTTGGATTATGCATAGGGATACGACTACACAGTAGCCCTACTCCAGTCACCAACCCTGCAGTAAGCCAGCCCAGGTTATTGTTCCTGGGCTTTTACCTTCCATTCCAGTTCTCACTTCTATCACCACCCTGCAACTCACTTACATTCGTGCCGTCGGCGCATGCGCAGTGTCCCGGCGGCCGTTGCGGCTGGTGCGGGGTGCCGCCGCCAGGTCTGTCTGGCCTCCTGACTGGCCGGTGGAGCTCCGGGCCAGGAGTTCAGCATCATGCCCCCACCCACACAGGCAGCACAGTCCGGGGGGCATCCAGCCTGTTTGCCTTCAACAAACCCTCCATGTCAAAACAACCCCCCACCATCAGGTCAAACAGCTCGCCAAACATAAACATAAACCCGCCACATTGCCCCGGGGTCCAAAAAACAAAAACAAAATGAACATAAAAAGGGAAACCCGCCATATAGTCCATGGCCACACGTTCCACCACAAAAAAAATAAAAAATAAGAATATAGAAAGGGAAACCCGCCATATAGTCCATGGCCACACGTTCCACCACGAAAAAAAAATATAAAAAATCCATACAGTCCGCACGATCACACGTTCCGCTACGTAATTCTGCCAAATCACAGGCCTCATTTCGCACATCATCCGCACAGGCGTGGCATTATTGCATGTTCACGTTATGATCCTCTCGGGTCATGCTAATGTTTATACCACAGTCCACTCTCGTCATACTACTTTCTGTCTACCCCCCCTTTTTAGGCGGTCAAGCTTAAACATATTTGCGCTGCACGTGTGTCCAGTGAATTTTCTTGCTACCAGGTACGTACACCTGATCTTAAACGATTTTTCTCCTTACATTTCGGATGGTCCCGTTAGGGTCAGCGTTCTGGCTTTAGGGGCACTATAATCCCACTAGGTAACCCCCTCTTGGCTTCGCCATCAGTTAGTGGTCCCGCGAGGCCAACACCCCGCCTCAAACGTTCGGAGGCAGCCGCCCCTTCGAGCCACACGTTAGTAAGCCGCCTCGCGTGTTGCATAGAGAGGGCCTCACCTGTCACTCCCTTCCCCTAGTCCTGTCTTACAGTCACCGAGAGGCCTCACACTCCTGCCACTACGACAAGTGGCCTCATTAACCCCTCGCGCCAACTCATAGGTAGAGCCTCTAAAGCCGCTTGGCAATTAGCAGGGCCTCATCTGTCACCATGCAAGTATAATTTTTTCGCCGTCCGGCCTAGCTAGCTTGCCAGCACGATCCTGTGTTTCCCAACACTAATCAACTGTTTTGTTTTAGTATGTCTCTGGAAGGGATAGAGAACTTCTCCCTACCGGGCACCCCTGCTAGATCCATCACTTCACCCCAGGGAGACGATCTAGCCAGTCCAGCATCCATCAGATCCTGGACAATTCCGCGCATAACGACGGAGTTAAGGAGACGGCATGTTCCCTTCCCCGCCACGGCAAGGAAAGCGGAGCTTTTCCGGCTACTGCGCACGTCAACCAATAACGTGGAGGCAGGGGAAGGACCTAGCCAGTCCAGCACAGGGGATATACATGCCATGTTGTCCTCTCTAATGACATCCATGTCCAAGGTCAACGCCAGGTTGGAGAGGCTGGAGTCGGTCACCACGACCCTCTCTTTGGCAGGGCCACCACGGCAGCGTCACCGGCACCATCCGGATTGCCAGTGATCACGCCAACCGTTAGCCTGCAGGACCAAGAAGTCAGCCCGGCGCACATGATACCGGAGCACTTAAAAAGGGATATCCTGGAAGGTAAGGATGTAAACCTGGCCTCCCTTCTGATTGCCTCCCAGGATGTGGTCGAGAACAAAACCTAAGCCTACGACGATGTTTCGGTTGTGGTCAAGTCCAGGGATGCCCGCCTTAATAGGAAACTGACTATTCCCGAATTTGTTTTGGCCTTTGGCATCTATAGGGATGTCGTCTGTTCGGTCTACCCCAACAGAAGGGAGGAATTCAACCTCTACATGCACAAACTGGTGGACCTGGGCAACAAATACGGAGGGTCAGCTTTCTATGATTACCATAGATTTTTTTCGGCGAAGGTGGCGGGGGCCTTCTCCCAGTACGGAGTCCGCTCCAACTGGGCAAGGATCGACACCGTCATATTTTGTCGTCACTTCGCAGGCCTAAGGACACCAGCCTGCGCATATTGCTCCTCCACAGCCCACACCACAAATTTCTATCCCAACTCGGCAGACAGACGTGCCCTCTCGCAAGGGGCCGGTCCCTCTGGGGTTTCGGACAAATCAGCCCGTGACAAACTTGGACGGCCAATCAAATTTCTGGGCAAATCCCAGATTTGCAACAATTTCAACGAGGGGTCCTGCAATTACAGCGGGTGTAGATTGCTACATATATGTACCAAATGTTTCAGGGCACATGCCAAGTCCATGTGTCCAAATAAAATGTTTTCAAAGCCGTATCTAACGACCATCAATGTGCCAGTTTTCACCGCATTCATGTCACAACACCCATCCAGGCATCTAACAGATTTCCTCGTTTCAGGGTTGACAGAAGGCTTCCACACGGGTATCCTGCACATGCCAACTGGCACCTTGGAATGTCCAAATCTTCAATCCGCCCAACACAACCCCGCTGCAATTGACACCCTCATAACCCAAGAAGGAACCGAGGGCTTTGTGTTAGGGCCTTTCAACACCCCCCTTTCGCCACATGGCGCACCAACCCCATCGGCATCGTCACTGGGAAATCTTCCCTGAAACAGAGGCTCATCGTCGACTTGTCGGCGCCCGACGGATCAGCCAACCCCAGTCTCAACTCCCTCATTCCCTCTGAGGAATTCTCCCTGCAGTACACTACCATAGACCACGCCATCACCGCCATCACACAAGCAGGGGTGGGAGCATGGCTCAGCAAGACCGACATCGCCAACGCCTTCAAATTACTACCTATACACCCTACACTGTGGCACCTTCACGGCATCAAGTGGTCTGGAGACTACTATTTTTTCTCCCGGTTAACCTTTGGATCCAAGAGCAGCCCGGCCATTTTTGACACATTTGCTGAAGCATTATGCTGGTTGCTTCTAAACATAGCAAGGTGCCCGATGGTATTACACTACCTTGATGATTTCCTTCTGGTGGAAGAAAACACTCCCCCCCCCTCAAGTCTCAGAGCCACCATCAAGCTGTTCAAGGAACTAGGGGTACCCATCTCCCCCAAGAAAACAGAGGGGCCAGACACAGTCATCACCTTCTTGGGTATTCAGTTGGATTCAGCCGCTATGCAAGCCAGTTTGCCATCCGGGAAGATTCAGGACATCCTCGCCCACATAGACAACTACCTTCAACTCGGCACCTGCAACCGCAAAGAACTACAGTCCCTGCTGGGCTCCCTGAACTTTGCCATGTGCATCATACCTCAGGGTCGCGCATTCATTTCACGACTTCTGCACCTCTTCCCCTTTTTCCTACACGACTCACACAGGTTGTCCCTGGATGCCCACGCTACGGCAGATCTGGGCATGTGGAAGAAATTTCTATCCACCTGGAATGGCAGGAGCATGTTCCTCCCCCAGCTATCGGACTCTTCCCCCTCTATCTGGTCAGATGCGGCATCTACCACAGGCTTCGCGGCCATTTTTGGGAACGATTGGCTGTGGGGCAGCTGGCCTTCTGCAGTCTGGGATTTGGAAGGATTTTCCACTACCTCAGCTCTCTTTGAGATCTATCCCA